>NW_022196897.1:49698438-49738309 GCF_008632895.1 Mastomys coucha
TCTTTCTTTCTTTCTTTCTTTCTTTCTTACTTACTTTCTTTCTTTCTTCCTTCCTTCCTTCCTTCAGTTAGAAACTGTTCTTGTATTCTTACAGATAGACCACTTGATGAGGAGGTGCTCTACTGCTGAGCTGTGTCTCTAGCCCAAAGGTCATGTTTAAGGCTTGCTTTTAAAGATTTGTTAGGGTTATGTTAGTTCTGGTTCTCAAGGCTGTATTTTACTAAGATTTCTACTGCACGTCTGGATTTTCGGTGAGACTTTCTACTCTGCTGGTTTGAATGTTAATGTCTCTTCTACTTGTGTGAGCTCTGAAACTGGTTCAGCTTGTACTTTCGTAGCTCTTTACTCGGCTTGAGAGCTCTTGTTCCATATGCTTGTGTCTTAAAAGAGATCAGTAGGTTCAAAAGCTGCCTCTTTTACTTTCTTTTCACTTTCTGTATTGTAGATTCCAACATCTTAGCCTCCATGACTTCTGGTCTTCCTTTCTTAGCTGGGTGTGGCTGTTGTACTTCCTCAGGGCTTTCTCCCTCCAATGCTCATCCTGCATGAGGTCTCCAGACAGGAAGCACAGGACATCCTGGTTTTGTTTGTTTCTCTCTCACAGATCACAGTTCTCTGCTTGCTTCTCAGTTTCTAAAAACAATGACTTCATACATCCTGCTTTTTTTTTCTTTTTGTTTGATAGACGTCTCAGACTCCAATTACTCCATCATGGCTAGGCGTAAAACTTCAGAGACTGGTACACTAAAACAAAGAATTTCTTCCAAGTTCATTGTCAAGCAAGTTTGAGCTAGAAGACACTCACTTATACTTTACTAGGTTGTTATGTTTTTAAAACCTCAAATGCAAGCATGGTATTTCTGAGAATTTAAAACTTATAGTTATCCATAATTTAGAAGTGTAGATACAAATGCATGGGCACAGCCATGTTCATATTTGTTCAATGTTCTTCAATTTCTAATTATGCATGTTACTAAAATAAATTCTCCAATCTCTGTTCTACATGCACAATCCACAATTCAGTAAAAAAAAAAAACAAAAACAAAAACAAAAACAAAAACAAAAAAAACCAAGCTTTAAAACTGTCTATAGATGTTCCAGTTGCTTGTATTTACTGAGACAATTTTTAACAGGCTCTTATCACAGATGATATTTTACATTAAAATTTTGGTTTTGATCATCAATTTTATGTTGAAACTAGACCCCTCTCTAGTATTAAAAGTCTTTCTTAGTGTATAAATATTGTAAACAATAGTAAGCAATTAATCTTTGCATATCAGTAACAAAATGTCATTATGTCTGATGAATGGCTAAGCAAACTTTATGAATATTATTATTTTTGTGGATCAAGTCTTAATTTTGCCTTCCCTTATTAATGACATCATGAATAATTAGAGAACTCACAAGCAATGTTTAAGAGCCTTTTCTATGTGACATCAAGCTTTGCCCATCTCATTTTGATTAAGGCTTATAAAAATGAATCTTCTATTCAAATAAGTGATGTAAATGGAATGTGAGTTGACTATTTCTCTGTTCTACTAGGATATGTTTTTCTTAAAAGATCAAATTTATCTATAGAAATCTCTTATTCTCTTTTAAAGATCAGTCAAGATAGCCTAGTGTTATGTTGATTAAAAGAATAAGAAGGCAGTGAGTATGCAAGAGAAGAGCAGAAGAAGATAGGAGGGAAATAAAGAAGAGGCAAAAAGGGATAAAGAAATTTAAAAAGGTGGAGGATGAGTAAGAGAAACTGTCACAATGTCTCAGACATTAGACCCGTGTGGGTTAATAATAATTAACATTTGTTTCCAATAAAAAGATTCACATGAAAACTATCACAGTGCTGAGGATTTCTAGGTAGTGAACAGGATATATGGTCATAAGTTTTGTAGTCTTTTTTCTAAATATAGGGACACTTTTCTTAAATATATGCATTCATATTTATTTTACAGATACATTTCATGAAGAACAGATATGTTTTCATTGCTTTGTTTGATAATAATGCAACTAAAGTCTTTAACTACTGTGAAATATATTTGGATGGATTTTTTTGCTGTTTTTGTTGAGTTAGTGTGTGTAGGTGTTCACACATGTATGTTTATATATGTATGTGTATACAAACATGTGAAAGCCAGAAGTTGATATTTGATGTTTACCGCAATCACTTTCTACCATATATATATGTATATATATTCCACATATAAAAAATATATATTCCTATATATTTATATTCCAATATATATTATTTCACCATAGTATATATTTCTTATTACAGTTTTACATTTTAATTTTGAGCATGTATGCAAAGGATGTATGTGTGAGTGTGTGTGTGTATGTGTGTGCGCGTGTGTGTACATGTGCATGTGAAGGCCAAGGGGGTGGGATTTGTAGGTGTCAGCATTCCTTTCATCATGTGGATCTAGAAATTGAACTAGGTTTGTCAAGTTAGATCTGCTGAGCCTTCTCACTGGCTCTTCTACCATATTCTGGATGGCCAGAAATCCATAAGGGTCCTCCTGTCTCTGCTCTCCTTGTACTGGGCTTACAGGTGTGTCCTGCTTCACCTGGCTTCTCTGTGGATGCTGGAGACCTGACAAGCTTGTGAAGGCATCTTCCCACCAGCTCTGTGGCTATAATTACAGATTAAAAGTGCCTTGAATGTGTGTTTCTATTTTTTAACAATCTCCAGCTCCATTGCCTTCTGCATGCAATGCAATCTCTGTGTTTATAGCCAAGAGTGGGATGGAATTGGAAGATCTTGAGGGTTTTTTAAAAATGTATTTTCTCATGAAATAAAATGTTATGGAAATAAAATTTATATTTTAGGCAGAGTAGATTACTAAGAGAACTCATTTAAGTTTCATAAATATGCTTTCACTAAGTACATTTCATTAATTAGTATGGTGACATATGAAAATCAGTCTGTTATTAACTTTGTGCTTGTACCAAGGCCAGCACCACCTTTAAAGTTGTTATTGTTTTCTGCTGTTATCCAGGTTAATATTAGGGCTTTCCATTGCAATTTCAAAAATGTTATTAAGTCAACTTCATCTCACCACAAAGTATCTTACCTTAAGTAGAATATGTAATACATTATGCTCCTTTGTAAAGATACTACAGGGTATAATGTAATGACTAAGGGTTTGGAATTATGTCAGAAGAGAAGCAATTTAAAATCAATAAGAGGGAAACTGAAGATATAATTGTAATAGTTTTACATATATGAGAGGAATTTATGTGTAGTGGTATATCTATTTTCTGACTTAATCATGTCTTGTAATGGAAAATAGCTATTAGTCATAAATTACAATCACTTTATATAGCAATGAATGAACTGTAATTTTTAGACCCTCAATCTAAGGACCTACATCATTTAAGTTTTATATCCAAGATATTCTAGGGTACAGAAATAAACCTTCTTAATTGTAGAGAATGATGACTTCTGTACTAACATTTGAGAATCCAACAAACTATGAACAAAAAATATTTTCAAAATGTTGTCTGTATTGAGCATACCCAGAACATTTTTCTCATTCTTCCTCGTGATTTATGTCACATTTATGTCACAGTTGGAAGTATATGTAACCTAGAAGTGATTTAATATGCACATGAAGATATTTTTAGGTTAAAAGCATTTTTGTGATACTATTTTTAAAGATAGTTTTTCAAATTTTATTTATTTTCATGTTTACATGTGAGTGACTACATGTATCAGTTTGCACTGAGTTCATGTCTTATATTCTCAGATGTCAAAAGAGGGCATCAGATTGGATCCAGAGTTACAGGAGGTAGTGGGTGCTAGCTAGAACATGGTCCCTATGTCAGAGTAGCAGGTCTTCTTAAGAACTCAGCCATAACTAGAGTCCTCAATGTGATATTATTTTATATTAAGGACTTGAGGGTGATACTCAGGTTCAAACAACATTGGGAGGCCCTAGAACTAACCCTGGGATTACCAAGGGGCAAATTTATTTTATATTGGTATTAAAGTTAGTTCCAGGAGAAGAATAGGTAAATAATTTTTGTTTCTTCACTCCCCAGAGAAAGATAATTCTTTATAAAATATAGTATCCGCATGTGCAATCCCCCTATCTCTACCGTTTCCATAATTCTGCTTCATCATCTATGTTCCAGAAATACCAATTTTTGTGCTATTATTTTATCCTAACAGATAGCAAAAGAGAAATCTACTTACAGCCAATCAACATGACACAAATGGAAAAGATTTTCTCCGAATTGGTGTTAGGAGACACATTTCCAAATCCTACACTGGTTAGACTGCTGAAGGTAAAATAAAGTGCCGTGACGTATTTGTCTTTAATGGACGGTCCAGAACTTGAGTCACTGTCATTGTAACGTTTCCCAATTTGTGTTCCTAAGGAATCCAACCATCCAATTTTGTCAGTCAGATAGGGCCTCTCTACATTCCCAATCGCATACCAGATGCAAGCCAGCCAGTGGGCAATCAGGGCAAATATGCACATCAAGAGCATTAGAACAGCAGCGCCATATTCTGAGTATCGGTCCAGTTTCCTGGCTACGCGCACAAGACGCAGGAGACGGGCAGTCTTTAAAAGACCAATTAGTGTTGTTGTCTGTGGAAATAAAAATGTATGGTCAGAAAGAGTTGCAAACAATCGAAAGTATGTTCACGTAAGGCAGAAGTGTTAACAGAAAATGGGAGTACAGCCTCAGGCTGGAATAAGGTATGAAGACTAGTTCTTTATCCAAAGAGGTTTGAATCCACTTTGATAAATATGTGGTTCATTAATCCAGTGTCTCGGCATACAAGATCCATGGAAAGAGAATCTATTTTCCCAAGATCTGTGAAAGTGGCTTCCACATGGTACGTACTTCTAACATGTTCCTTCCTCAACCAATGTTCAGGGAATTGACTGTGTGTCTACCAAGCACCACACACCACATTTACAATGCTGATGGGAAGAACTCTCTAACAAAGACAGACGAATATTTATAGACAATGTCTCCTCTCTAATGAAGAGATATAAAGTCTACTATTTCTTTGGGAACAGACAGAGAACAGTCTTCGTATTAGTGATTGCATGGTACTGGGTACTTGCTGAAAAAAAAAAGTTGAAAAACACTTGAACAATGTAAAGGAGCCAGTCAAACTCCTTCTTGTAACTGTGGCTACTCCTATTGGTTAAGGGCATGCATGAATTATAATCTATATTTAAATGGAGATTTCCTTTTTCTTCCTGAGGGCATCAAATTCATAAGTCATTTCTTGGTATCTCAATACCATAATTGCATTTTGAAGTATGGTATGTGTTAACCAAGTACATGGTTATTACTGACCAGGTATTTAGTGATAATGATTATTATGATTTTGTATAGTAATAGGATATTTTACTGGCTGTTAGGAATTGAAATCTGATAAGTGCAAATTACAAGTTCATTTCTTATGTTTCGTAAATAATGTCAACTCTAAGTACTATATAGTTCACAGAGCATATAATTATTCCATAGTTACATGGTGTTTACCAATCAATTATTGAGTCATTTTTACCTCTTCATTATGGTGTTTGTTTTACAAAGTACATAGGAATGTGTTAAGAATGTTAATGTTTTAATTGAAGAAACAGCACATGGAATAACTATCATCCCATAGCTATGAATTTTTGTTTTAGTGAAAAAAATTACTAAATGTACAAGACAAACATTTTTATGGAAAAAATCATAGGAGATATTCCATTTTTCCCTTTGCTGTTTACTCTAGCAGTCACAAGCAAAGGAAAATCCTTTAGTCTCCCTTGAGATCATTTCTGAGAGACTGGAATTTTCCAAAGGTGGGAGGAGTTTTCATAGCTTGGATGGACATCTCATAACTGGATTATAGTTTTGTTTGTCTTGGTTGTGCTAAAGGTAAGTTACTATTTTTCACAGTGGAATGTAGAAAACAGTTTTTCCTTCTTTACAAATTTGAAGATGTATGCCCCTTTAATGAATTCTAGAATTTATGATAGCATTCCATGGTTCAGTGGAAGTAAGGTAAACGTCCCTATTTGTAGCATCATTTTACTTTGGTTGTTATGTGTAAGGGATTTTGAATAGAAAGACTTAGGACTAAGTTTGATTGTTACTAATATGTCATGTTGGACAGGCTATTGCTTAATCTCAAGCTTCAGTTAGTCTATTCATGGAAGTATGATGTCTACATGGTAGCTCTTTGTGTCTTTATTAAATATCTATTTACATTTCTGTTTCTACTGGTAGGAACTTTATGCTGTAAAAGGTGATGATAGAGCTTCCACACTCTCCAAATGCATGACACATACATTGGGAATCTCAAATGGAGCCTTGCAACATGGGCCATACAGCTCTCTCAGAAAATGGCTAGGTCTTTCACAGATAAGGACTTCATTCAAGAACATGGTTACCAGGCTCTTATAGTAGGAGTCATCTTCATTCAAAGTCTCACGACTTTTGGACAGTTCAGACTCTTGAGTTTATTTCTTAATACGGCTACCAATTTACACAAGTTTTAGAGCCAGAGCTGCAGAAGGTTTATTGTGAAAATACTAAAACTTATTTGGTTTAGAAATAAAATGCTTCAAGATAATTGAAATATAATGTAGATTCACCAGGTAGTAGGTTAAATCAAGTATAATTCTTTGCAACACATGGACAGTTTTCATAATGAGCTATGAAGCAGTAGAGTAATTCTGACGTTATTAAAAGGAAAACAATAAAAATCTGCTTTGCGTGCTTCATACACTTCTGCAATCCCACCTTAATCCCTCTAAAATTTCTTCTATATTAATTAATAATGAAAACATTATATGACACTAAAGTTTTCTAAGAATGTAAATCAGTATAACTTACATGATCACACACACATGCAGTACAGTCTGGGGAAAAGTAGTTTAAGAAGTGTGGTGTGATAAAGCTTCAGCCTCCTTCACATTTTCCAGACATAATAATTAGAGTAACAATACGAGGAAGGAGGGGCAGAGGAGGTAAAGGAGAATAAAGAGCTGGAGAGGGAAAAGTGGGGGAGGAAAGGAACTGCTTCCTTATCTCTCCTCCTCCGACTCTGCTTCTTTTTCTTTCATGGTGAGAAGGGACTGACTGAGTGAACAGTGACTTCAACAGTCATTCACAGCTCTGTAACATTTGCCCAAGCATAACTACATGACTAGTGTGCACCACCATCGTGTGCCTCATTTCTGTTGACAATGTTAAAACTCACTTGAGTCTTCTTTGCTAGTGAGGCTTGTGTGTACTGCTACCCTGTCTTGTCTGAGAGTGTAGAAAGAAGTCAAATGATAGTATCAAATTGTTGAGTGAATAGACCTAGATATTTCCAATCTCCTCTTGCTGAATAACTCTTGGCAAATGTGTTTCTGAAAAAGAATATGAACTCAACAGATCCTAAAATGTGATTATTTTTATAAATATAGTAATAAAATAGATAAGAAATATGTACTTCTACAGTAGTTAAAGAGAGGTTCTTTGCTAATCTTACCTATGATAAGGTACCTACAGCAAGGAAGATGCAAGGGATTCTATAATATCAAACTTTATCTTATACTGTGCTATCTAGATCTCAGCTCATTTATTATGTTTGAAAGGTAGTTCAAATTTTCCTAGACTGTCATTGTAAAGAAACTTTACTTATAAAAGATTTTTATTTTAAATGCCACTTTAGTCCTTTTTTATTTTGAAGATTTTTCTCAACAAATACAATTACTTATATTACTTAAACTACTAGTATAATCCAATTATAATGCTGTTTTGTAAAATATCTATTATTTGTTAGAGATCCTAAATCCCTTCTAATATTGGTGGAAGTTAGGTTACCTCATTAAATAAATGACATTTTGGATTAAACATGAAACTATATCTGTGGAAATATGTTTATCACAGACTAGACTAAATAAGACCACATTAATTTTACTTTAGGAACATTATATAATAAATCATATCATTTTCATATCCATTGAAAATATCCATTTTCAATGTTGTAGGCCATTGTGAAGGACTGAAATTAGGTAATTCTCATCAGGATTAACAACTCTCTGCTCAAGAATAAATCTGTCTAGAGCTAAGTTGCAAAAGCCTTACCAATAAGAAAAGACTATATGTCAAAAATTTAAATCTATCTTATTTTGTGAGTATATATAAGAACCTTATATTAAACATGTTTAGTATACTTAGTAAACTTTGTTTAGATTTACTTATTAAATATTAGTTTTCAGATAAGTTATGGCAATCATTTATTAAGAAATGATGAAACATACACATGCTCAAAAGAACTATAGAGTCAATCATCATTGAAACATTCAGGTTAATGAATCATTCTATCCCACTTCCCAAGGAAAAGGGGATATAACAGGGAGACAGTAACATTTGCAAGCATAAATTTCATGATTCCACATTCAATTTTGTTGCTTTCAATTTTATTCCAGGTAATTCCCGTTCAAGTGTATACTTTACACACCATTCAATGAATTACTTAAACAATGCAATTCAGTAATATCATTGTCTAGTCTCTAATTCTTTCTTTCAGCTTGTCTAATAGTTTTCAACATGTCTTAAGTCAGGTTTACTAATACTCTCAAAGATTCATATCTGGATATGTGCAGAACCCTGGGGAATTATCTAATTTATTTCTTTATTCACATCAAGTGTCTTAATTGCTTCTATTAACTATGTGCTCCAAAGCAATGATTCTGCAATGTTGCTGGGGAATGCCTTTCAATATTTAACAATCTTAATGATTGATAGACTTACTGTTTCATAGTAAATATTTTATCATACTATAATATTATAACTCTTTCTATTTCATTACAGTAACATGGAAATGGACCATCAAATGATTGTAAGTTTTAACAGACAATTAAAACATTGCCTAAAGAGGTATGTACACTATATCATTTTAATTAAAATTTGAATTTTTAATCCAAGGAAAAATTGAATTTTATACCATCTATATCATTTCATAGTCAATCATATACAAATGATATATAAATGATCAACATAAAACATGTTTTCATTTGGACATCTTATATTTATGTCACTTGTCATGCCAGAGAGTTGAGAGATTGATTAAAACTTCGAGTGAAAGGCAAAGGGAAATTTTTGTCAAATTTCCAAAGACTATCTAAGGAGAGAGAGAGAAGTAGTTATGTTATTGTAAAAATGCAATGCATGCATATTTTCAAGCTATGATGTTATTTTAAGTAGAATATGAATATTTCACTTGCATAATGAAGTTTTGTAATTAATGACATCTATTATGAATAGTACTAGATACTCAGAATTTCTACAGAAGGCTATTAATGTTTTCTGTATATTCACTCCACAGTTCATCTGTCAGAATAATGAGCCTTTTTTTGTGTGAGCAGAAATTCAGCGTAACTATTGGAATTTTGCTACAAAGAGCCCTTAGTTATCTTGATTCCAAAGCCTTTCTTACATGCATTCAGAATTCATTAAGAAAAATCACTAAAACATGAATCATAAGTCAACAAAGAAAGTAACTGAAAATTAGAATTTTAATTTTCAGGGGAGGAAGGAAATAATGATCTACTTTACAAAGCAGAGTTCTCTGTATTCTAAGTGTTAATGGCTCAAAAGTTTACCATGGATAAACCAAATATGGAGAAATCTGAGGCAGACAATCAAAGCTAACATTTTGGTGACAAAGGGAACATGATATCATATTTTAGCATCAGTGATATTGATGGAAATCATGGCAATGTCATGATGTAGCCAAAGATAGGAACCCCAGAATTACTTCTCATTTTAGATGATTTTAGTGTTAGTAGGATATTAACAAGTGTATTCCCAGCAATAGCCAGCATTCACATTGTTCAACATGTTTGCAATAGAAAAGGAGATCCTTTAGCTATCACTAACTGAATGACAGTAAAAATTATTTATGTTTATTATCTTAGCTTGAAAAAATATAGGAAGTACTGTCACATTGTCCTATTGTTAATATAAATGTTTCATAGATAAAATGGTATTGTTACAAAAATGCAGTTTTGAGTTGACTATAAATAAAATTAAAGTATTATAGTTTAACATTCAGATGAGGGAAGAAATTGTCTAATTGACATTGAGAAAAACATTTTTCTCTAACCTAACTGATGATTCTAATACATGAGAACATATGATTTAAATAATTCAGGAAGAAATTTCCTCAAACTTTGAACCAGTAGAGAAGCACATCTTAATTAATTTGCTTATGTATATCTATATATAGTTTCTAGAAATGTTTGCCCATGAGTGATTGAAATCCTGGATGTTTGTATTCCAGATGTGGCCAACACATTTACATGTTTAAACAGCACAATTAAAACAGAAAATCTTGAGATTTAAAGCCTTCCTTCCTACTAATTGTGAATCTTCAGGCATATGTATGCATGTATATTTGTTTCTATGTACCTATTGAGGTAATGTTTTGTTGTGTAGCCCAAGATGGTCTCTTCTATATGCTTAATTCATGGATGTGCATGGCCAATGCCTAATCTCTAGACTCTTAAACATCCACACAGAAATTCATGCATAAATGTGATAATAAAGTACTGATTCAAACCATCCATCACTGTGATCATGTCTGATTTTTAATGTAAAGACTATCTTCTCTTTTACTGACGTGCATCTTTCTAGTTGCAAATAGGGTGCCTGATTTGCCTTCCAAGCATCTGTAGTAGTATGACTAATAGGCAACTCATATTTATGATGGCCAAATATTTCACGATACACCTTTTCTCCCTCACAATATACCTTTTTTTCCCCATAATTTTACCATCTAACCAGATTAAGACATTACCCTCTATTAAAGTTCCTTATAAAACACCCTCTCCCTGCTCCCTCCTTCCACCTGAATAATTCAACAAATGAACTACAGAAAGTGTTTTTGAATCATCCATAGTTCTCTTTCTTTCTTTCTCTCTTCCTTTCTTCTTCCCTTCCTTTCTTCTTCCCTCTCTTTCTTTCTTTTTCTTTCTTTCTTTCTTTCTTTCTTTCTTTCTGGATATTTAATCAACCAACAATTTCTTATAGATGTCATTCAAAATATACCACACATTTACCTATTTTTCTACATCTCTATTGTGTCATATGTCCACACTGTTTTCTCATCCTTTATACATCACAGTATGGGCTTGAATCTGAGTCCCTTGCTCTTAATTCGACCATCCAGTACACAGAGAAGAGTCCACATAATCTTTTAAAATGTCAATCAAAGTCATAATAAACAGATCTCACGACTCTTTGTGATTTAGGCCTCATATCTAAGCACCTCTTGTTTGGTTGGATTTAGCCTTGCTGTCACTGGCATTTTTCTTTTTACCTCTGTTCTTCTAATATTCCAAATAATTCCTAATAATCAATTGAGGAAATGCTACAACCATTTCCTTTTGTTCGCATTGTAGTCTTATGTGGGTGCAAACACAAGTCTCAACTAAAATGACCTTTCCTTAGTCTTCTTTCCTAGTCTACCACTCTGTATTAGCCAACTACACATTATTGTTCCACCTGATTTGTCTAACTTCTGTATTTACTGAGAAATGTAAGTACATGGAGACCAGAAACATATCTATTTTATTGACTTTCGAATCTAGAATTATGCCTCCTGCTTTGAAGGATACTAAGCAAACATCAGCTGATGCATTAAGTCTATCATATTACTACTGCGTAGGAGTAATGTACAGCATAGTACATTACTATGGAAGCCAGTTAATGACCTCTACAAAACTGGGATAATAATTTAACTTCCTAGGCCTAGGATCAGGTGAAATATTTTCTGTAGTTAATTGTATTTCAAAAAAAATTTATTGTAAACACATTATTAGATTTTAATTTACTTCCTAATATAAGGAGGTCAGTAGAAATTATTATCTCCCAAAGAGTCTCCAACAACAAAATTTTACAGCTTTTAAATAATTTTTCAATGTCCTGCTAGTAATTGGCATGTGTAAAGCCAAATATTTTCTTATTTATTAATCATTCCCCAAATTTCCCTACTCTATAAACTTTAAGTTCTTTACTTTTCTCTTTATCCTACTTTTTTCTTAGGATTTCATCATATATTGATATGAACCTCTTAAACATTTTATTGCTTTAATTTAGTCAACAGTCTTTTTGATGTAGTGATTATTTGAATTGCATATATTAAAGGAATTTTACATTTTTCAAAATGGATAGTAACTGAAATTAAAAGTCTAGCATTGAACTCTTCCTTAATGGCTATAATTAGAATACTTGTATATCCACTATTTTGATTATTATTGATTGAATATCATGAGTACACTAACTTTTTCTAATATTCTACTTCCTACTTCCAAGTCTAATTCACTGTTAGTGTATATAAATAGAGTTAATGTACACACACACACACACACACACACACACACACACACATACACACACACCCCTCAATTTTTGAAACAGTGGAGTTTTATTCTATAATTGATCAGGAAAAGTTTGTGTAATAAAATTGCAAGTATCTCCCATCATAAGAAATTCAAAGGTAAATATTAATGATGAAATATTTTACATTTTTGTCTTTTAGTTACAACTCAAATTAGAAATTGCCATTAAAAGGTGTTTAACAACTATTTTATTTTTATTTCATCTGTGTTATCTCATCTAGTATTTAATAAAATAACAAATTAACAAGGAAGGTGATTCTCTTAACATTCTTTTGCAGATTGTTAAAGGGTTCTGGGACTTTGTCATATTCCATTTTCCTGAGATCAACTAACCTACAGTTTGATCAGTCTTCCAGTAGAAGGAGAGACTTAATTCTAAAGGTACTGATTTCTCCTGGTAGAGAAGTATGCCTTTGTCCTTAAGCCTTCAGTGGCTAGGAACCAAGTATCTGTTGGAATCTCCTTTTTTTCTTTCTCTTGAAATATACAAATTAACAAACAAAACAAAGATGGTGAGGAATTATTAGGTAGAAAAAGACACTGAATTATTCAAAATTTCAGCACATTGACTTTTTTTTTCAGTTAACTTTCTTGGAGTAATTTTCATAGCTAGTGTGATGGTTAGTTTTAATCATTATACTGTCATTTTAAGACATTTGCAACAAGGGATTATCTTAATGTCATGTGGCATGTCTGTAGGGGAATAGTTTTGAATATATCAATTGATGTAAGAAGATCCAGCTAAAAGTGTGTGGCACCATTTCCTGGGTTTGGATCCTGAATTGTACAACTTAGAGAAAGCAATTAAGCAGTAAGAATTCACACACCCATCCTCCCGCGGCTCCTGACTGTGCCTTTGACTTGTTGTTTCAAGTTCCTAATGGGTTGACTTTTCCACACTGATTCAATAGAACCTGGAATTGTGAGCTAAAATAAACCTGGTATCCTGTAATTTGTTTTGTATTCAAGTATTTTATCAAAGCCTTAGAAAGGAAACTAAGACATACAACTTCTACAAATCGATTCATTATGTTAATACTTTTATAGTATAATAATTAGTGAAAGTAAAGTAAAAGGGATACCAGCTATATCTGGCACAAAGTTTCTTTAAAAGATTTGATTATTTTAATGGACCTTTTATTCAGAACAAACACTCAATATCTATCTATCATCTATCTATCTATCTATCTACCTACCTATCTATCTATCTATCTATCTATCTATCTATCTATCTATCTATCTATCTATCTGTATATGTAATGTTTCCTTAAAGTTTCTAACTTTATGAGGTGCTAGCAATATACATTAAGTATTTTTTCAAGATGAGAGCTAGAAGTGAAAGAATTTTGATAAAGGAATTTTATAAGATGCCATATTTTTCTTGGTTTGAACAAAGAACATGTTTCTTTTGGGCCTGCACCCTAATAAGTGACTTGAGACTAAAAGACATCCTTAATGTTTGATAGCTTTGTTCTCAAGAACTTAATCTGCTGGGATTTTACTTGCTAGGGTTATACTACATGCTCTGTGCACTTGTTTTAAAATTTAAGTTCTTTGTCTACAAGGTGGAGAGTATTTTTGTATTTTTCACAAATATAGAAGAAATTTCAATTATTCACAATGGAAAAATTGCTTCATTTCATTTTATGGCATTTCCAGATGAAAATGAATTTCATCTTTGAGATGTAGGGACTTTTGAAGCAACTACTTTCTCTTGCAGTTAAAGTAGATTTACTTTTACAATTGCAGTCTTTCAGAAAATAAAATTCTTAAGCAGCTCTTACCTCATCAGAACCTGATCCAAAAATCAGCAAGTCAAAAGGAATGGCTGCAACCATGTCAATCAGGAACCAGCCTTTGAAGTAGTGTATTGCTATTTTGGCAGGATCACTTACCACTTCTTCATTCTGATTTACATATGTTGTTCTGAAGTTTATTAGAATGTCTATAATAAACATAATATCCACAATCAAGTCTACCACATTCAAGGGGCTACAAGAATAGCCACATTCTCGCCTTTTCTGTTCCTCTCTGTCGTTGAGGAGAAAGGCTGCAGAGTAGGGGGTGAATATGGCAGTATAAATGACCAATAGTAAAATGAGCCAGTCCCAGACCGCTTTGAAAGGGCTGTAGTGCAATATTGTAAATTTGTTGATGCGTGGCGTCTGCAGCTTATATTCTGGCAAGACATCTGCTCCCAAAGAAAGAACCTGAGTATAGGAAAGAAAGGTAGACACTCGTAAAAATGTCATTATAAATTATGTCAGACCTATAAGATTAGTAATGCAATTATGCCACATGATGAATAGGAAGAAATCATGTAATTTTGAGGTATTAAAAGCACACATATATTTAAATGAATCTGTAGAATGACTATTTGGCAATATAAGAAAATCCCAATAATATTTTTTCATAAATAATATTTTCACTAAAATTTAATGCATATTATTTCTGAGACATTGAGGAATTGTTAATGTTTATTTTAAACAAAGTACATGAATTTTTTTAGAAATAAAAGAAATATTTTGGGTGGTGGTGGGGCATGCCTTTAATCCCAGCACTTGGGAGGCAGAGGCAGGCGGATTTCTGAGTTCGAGGCCAGCCTGGTCTACAGAGTTAGTTCCAGGACAGCCAGAGCTATACAAAGAAACCCTGTCTCCAAAAAGAAAAAAAAAATTTAAAAAAAAGAAATATTTCAGTTATCAAATGTAGGAAAGTAGTGGTTGTAAATACTAAAAGAAATATATATATATGTATATACATATATAGATATAGCTGCATTTGATTTAGCCACACTAATTAATAATTATATCTTAATAAAGTAATTGAAAAATGAAATCTTGCTAAACCTACTCAGATCTTTAGTTAAACATGATTTTTCTCCTTGCAATTTGTTTAAAATATAATCAAAAGCAAATAATATGAAAATACACCAAAATGATTGTTTTCCTTAGATGGTGATAAGGTATTTCATATTCTGAGACAAATAGATTCATCCAAAAGTGTTCTGAAATTTAGAGAATTGCACAGGGGCGATGCTTCACAGTTCTCTTGATTATTAACTGGAGTTTTTTTTAACACTTTTATCTACCAAGTAGCCTGCAAATACTAGAGTAGAGTCTACTTAACAAAGTGGCAGGAAATCTAAAATAATTCAGTTTTATAGTTTTAGTTTATCTGTGAATATCAATGCTAAACTTGAGTTATGTCTAAAATAAACTCATGATTTTATGATTTCTAAAAACAAGTTTACAAAATCAATAATCAAAACAAAAAAGTTTTTGACTATCTAATGTGCAATATATTGGGCCTTTGAAAGGAGCATATGAAAAACAATATGGTACACTTCATATTCCACATGTGTAAAATGGCTCAATATATGAAGTAGTTTACTAAGTATATAAACTAGATTCTTTTAAATAGCAAATATAGTACTAGCTTAATGATGTATACTAATGAATTTTCTTAGACATATTTCAATATTCAATTTAACTTTTATTGTCATATCTCATACTTTGCTTCTTCATGCAACAAGCTATTATTCCTCACTTATAATAGACTTGAAAAGTTAAACTCAAATCCATTATGACATAACTATTAAGAATAACATAGAAAATTAGCTAAAATAGGCAACACTGGTTAATAGCTAAACTAATTTGAATTTTTTGGAAGACAAGAGTCTATAATCTGATTATTTATCTAGAGCACAGTAATTTTGAATTAATAAAAATATGGAGGAAATGGAAAGTTACCTCACACTATGCTAAAAAATGACATGCTAAGCATAAGGACAAGTTAATATTGGGGAAAGTGGTTTAATATTTTTATAACATTAAAAATCCTTAGAGTCCAAGACATGCTAATATACAGGTATACTACTTTCAAAATCTGAATGGGTAAAACGTTTAGCTTAATATCTATTTACCACTTGGAAAAAGCAAATTAAATAGAACACAAAAGTCATTGTACTCAACCTAGAAAGATAGTATGTGGCATCTTGGTTGAAAAATCTGAATCATCTCTCAGGCTCCATGTAACTCAATATACCTTTCTCATAAAACAAGGACTCCCCATCTTTTTTTTTTTTTTTTTTTTTTTTTTTGAGACAGGGTTTCTCTGTACAGCCCTGGGTGTCCTGGAACTCACTCTGTATACCAAGCTCCAGGCTGGCTTCGAACTCAGAAATCTGCCTGCCTCTGCCTCCCAAGTGTTGGGATTAAAGGCATGTACCACCAACCACTGCCTGGCAGGAATCCCCATCTTAAACAAAGAAAAATTTAAAACAAACCTTAGTTTTTGGCTGTCAAGATCTAAAAATATGGACTTTTTTTTTCTCCTATTTTCCTTCCCATTAAGTTTCTGTGTGCTCATAGGCTACTCCAACAAGAGATGGCTGAAATTTTTGAGCTAAGCAGACCTCCTAATTCTAAACCTAACAAATTTTCCTCATAGTAGAGTACATAAAGAAAACACGAAGGACAACAAAACAATTTGTTTACAAAGGGAGATGTATATCCTGGGATTTCTCAAGGTTTGGTCGGCATGCTTCAGATATAACCCCCTACAGGGGACACCAGTGCTTGATCCATATGATATATGAATTAGAATGCACACAGCATCTTGGAGCTTCCCCTGAAGAACAAAACTGTGGCTGGAACTCTTTCCCTTCCATATTAACATTTGATGGTTAGGTGTCCACTGTTTCTGATGGCATGGCATTGGAGGAGAACGGGAGGCTTTTGAGCTTTACTTTACACAGTATCTGTGAGTAGGGATGCTGCTGAGGGATGATAAGGAATCTTCTGTAGAAGACTCAGGAAAAGATGGCAGCTGTGTTGAGACTTTGAATACAAGTAAAAAGTTGACAGTATAGGGACATGAGGAGGTTGAAGGTGAAGCGTCTTTCAGGAGGAGGGATAGAATCACTGAAGTGAAGGAAGCACAAAAGAACATGTTGCATGTTGTGGAATTATACACTGATTAGTGCTGTGTAGAAGCAATAGTAGAGGACAGAAGTGGGAAAGCATGGATCATAGAGTGGAGGCTCTAATGGGATGTGGCCTCAGGATTGAGCTTTAGGGCAATGTTTATTACATGTAACATTCAAACTCCTTTTAAAGGGAAATAGATTGGATTTATGTTATTCATAATTATAATTTTAAAAACCTAAACATAGTGGTGGTGGCACATGCCTTTAATTCCAGCACTCAGGAGGTGGTGGTGGATGGATCTTTGAGTTTGAGGTCACCCCTGGTCTACAGAGTGAGTACCAGGACAGCCAGGGCTACACAGAAAAATCCTGTCTTGAAAAACAGAAACAAACAAAGCAAAACAAAAATGTTTGACTTACTTATACCTCACAATATGACTATTATAATTTCTACATCTCAAAATATATTTATGTCCTAAGTCAGAGTATCTGTAAATGTGACCTTGGAGATTTGGATTTCCCCTTGGAGATTTGGGTACCCAGACTATTGAGAAGAAATCCTCTGATCTGGAACATATAGATTTCCAAGTTATGAGAGAATAAAATTCCATTGTTTTAAAAAAACCTTTTAAAACATATCTTATTAAAACAAAATCTTCAGCCATAGAGAATTAACAAAATGCCCAAAATGAAAACAGAAGAATTATTAAATAGCATCATTGGACTAAAGCTATCATCTTTATGACGATGTTTAACAATCTTGTAGACCAAAAGGAACCAAAAATTGGCCACACATAAAATCATGGTTTTTCTTTTCTAACCTCCAATGCCTCTTTGAAAAAGTCAAAATAATATTACAACCTTCAAAGATTTAATTGCTATTTCACGATAATCAAACGTAATCCTTAAGGCAAACACTGCTCTTGCTGGCCTTTGAAAGCCAATTTAAATGGCATTACTTTATAACTCTGTGAGGTTTTGTTTACTTAAAGTTAACTTTAGCTTTAGGGAATTATTGAATTCTCCATCTAGTGATTATATAATCAAATTATCTTAAACTGGGTTTATTATAGTAGTTTATGCATTATGTTGTCATATGATATACATCAGCATAGAACTGTTGCCCACTTTGTGGAGTTCATTTTGATGGTATGGTATTACATGTTATCTTACAGTTTTACTTGAATTTGTGCATTGCTATTCACCCTTTATATGATCATTCAGTCACTGTGTAACTTTATTAGTCAAGTAATTTCAACACATTTTGTTTTCATACCATATTTTAATAGCATGATTTCTCACTATAAATCCAAATGTAGATGGGCTTGCGTTTTCAAGCTCAATTCTGTACTAGAAGGTCATCATTTTCATGACTCAGATGATTGTTGTTCTGGCTTAAACTTCACAAAGACAACAAATAAGATTTTCAAAAAGAATTCATCACCCCATGGCGATCAGCTTGAAGATTGTTGAGTATTGCTAGTCAGGGAGCTTGGTCCCATTCAGCTTGAGAGAAACATATCTGGTAATAAAATGCTGGTGAAAAGAAGGCCATGAACAGAGGTCAGAACTCACTGTGCTCTTTGGTATATTGGTGTAGATATACCAAGAGGATACATGAAGAACCAGGCATTAGAGATTTAGTTGCATATATTTGAGATACAAATGCTTCCCAAGAAGGATGGATGAGGAGTAGACAAGAACTCCTTTATTGGTAGTTCTAATTCTAACAAGTCTGAATCAGAGTGACCCATGATACAAGTCTCTGAAGGCACAACCAAACTTGGAATAAGGGAAAGTGCATTGCCAGAAATCTGAAGATCTAAACTTAAATATTAGATATGACATATGACTCTTTTCTTGTAAGTCTTGTAAGGTTAATCTCTTTGGACCTCATTTTGTTTTACCTGTGTGGTAGGGACAGTGATATTAGTATATGCCCAAATCACCACTCTATGTAGAAGTATCATATTATAACATATATCAAAATATAATATGATGTAACTTTAATGAATTAGATAATAAAATAGGGGTGTTTTATTATCACATATAAAGCATTTTCATCATGATTTTGAGTTGTAGGAATAGCTTCATCATAGCTTAGATATACCCATAATAGATGCATATTTGCAAACCACCTGGAGTAACTTGAATTTGGACTGAAATTGCTTTAGTTAGCTATTTCTTACAACAAATAAAGCCAAATTTTTATGACTAAGAAGAGTAGATATTAATAATTTAAGTTTTATGTATCAGATGTGAATGAGGGTAGGGCTTAGAATGCAGGGTTTCTGTGCTATATGATGACAACTGGCTTTTGTTTGGTGATATTTATCTTTTGAGAAAGAGCCAGGATTCACACGGTTGACCCTTGGCTGAGGCTGCCTGAAGCACAGAGCTTATCCAATAAGGAAGTTTTCTTCCATGTTTGTTCTCTCTTTCCTCTTCCTTTTCTCATCTACCTTTCTCTCACTCTACTCTTCTTTCCCTCTTTCCTATTCTTACCTCTTCTGAGTCAATAACAGAAACTTCTACCCTTCTCAATGTTTAGACGAATATTTTTTAGTCTATTAGACATAGATTACAGAAAAGAAAGAGTTGGTTATGCTGTTTTTTAGAGACAAATTAGTGAAAATACTTGCCTTTAGGCATAATGAAATCTATAGTTATTTTAAAAAATATTTAATTTTATTTCATTCTCTGTGTGTGAGTATTATGCCTGTGTCTAGGTCTGTGCATCATGTATGGGTCCGCTGCTCTCAGAGACCAGAAGAAGGCATTGGATACCCTTACACAGGATTGACAGTTGGATTATGAGATGCCAATAGGAATAGGTGATGATCTTAGGTCCTCTAGAAAAACACATAGTACTCTTTATCATTGAGCTATCTCTCCAGCCCCTGTAGTTATGTTTTAAAAATATTTCTTACAATTTAGGACTATAGGGTGAAATATTTATGGGTATAATATTATGATATTAGAAACTGTCTTTGATACAGCCTGGAGTATGAAGAGGTCTGCTTATATATAATGTTCACTACAGTTTGTTTATATTGGAACTTGATGATTAAATTTTAATCTTACTATTTGGCGACATGTTTAAAATATTTGAATATAAACACTTTACTGTAACTCCAGGATATCAAGAATATCATATACTTATGATATATTTGCAATCATATCCCTAGTGCCACCTTTTTTGTTTAATACTGACAATAAAGTATTTCATCAATTGTACTGTATTCATCTGCTTTTAGTAAAAAATGAATTTACAATACTATGCTATTATTTCTATTGTCCTTTACATTATTCAAGTGGTCTAAATGAAATATATTTTCATAGTGTTAAATATTATGTATTTTGCAAATAGTAAACACATACATTTTAAGTGAAAATCAGCTAAAAATAATCATGTAACTGCTTTAAAAGTATTATTTTGGGAAATGAAGTATTAGGTCAGTAAATATTAGTTTATCAATGTAATGAGTGTTCTCTTAGTCCACTAACTAGAAAAATCTGCTACTCAGCCCATTCCATTTCCTTAAGAAAGACAACATCTTCCACACCTTTGAGAAATACCATATTTTAGAAGTATAAAACATGATTAACTGAACTATAATAAGAATTTTCTTCTAAGAGAAAAAGCAAAGACAGCAAGGGTAACAACTCACTGTACAAACAGATTTCATGGTATCCAGAAAGACAGTTCTATTTTCTTTTCCCTCAAACTACCAATTAGATGTTCAGTTTAATACAGACTAAAATTTTTTTTAAGCAAGTCCATTTTTCTTTTGCTAGCACATTGTTATTTGTTTAACTTCCAACAGTTTAGTGTTATATAAAACTGAAGTCTTTGTATGAAACAGCACCATTATTCAATGAAGATCTGCTTTGAACATTTCTCCATGAACACCAGGATTAATGAATACTTTTTTCTTTTGAAAAGTTCAGTAGGGAATGATTAAGCCTTACAAAAGATTAGGCAGTACTTTTGGCAGCTGCTAACTACCATGCTGCTGTGTTAGCAGAGATGGTTTACCTTTGACTTGAGACTTTTATTAAACTAATAGGCTTGCTATATTCACATCTCCTGGGAAGAGTGTTGAGTAACAAAGTGAATCAGATAGCTTATATAGCACTAGGAAAGACAAATTCTCCAGCGTTTTAACATATGATTTGAGCTAAACTGGCTAAGCACCATCAAAGCAGGCATTCTCTAATGATGACTACCCAGACATTCAAAAATATGCAAAAGAACCACATTTTAAATCTGTCATGAAAGAAGTGGTTTTCAATGAAATAAGATGGTAAAATGAAGTAACATAATCATTTAATGTTCTGAGTTCAAATGATTTTCTAAACTTTAAAACTGGCCTATGGAGATAAAGGTGTGTGTGTGTGTGTGTGTGTGTGTGTGTGTGTGTGTGTGTGAGAGAGAGAGAGAGAGAGAGAGAGAGAGAGAGAGAGAGAGAGAGAGCGCTTTTGAGGACATACTACTGTTTGGTTTTGTGAAAATCAGATATACATAGGTACAGGTTCTGCTATAAATCAGGTTTAGAACTGTGTTCTTTATGCTAACTTGAAAAAGTTGATTCTTAAGGTTTGAAAGGTGTTACTTTATATTATATAGAGATATATGTTTCTCAGGGAATAAATATTTACTCCCTTTATCCAATTTTCAGAGTTATCCATTACCTATAAGACAGTAGAACCCCTGGCTTAGAAGAAGAGCACAATAGCATGCAAGCATGCACCTGTAACTCTAGCACTGGGGGCATATCCCTAGAGTTTTTGGGATCTAGTCTAGCCAAATTGATATGCTTAAAGTTCAGAGAGAAAACTTGTCTCAAAACACAGTGGGAACGCATCAAAGAAGACATGACTTCTGTACAGACGGGCACTCATACTGTCTGTACATTTCCACACCCACATCAACACGCATACCACTCCTCCCCCACCCCCAACACTTGATGGCGAGCAAAGTCTTTTGTGAATATCTTGGGATTACAATCTTATTTTTAATCTTCACATCATCATGTAAGAAGCAGAGATAGTGGATGAGACTAGGAGAGAGAAAGAGATGAGAGACACATTCTGCTTCTGTTAGAAAAAGATGAGGACTGAAGAGGACAAATAGGTACAAAGAAGATAAAACGTAACTAGACACTATGTCGGCTGTCAGCTTAGTGTATCCCTCGACCATCCCCACAGAAGTTTCTTCTTGCAGTAGGTGGTGATTAAAACAGAGGTGGACAACATGTAAACAGATCATGTACTGAGAGTGAGAGACTTTTGAGCGCTAGCCCTGAGTGAGATGTCTGCTTCATAGTCATGTCCCCGAGACTCAGAGATCCACATAGAGGAGGGGGCAGAATGATCCTAAGAACCAGAGGTGGCATATGCTTGTGAGAAAACAGTATTTTATGGAAGCAACAAGGCTGATACACATACGAACTCACATAGAGTGTAACAAGATACATAAGACTTGCACAGGCTCAAGCCAGACAGCCTCAGAATGGAGGAGGAGAAGTGGGCACAAAGTTTCACTCTTAGCCAAGAAGTTATTTGCAATTGATAAACAATAGAAGAGTGAAAATCAGCTTTTTTAAATACAGTGACACTGAGTATTTCAAAAACACATCTCAAGGCAGGTCCTGTGCTCAGGACTATACTACAACACTACAGAGGCTTGTCTGTGTTTTAATATCGTTTATTCTCTCTTTTTTTTCCTTCCTTCCTTCCTTCTTTCTTTCTTTCTTCCTTTCTTCATTCCTTCTTTCTTTCTTTCTTTCTTTCTTTCTTTCTTTCTTTCTCTTATAATAGTAAGAAAAAATATGATAGGGATGGGTAGGAAAGGTTAGAGAATCTGGGAGGAGTTAAGGGACAGGAAAATTATGATTGAAATATTCTGTATTAAATTATCAAAGACTAATAACAAACATACCAACAGTTATCACTAGTAGAAAATTTGCTCAAGGTCTCAATGAAGCTATGGGTGGCATCTTGCCTGAGGAACAGATGGTTTGCACGTAGAAGGAAAGTTTCTGAAAACTCCCAAGGCAAAAGCTCTGCTAACTTTCACATGTGAGCTGAGAATTGGTTTGAGATGGATGTATTAATTAGCTATTTTTATTACTCCACAATGGAGATGTGTACCAAAGCATCATATTGTATTCTATAAACATAGAGAACAGTAACCTTTTCTTCCAGTTAAATCTTCAAATAAGAAAAGGAGCTAATGCATTAGGAAGCAGATTTGACAACAGGGATATTTCTATCTGAGGGGAAGTTGATGAGTCCTACTTAGTTAGATCACATCTGATGGGTAGGAGCTGGATAAGAGTCTATGATACCTTATTTTAATTGCAAGAATTTACTCAAGTCATTTACTTTAGTAACAGGTTCCTGGAAGGCTCTCATTTGCCTCCTGGATTTGTTCTTCTTGGAGACCTGACAAACTTCAATGGGACCCAGGAGAACAAGGATTATAAATGTCAATATACTAGAAGCTAAACTAATATAACCACAAAAGTATAAAGAGATGACTTCCAGAGAATTTGCTGTTAACTCTTCTGCCTATGTTTTTATACTTCTCCTCTCTTTCCCTTTCCTCATTTATCTCTGTCCCTCACTTTCTTCTGCTTTCCTCCTTAGCAAAGGTTTAGCAGAAATCAGGTTTGCATAAGAAAAAATTATGAAAATATTTAAAAGATGCTCTATCCTCAGGATATGGAATAAAGTTGCATGATAAGTGAAAACTATAAAAAATACTTTTATCTTAATTATATATTACTAGAGCCTTCAAGAGAGGAAAAATATTAAGCTAATACTAAAATTCATGTTGAGTCATCAACTTAAATATAAGACTGACTTATAATATAAAGACAGCTATACTCAAAAGTTACCTAAGGGTATCAATGAGATAGTGTTATCAAACAGAGTCTTCTGACAACATTGTTTTTCAAGTCATATAGAACAATTATGATACAGTTCACTAAAAACAAATCACCTTTGATTTCAGTTGTAACTTTCAACCAATAAGCACATGCATAATTTAAAATAGATGAAGAGAAATGAGAATGGTATTTTAGCTTATTTAGAAGGCTCAATGAAGAAGCAGTAACGTTGTATGAATAATCACAGGCATTCTGTTTCTCACATCACTTCTCAGGGATAACTTCGTGGGAGGTCAATTTTTCTTGATTCTAAATGGTCACAAATTCCCTTTTGGCTGATATTATACCTTATACCTCATCAGAAAAATTTTAGCCTTGATATTTTTAGGAAAAAGAAAGTTAATAAGTTTTTTTTTATTCCTCCTAGGTGGAAGCATGAACGTAACTGAAACATAAGGCATTGTACATTCAAGAAACAAGTGGAAATCAAGCCACTGTGTGCCTCTTCATGGGGAGCACAATTTTCTGAGTAACTGCCAGCTTATTAAATGTGTAAAGTACAATTGTACATGTGCATCACTTTTCTTGATTTCTTCATTGCAGCTTTTGTGTCTTACCAGTATATAAAATATTCTAGGTTTTCTTTCAAACCCAACTTTGAAATTATCCTGTTCAATTTTCTATTGAACGTGGATGAATAGCAAAACACATGGATTATTTCTTTTGAGATGTTCTTTTGAATTTTAAATGACAAATCGGTAATGCTGTCCTTTAGTGCAACTTGTATCTTAAATAGTTCTTACTAATTCAGTCTCATTGATAACTTATTTTAGGCTTTTCACTGGTAACGTATTCAGACTTCATTTGACATTAGCATGTAAGATAGTGTTTTCCTCAACTTCTGGATTTCACACTCTAGTTAAAGTTTGAATTGATGGTCATTGGGGTCCTACAGACTCCCCCAGGCATTACAGGCTATACTGACTCCATTCTTATACCTACTACATTACTGCTATGCATACCCATTGGCCAATGCATTACTCAATCTTCATCACAGAAGCTTGTTCTTGGAGTAGGTATTAATTAACAATTAATTAACCCACAACTCGCTAATGCACAGAGATTAAAACTTTTAATATTAAGCCCTAAGTGGATGCTTATATCATATACTTCATCTTAATGCTCAGGCACCTATGAGGAACCTGGAATGGAAAGATTGTAAGAACCAGCATTGATGATTGCCTTCAAAGAAACAGCGGTTTCCAGGTACAACAGGCCATATGCCTGTATGAACTCAGAGAGACTGTGGCAGTATGCACAAGACCTGCATAAAACCATGCTAGACAAAATTCCAGCCTAGGGTAAAGGGAAGACTCACTCCTAGCCAAGAAGCTATTCATAAATGATAGCTGTTGGGGGAGAGGAAAAAACAACAAGTTTCTTCAGTGGGGAGACACTGGGTATATCAAACACATTCTAGGGCAGGATCCGTGCCCAGAGGCAGATGGCTAGCACAAATTGGACCCCAGGCTTTTTGTTTGTTTGTTTATTTTTCAGAGAGAAGAAGCATCAAGTTAGCTCAATACTAACTTTTTAAACAATGTGTTCTGAAACGAGGAGCAGTGATTCTAGCATGCTAAACATTAATTAAATACAAGTAAAGGATAAGGGGAAAGTATTACTACAAAATGGAAAGACCAGCTCAGTCTGGATCTCTGCTTACATACCCTCTGGTGGAGTGAGGCTACTTATCATTGTATATTATTTCTAAATAATTCTGTTTGTCTTCCAGATAAATTTTGCTCTTTCTTCTCTGGCAGTGGGAATTTGTATTCTGGGAATTTACAAGACATTGGGGAAAAAAAAAAGCAGCCTGAAGTATTCCATATAAAGGGCTGGAAGAGGGAGCATACTATCTGTTGCTAGGGGTGTGACCAGAAGTTATTGTGCTGCTGAGAAATTGAAAGTGACTATTTCCCGTGGAAAAGAAGATAATCTTGTAATTAAAATAGTACACATAGAGGGACCCATGTTTCTAGCCACATATGTAGCAGAGGATGGCCTAGGCGGGCATCAACAGGAGAAGGGGTCCTTGTTCCTGTGAAGGCTCGTTGCCCCAGTGTAGGGGAATGCTAGGACAGAGAGGCAGAAGTGGGTGGGTGGGGGAACTGCCTCATAGAAGCAGGGGAAGGGAGGATGGGATAGGGGGTTTCTGAGGGGAAGCTGAGAAAGGGGATAACATTTGAAATGTAAATAAACAAAATAACCAATAAAAATTTTAAAAAATAAAATTATAACAGATCACAGGGACAAACAAAACTTCATTCATTAGTAAGCAAATTTTCAAAATAGTAAAAAGTAAAGGTCTGAGTATCACTGTTTTATATTATGTTGGTGTTTGCTTCACTTCTGACTGAAAATAATTCCATGCTTACGTATATATGACAACTTTCAACTGGGGAAATGTTTATTTATCTTGGTTTTTTACATCATGAGAGTACAATGTCTACCTCTAAAAGAAAGACTTCATTAAAAAATTAATTCTTATTAGTTCTTTATAAATTTCACATCATGCCCTCCAATCCCACTCATAGTGTCTCCTCATACAAGTCCTTCACCCTTGCAACCTCCCCAATGAGAAAAAAAACCTCATTGTGGAAGCTGTAGTGTGTCACAGTATGTACTATTTGTTCACACTTCTTTGTTCACCAATGTTCATTTCAATGAATCCTCTCATATACCCAATGTTGCTCTGTGTCATTAAGATCCTACAGTTTTGGATCTGTAGGACCACCCCTTAATTCACTTCAGTAGTTCATAGATGGGATAGATGTTGGGGTGGGCCAATTCAAAGTTCTGAATGTGGGCCTGAGAGGTATCTGAGCTGGTAAGTCCACCAGCTCTCCTGCTTTCATACCTTCAGGGCTGGCTCACCAGAATGCCCCTGCTACCAGGGCCAGCTCTACCCTGCTGCCAAGATGAGGTCTAGGGCCTGCTTTCTAGAGAGTTACAGTCAGTGAGATACATGGCCTATTCTCTTACTCTCAAGACCCCAGGAGCATATATCCTTTTGGCCATAGATGGTGAGGGGAGGCAAGAAAGAAGGACATCTCTCCACAGTTCACACCTCAGCTCACCCATACTCACATCCATGGGTCTGGCTAACCACAACCCCCATATCTAGGACAAGGTGAGGTGTTGGTCTGTTCTTTTGAGTACTGTAGAAGGTGAGGGACAGAGCTAGCTCTCCAGATCTGATGACCTTCTCTTCATCAGAAGAGCTAGCTCTTCTGCCTGCTGTAAATGGCAAAGGGGAGAGTGTCATCTCTCTCTCAATCATGTCACTGCACAGCAGAACAGTGTGGCTGGGGCCAGCTCTCCCATGCTCTCTGGGTCCACTAGTCACCAGGGTCAGCTGTACTGTGCTGTCCAAGTGGAGTACAGGGTATGCTCTCTCCAGTACTAGCACTGTGCAGAAGAGTAGTAGGGCCAGATCTCCCATGCCCGTATCCTACAATGTGAAAGGCTAGCTCCCTGTCCAAGGCCTCTTGCTCTGGATTAGTGGTTGTCTCAGGTTCACATTTTTCAGGGAATGTTAGGCTACTTACCATCATTCAGATGTTCAGAGGTCAGAACACTGACTGTAGACATAGCCTCTCTCCTCTTTGCCCCCTACTGATGCACATGTGACACAGCAGCCACACCTGCAACCCTTCTAGGGGCAGGGAAAGTGATTTTTAAAGTAAAATTTGTAAAATCAATTTTTACTGAATTCTAAATGTAATTTACTATGCTAGCTCATCAGGGGAAAATGGACATTTATGCAAAAGTTTTGGTTCTCTGTGGTTGCTGGGTAATTTATAAACAAGAGAAATTTATTTCTCAAAGTTTTGTAATCTAGAAAGTTCAGTATCAAGGGTCATCATCCTCAAATATTTTTAATGTGCAAGTAAAAGTTCAAAGATTTTTCAAATCTGACTTTTTACACTTTGCTTTTAGAGTGTAAGAAATGCTTGGACATAGGGATGTTAACAAGTGACTGTAACAAATTCATTATAGTTATTCTGATGTGCTATTATATTTTAATGTTGACATATAGGTAAGCTCACATGTGTATACTTGCATGTAGTTTTGGAAGTGTTAGAGAGCAGCCAGAAAAAAAAAATGAAGCCTTGGAAAAGGTTTGTGAGGAGGCTGTGAGCAATAGAAAGGCTTGTGACATGATGCTGTTATTATCAACTTATAGACTTCAAAACACAAAATAACAGGAAGTCAGTGAAACACTGACTTTCATCTAAATTGTAATTTAGGAACTACTACCGTAAAAATGCATGTTCTTTGATCTAAACAACTCATGTTCAAGGAGCTGTCTCTTCAAATAAATAGAAGAAAAGTGCTTATGGAAACAAGATTTGGAGTTTTTAGTAGGTGTGGGAAGTAGAATCAAGTAGAGAAAGAGACTATATCAAGATATCACAAATCATTCATTCATTTATTAAATCGTTCACCTCATGATTTATTGAAAACTTACTATGGTAGTCCCGAGCTAGTTTCCATGCACACAGAAACAAAACATTCAATTTTACTTTGGAAGAGCTCACATTTTAGTATGTTCCACAATATAGTAAACAAACAGCATTCACAGCACATTAAGAAATAGACGCTAAATGTGCTTAGTATCGTGATAGAATTAATCATAGTAACTGGAGAAGACTGAGAAGAGTCTCCTAGGCTGGAATTATGTGTGTATAAAACCTTCCTAGAGGAAACCAATTTGGATACACTGGAGTCTCTCAAATAGAAGTTTGAGAAAAAGGTACTGTTATAATTGTGGCATGAATGTTGTAAGAATAACCACTCACAGATGCCAGCAAGTGCTGGATGACAGGAGCCTGATATAGCTGTCTCCAGAGAGGCTCTGACAGTACCTGACTAATACAGAAGTAGAGGCTCACAGTCATCCATTGGACTGAGCACAGGGTCCACAATGAAGGAGCTAGAGAAAGGACCCAAGGAGCTGAAGGGCTTGCAGCCCCTTAGGATGAACAACAATATGAACTAACTAGTAACCTCAGAGCTCCCAGGGACTAAACCACCAACTAAAGAATACACATGGTGGGGCCCATGGCTCCAGCAGCATATGTAGCAGAGGATGGCACAGTGGGAGGAGAGGACCTTGGCCCTGTGAAGGTTCTATGCCCCAGTGTAGGGGAATACCAGGGCCAGTAAGCAGGAGAGGGTGGGGTGGTGAGCAGCGGGAGGGGGAGGGAACAAGGGTTTGCTTTTGTTTTTGTTTTCTTATTTTATTTTATTTAATTTTTTTTCAGAGGGGAACCTGGGAAAGGAGGTATTGGATGGCATGTAAATAAAGAAAACATCTAAAAGAAAAGAAAAGAATAGCCACTCACTTTCTAATTACACTTAAAACCTGTTTCATGCCAGTCTGTCTGGGCTGGTGCCCTAAGCAGACCTTGGACCCAAATTTTGCATCCAGTCCCACAGCATCCAGAGGTGGTTCCCCTCCCAGGCACTCTGATCTGTCTAGGATCAGAGGATTGGAGGTGAGGAGGACACATCTGTCCCAAACCAGGAGTAACTGGGACCAGCAGGACCCAGGCATACAGGAACTCCACCAGCCCAGTGGCTCTGGTTGCTTCCAAGTCTGTCTAGGCAAGCTGATGTCCTGAGCAGACCTTGGGCGCAAACTCCACAGCTAGTCCCACAACACTCAGAGGAAGCTCCACTCCCAGGTGCTCTAACAAGCCCAGGATAATCACAGGATCACAGAGACAGCTTGACTCTGAGGAGTTCTGACACAACCAGGATCACAGGAAGGACAGGCTCCAGTCAGATTTAGCAAGGGCAGGTAGCACTAGAGATAACCAGATGATGTGGGGCAAGCGTAAGAATATAAGCAACACAAACCAAAGTTACTTGGCATCATCAGAACCCAGTACTCCCACCATAGCAAGTCCTGGACACATCATCACACGGGAAAAGCAAGATATAAAATCACTTCTCATGATGATGATGATACAGGACATTAAGAAAGACATAACTCCCTCAAAGAAATACAGGAGAACACAGGTAAACAGCTAGAAGCCCTTAACGAGGAAACACAAAATCCCTTAAAGAACTACAGGAAAACACAATCAAACAATTGAAGGAAATGAACAAAACCATCCAGAATCTAAAAGTGGAAATAGAAACAATAAAGAAATCAGAAAGAGAGACAACCCTGGAGATAGAAAACCTAGGAAAGAAGTCAGGAGTCATAGATGTAAGCATCACCAACAGAATACAAGAGATAGAAGAGAACCTCGGGGCAGAAGACACCATAGAAAACATTGACACAACAGTCAAAGAAAATGCAAAAAGCAAAAAGCTCCTAACCCAAAACATCCAGGAAATCCAGGATGCAATGAGAAGACCAAACCTAAGGATAATAGGTATAGAAGAGAGTGAAGATTCCCAAGGTAATGGGCCTGTAAATATCTTCATCAAAATTATAGAAGAAACTTAATTTCCCTAACCTAAAGAAAGAGATGCCCATGAACATACAAGAAGCCTATAGAACTCCAAATAGACTGGTCCATAAAAGAAATTCCTCCTATCACATAATAATCAAAACACCAAATGCACTAAATAAAGAATTTTAAAAGCAGTAAAGTAAAAGGTCAAGTAACATATAAAGGCAGGCTTATCAGAATTATACCAGACTTCTCACCAGAGACTATGAAAGCTAGAAGATCCTGGGCAGATGCCATACAGACCCTACAAGAACACAAATGTCAGCCTAGCCTACTATACCCAGCAAAACTCTCAATTACCATAGATGGAGAAAACAAGATATTCCACAACAAAATGAAATTTACATAATATCTTTCCACAAATCCAGCCCTACAAAGGATAATAGATGTAAAACACCAATATAAGAAGCAAAACTACACCCTAGAAGAAGCAAGAAAGTAATCTTTCAATAAACCCACACAAACCTAATTCCACCTCTTACAACAAAAACAACAGGAATTAACAATTAATTTTTCTTAATATCTCTCAATATAAAAATTAATATTACCAACATATCCTAATTGATTAAAATCCAAAAATTGAGGAATTAGAAATTTGTTGACTGACATCCAATGGTCTCTCTAATTTGGTAACTGGAAAAATAGGTCCAATATTGTACAATCCATATACTCTTTCTGCTTGTTTGTACATGCCAGTGTCTTGCTGTGTACCACATAATGGTCTTGAAATCTGGCTTCTCCTATCTCAGTCTCTCTATTAGTAGTATTATTTATTTCATGTTTTTACACTTACTGTGGTTTTCAGAACAGCTTACATATTTCAAAAGTATTTATACAGCCAGAAGAGGACCTTATAAGTTACTCTTTCTCTGAGATGAATGCTTTTCCAAATTATCACAGCTAATGAACCAAATTCTTACCCTCACCTAATTAATGTCTGTGCCACCTTCCAAGCAGGACCATTGTTCATTGAAACAGTTGGTGAATGACTTTATGGATAGATCATCTTAATACACACACCATTTCTTAAATGAATGTAACATGTTCTCTGTGGGCTGAGAATAAAGTCACTCACTCAAGTCAAAGAGCTTTAACCATAGGAGGAAGTCTGTATCCAAAAATCGTGCCTACAATTCATTCCTTGGTGCAGCAGAACTGTCAACTCTCAGCTTAGCTATGATGGAGGTAAAATCCTTTGGTGATGTGAGGGTCATTGAAGTACAGCCTTATTACAATGAAATCCAATGTCTAAAAATTGTTCTTATTTTGGTCTTGTACCACAGGCCAAAATTTCAAGCTCTACTAAATAGAAAACAAACAAATAAACAAAAAGACTTTATATTTTTATGTTCATTTAAAAAATACTAATTATGATGTATTATTTTAAAATATAAAGTTAATATATTTGGAGTTATTTAAAATTTATATTGAGAAAAACGTATATTTTTTCAGTATTGTTGTAGACAAGTATCTACATAAGACTGTTAAATTGATTGTTGTTTTATATCAAACTATTTTTATAAAACTCATTTTTATTGTTATATTTTATAAATTGTAAAGAATAAAACAAAAAAGGTACTGTAGGTATTTGAAGGGGGGTCTCTGGGAGGAGTTGGGATACAAAAGGAAACAAGAATGTGATTTAATTCTATTTACTCAAAATATGTTTTTAAATGTTAACAAATTCAGATAAATTGAAATCATGTATCTTTTTCATCATAGTGCAATAAAACTGAAATAAAATAAAATAAAATAAAATAAAAACCTGTTTCACAGATGTAACTTAAGTAGTTAACTGGGTAAAAGCTCCATGCCTTTCTAGGTCACAGAACTCATGACAGAATCTGGTACCTTTATTCTGACACAGACATAGTAACAAATTGACCATTACAGAGCTTCTCTTTATAGTAGATGACAATTAATATAGAAAGCCAGAGCTGGCCAACATGTGCCTATCTCTGAGTGATACATCTATTTGACACCCCTGCCTTTTAAGGTTCAGAGATCATTTCAGAAGAGAGGATGGAAAGATAAGTGTAAGAGCTACAGTGAGTAGACATCTATAGTGAAATAGTAATTATGGTGTAACACAGGGATGTTGTACACATGAACTCATGAGCTCACTGTGGCTTTGATGGCATGCATAATAATCTAGAATGGATGGGTTTAGGGATTGGTGAAGTCCCAACCGTATCTGAGGAGATGCTGGCAACTGAGGAAGGAGAGTCCTATCTAGCCACTGTGTGGCTGAATATCCTCAGGCAGATGGTTTTACACCTATGTAACACAGAAGCAGCACTAAGTGGATTTGTGAGTATTTTTTTTTTAAGCACACATGTTGAATAATGTAAATGGGATAGTGTTGTGTATTGGCCTGATGCTGTTTGTATTCTGATGTTAATGCCATTTCCTCAAGAAAGTTGCCCCCCAACAAGCAGTCCATCACATACTCACGGAATAAGTTAATATAGTGTTGGATCTTCCCAATCTAGGCATGTAGCTTATAATTATAATAACTTGATTGTGTGTTTTTTATATGGGCTTACTGAGGTTGGAAATTCCTGCAATTACTACATATGGTGGAATACTACATATTCCTGGAATTACTATATATGGTGCCCAATAATATAATAATATTTTTGTAAATCCCCAGCACAGGGTTGCTTCCCAACTCAATTGTTTATGTTCCTGAATGAAAGACATACATACAGCCTTTATATTTTAATATGCCTTAAGCAGCACAAGAGTTGGCAACTGTCTACCCTCCAGGCTGTTAGAATCTACCTCCCAACAATTATTCTACGTAACTATTTACTAATGTCTATGTTACACATTAGTTGCTCCTGACCCAATAGAGCATCCCTCTAGCCCCGTTCTCTTGGCTCCTTTACATGGCGGTGCTGCTTCTCTGCCCTGCACACTCCTCAGACATGGCCTCTCTCCTTTCTCCTCTCTTCCTCACAGTCCCAAGCCCAGGAACCCTAAATCCTGCTCTCTCTCTCCTTTCCAGCTATTGGCTGGTGGTATCTTTACTTGCCAAATGGAATTAACTGGGCGCAGGTTCCCAGAAGCTACCTTCAGACTCTCTCATGTAAACTTTTGGGGAACCCAACTAGCATTAGAATACAAGCAGCTACAGGATAGAGGCAGAACTGGAGGGAAGCAAATGGGGTTGGATTTGATCAAACCACTTTATAGCTATGTACAAAGTCCTCAGTAATATAAGATTTAAGGGCAAACATTTCTAGACAATGTTAACATCAGTGTTAGTTAAAAATAAGCTCAGAGTATTAGTTCATATTGTTTTATAGTTTTCTATCAAATAACTCCAGACAATAATGAGGGTCTTATAATCACAGTGCTATGGGATTCTTTGTAAAAATAGACACCATGGTGTAAAGACCTACACCAAGCATTATTTTTTTTCTCAATCTTCACATTAATTCTATAAAAACTAATTTTTCAGTGAAAAATTGAGTGCCCATGTGTTGTATAAACATTCCAGCACCATAACATCATGTGGCATAACCGCAGTTAGAAATTACATTGCCAAGACATGAATGCTGAAAGGAGCCTTATATGGCTGTCTCCTAAGAGGCCCTGCCAGAGCCTTACAGATACAGAGAAGGATCCTCACAGCCAACCATTGGACTGAGCATGGGGTTCCCAATAGGGGAGTTAGAGAAATGACTGAAGCAGTTGAAGGAGATTGCAACCCCACAGGAAGAACAACAATATCAACCACTAAGTCCCCACAGAGCTCCCAGCTTTTAGCCATCAACAAAGGAGTACACATGGCTCCAGCTGTATATGTTGCAGAGGGTGGCCTGGTCATGCATCAATGGTAGGAAAGGTCCTTGGTTCTATGAAGGCTTGATAGATGCCCCAGTGCAGGGAAATTGAGGGTGGAGAGGTGGGAGTGAGTGGGTGGGTGTAGGAACACACTCATAGAAGCAGGGGGGTCCCAAGGGGAGTGAACTAGGAAAGGGGATAACATTTGAAATGTAAATAAAGAAGATATCCAATAAAAAATTAAATTGAAAAAATCTGTTAAAGAGAAGGCATCAGTATTTCCTATCCAAATATAAGAGACAGAGAGTGGATTCCTGAACCATGAGCTGACAAACATTCCGGGCTGTGAGTTGCCTTAATCTGGGACTGAAATGAACAGAAGGACAAACTAACCTAAAACTGACATGCCTATGACAGGTGGAGACAGCACAACTGAGGGTGTCACAGAGTGCTAGGGAGAACGTACTGTGATCTTAGCACTTTGCCTATTCACTGTACTGTGACTCACACACCTGCCCATCTGCAGACTAGCCTGACAAGATGTGACAGAGGATGGGTTCACAGCATCAGGCTCTTAAGAGGGGGAGCTCTGAGCCAACATTCCAGTAGCTTGACTTGTGATGTCTTTATATATCTGAGTAAACTGGTATAAATTCCAAACAAACAAACAAACATTACACTTCTTAGTTTAAAAGCCCAAGATCTTGAAGACCATTTAGAACTAGCAGATGTCCCAACAAATGATTGAAATAACCACCAAGCCTGGCCATCCATCTGAACTTGAGCCTCATAACCCATGCGATGGGAGGAGGGACCCAACTTTCACAGGTTATCCTCTAAACTCCACACACATGCTCTGTCCACTCAGATTTTCAGTTGCTATGGAGCACTTCACCAGAATAAAGGAAGTTTTATTGGAATGTATGAAAATTAGTGGCTCTGACAGCAAGATAGTCCCTCCATGTGGTAATCAGTCTCTCAGGTGGTCTCCAATGATTTCTCCTTCTTTTGGAAACCTGTCCTCATGATTGTAGGCTGCACTTATAGACTTTACTCTCCTGACAGAATATAGTAGCAAGACATAAGGGTGTTACTAATACTAAGTTACAAATAAACAGTGTCTTTGTATTGTGATACTCTCTTACACCATCTTTGCCTCCAGAGGAAAAGGAAGGTGGTGAGAGGAATCCCTGGTGGAAATCTCAAGGACAGCATATATCTCTGAGTCCTATAACTATAAATGAGAAGGGAAAAATACCCTTTTCCTAATTTATTCTAGAGATGTCCATAGTTATGACCAATAGATACTTTATTGCAGCTGTGACTTACAGATTCCTTGTCAGCCTTGCAAAAGACCTAGAGTAACCCACAGACACTCCCAAGGAAACTTGTCCTCAATTCCTGACCAGAGCTGCGAGGCAGCAAATGTTTATTGTTCCAGACATGAAGACTGAGGTTAATTTCTTACTCAACAATAGGTGCTTGATGTGCCAAAACTTTTGTCCTATTATATATACTATATAGATCCCTGGAGACAACTTAGTGTATGTGTAGTATGATGACACTGTCTAATTATACCATTTGCATACTACTGAAGCAAGTAATATCGTGGATAAGATTGCTCTCTCTAATTGACAATAAAGCCTTAATGAATTCAAATCGCCTCAGAGTACTGATCCTTTCTTTTTCCTCACAAAAATGTATTTCTGGTATTTCTAGAATATTTTTGGAAACTCTACAGCAAACTCTCATGCCAGCTATCTTGGCATGAAGCCAGTTACTCAGGCTTCCATATATATTCACTATAAGGTTCTTCTTCACTCTGCATACCAATCTTTCTTTGATCTATACCACTGTGTGCGATGTTTGTGTGTGTATGGTGTTTTGGGACTGTGTATATTTGTGTGTATGTGGTTTTTGTGTGTGTGTTTTGCATGCACATGTGTGTGTGTGTATGTAAGAAATTACAGTTCTTACAATATAGCTGTTATTGTAACATATACAGTAGAGGTAAGACTGTTGATATATATACAAGTGTTTTCAAAAACAGCAAGATTATAATGTACTTCTATAGCTGAAATTCATGACTATATAGGATATTTATACTGCTTAAATAAGTACCTTTCACTGTGAATTTTTCCCTCAAATAGTAGACAAAGAAGAAGGCAATTTTAAAATGGAGTCCTTGCAGTCCCCCACCCACCCCTGATGTGTGCTTTCTCGGGCTCATGAGTCATGGCTGTGTGCATACAGTTGGCTCAGATGAGCTGGCACCCTTGAAACAGCAGCAGCTGCACTAAACAATTACCAGCCTCTAACTGAGAAAATTTCCCATGGGGGACAAAGAGCCAGCTGGGCATTGCTGGTGCTTGTCTGGTGGACATTTGTTAGTTTGTATGAACACTAAAATTCCCAGGGCATCAATCAATGGGTGAGATAATTCCACCAAGAATACACTAACCCTGACGAGCTGCAACTGGAGAAGACCTTTTGTAGGGAACAGTTTGCCTTCAGTGAGGCAGACTGAGAAGCCTGTTCCAAACATCCAAAATCTGGATGAAGCCTTTCTGGAATACTGCATCCCATGAGGGAGTCTGTCTCCCATTAATGAAACTCAATTAATCAGTCTTTAGTTTTTTTCAGTAAAGTAACTTGTTGAAACAATACTCCTAAAATGTCTGATCCAAATTACACTGGAACTCCACACATAGAACAGACTTTCAGTATTAATCTTGTGATGCAGATTTTTTATAATAAAGGGTGTATCAAAATATTAATATTTGCTTGGCATTACTGTCAAATAATACCTTGGGTCACTTTAATTGGGTCACTATTCAGTATTTCAAAAACCTTCATTATCTTAGAATTACCATTTCCTTATTATGAAGACAAATGATAAAATAAGGTGATTTTTTTGCAGATTTTACATTTTTAATGTTATGTATATTTAACATAAAAGTTATAAATCTTAAACTAATGAAAGGGTTTTTTTCAGTTCATTTTAAATAACTTCCATTTTACTAAGCAATACATCACTTGCTCTTTACAGTTAATAGCATAGGTTCATTAGGGCACTATATTAAATACACTTTTAGAAATATTTAAGCATACCTAATCTTGAAATAATTGATGGGACAATGGTTAACCTCATTATGATTTTTACTAAGTAATGATGGCAAAACACAATGTTTCATTTCCTTGTGAGTTGAAAAGTGAATATCTTCCCAGGGAATATTTTCAAGCTAGAAGATACACAACATGAGATCCCATTATCACTGTAGAAATACAGCTTTGAAGATGGTAAAAATGGTTTATGTGCAAACACATAAACCACACTTGCAACATTCCTTTATTATAGCAGTAAAAATGCTCATGGGTTCGAAACAGACCATCAGACTTATTTCTGATTTTAGTACCTTGGAACTCTAGAAACAAGATGTCTAGAATTTGAATGGACATATAAACATTGTCCCTGAATGGCATTGTTATACCTGATTTTAATGAAAAACTGTATTCAAAACAGCAAAAGAGAAGTAGGGGATTCTTACCTGGCCCCAAGCAACCGTTAACCTGTAAACTCTGGTCATTCTGGATAGTCTGCAGATTTTTACCTCTTTGGGTGGACTCAGCCTGAAGAATACCTCAAGCCTTGCATGTCAGAAGTGCTCAGAGCACAATGGGCCTTAAAAGTGGAGCACAGCAGACAAGTCCAAAAAGTTGCAGGGCTCTTAGTGTACAGGCTGATTGGCTGGCTGGTACTTGCCAGCACCTTTCACTCATTGCAAACATCCCCGCCACAGGGAGAAGTCTTGAGTAAACAAAGCAAATTGAGTTTGTATTCAGTAGGCTTCAGAGAGGGCATGGGGAAAGAGGGGGTGTTTTGCTTTTTATTTTCTATTTGCAGCTAACCCATTTAGGTCATTTCCATCTTCACAGAGAAAAATACACAGAAGAATAAAAGTAAATGGTGCAAAATGTTTTGTTCTAATTCTTATTTTCAGTTTCATATTGCTTGAAAAAATACTATTTTGGTTTTGCACGTGAAATGCCATAATTGATTTAGAAAGTCACTTACAGCATTTCTTTCTTTTTCTTCATGGAACTTTTAAGACAGCAGAGGAAGGTTTCCATGGGCTGACCATACAGGCGTCATCACTATCCCGGTATGATTTATCACGGTTAAAGGAACAGTAGTACAGGGTATGGTACATCACTGTGTAAATTTGCCTCAGGTTAAGAAACATCCTTTAGGAAACAGGATTGAAAATGCACTAGACTTGAAATGGTGATGATACACAGATGTGATACTAGATGACAGAGAATGTGTACTGGGGTAGGGACTTGTATTTTCACAGAATAGAAATAATAGTTTTGAACTCTGAATCATTGCTCTGGCAATGGCAAGTTAGGCTTCTGAAGGAAGCTTTGACCATTTATTTTGCCAGCTACAAACTATTTTTTCCCACTTAATCATTCTTGACAGTAATATATAGACATCTGGAACCAAAAATGGATGATGGAATTTCCAACAAGTAGCTAAGACCTGTTTAAGAGCATAGAGGATCATGAGTTACTTCACTGGTTAGCTTCTTGTAGATTCAGATTCGATTTCTGGTATAGCATTTGATATCATTTTGTAGTTATCAGGGTATAACCATGGTAAACCAATCCTGAAAGATATTTTGTTGGTGTCTAATCTTATGGTCAACTTTCCCGTAATGCAGTCTATAAGTTCTCTTTTCTAGCATGCATTGATGAGAACAGGAGATAGAAACTAGTCAGGCCATTTAGGGACAAGGACCTTGATTCTTGGCAGAAATATCCTCAGTTATTCTCTGACTAGAGGCCAAGGCTGCCAGAAGGGGGCCCTGGTTCCTGCTCTGGCGTGATGTAATATTCTTCTCCTTTCACATTACTTAGATAAGTATCACAGCTCAAGGGGTACATATGAAAGTATGACAGAAACTGAGTGGCACATGGACATCGAATGAACGAGCTGAATGGACTCAACTCACTTTCTCATGTCTCATCCCCATTTCTGCCATAAGTCTTAAGAAAAACCTCTCACCAGCAGCTCAACTGTCATCTGCTTCAGAGGACTCCTTTTGTTCTAAAAGACAATGGTCCCTCCATATATATATATATATATATATATATATATATATATATATATATATATGCTTTTGAAATGGAAGTAGAACTGATACAAATAAAACATGAGGAACTTTCATTACAGAAATCATGAGGGTGGGCCAGGAAGAAACACATTACATATATATATATATATATATATATATATATATATATATATATATA
>NW_022196897.1:49738327-49741691 GCF_008632895.1 Mastomys coucha
TATATAATCTTCCAGCTATACTTCTATAACAAAACCTCTTTCTCATCTCTCCCTTGTGTGGTACATGACTTCATTCTCTGAAATCACAAGACAACAACATTGTCACCAACTCTGTAAGGTTTTTGTGACCATGGATATTCTGCACTCTAGCTCCCAAGTTAAAGCTTATTTGAGGCTAGCCTCAAGTGTAGCCAAGGGCCCTCTGCCCTGTTTCAGTATCAAGGCGTCATAGAATGCACAGAATATTTGCAGACCAAGTCACCATCTGGGTTAATACAAATACCAAATTGTAAAATTCTGAATGAGTGAAGCATTAAGGCTTTCTTACAGTTGTATTTTCTTACCTTCCTATCTAATTTTAAGCCACTGAATCATGATCCATTGAAGTCTCTGCTGCTAATTTAATTTCTGACCTTCTGCCTACCACTGGCATGAGGTAGGCCCTTGGGCAGTTTAAGCTCCTGACCTACTTCAGCATTTCTTTTGTGCTCTGGAAGGTATCACAGTTGAGAAAACACTTTAATCTCTAGAACAGGACGTTAATCATTGTGGCTCTCAGGGCTTTCTTGGTGCTTTTGAAATGGAAGTAGAACCGATACAAATAAAACATATGGGGAACTTTCATTACAGAAATCATGAGGGTGGGCCAAGAAGAAACACATTCTAAGTTTATGTTAGTAGCAATGACTCAATTATTGGAAAATCATTTTCCTAATAGAGAGCCTAGTGCCCTCTGTTGAGAAGGAGAGAATGAAGTTCTACAGGACCCCTTTTACATGATCAAAAATGGCATCGGGGTATTGAATTCACTTTAAATGCTTGTTGGTGCATTGAACTAACCATACCTTTTAAAATAAACAGTTCCCATCATTTATTAACTAAACATGCATAGTAGTAACCTTTAGCCCATGTTGTTGGAATATCAGAGTTTGAATTTCTGTTGAGATGGAAGGTTTATGAACTTTACATATTCTTATGGGTTTCAAGTAAGTATGAATTTGTTGATAAGAGTATGGGGTCAGTTCATAAAGCAGAATTAAAGATCCAAGCCAGAGAATAGTTAACTTTCCATATGTTCAGCCTAGTTTGAATAATGTTACTTCTTTACAACTTTTATAAATGAGAAGCTATTCTATTTTGTCTCTTAGCCAAAAGAAACTTGAGGCAGAAAGGCTTAAAGAAGCTTACAGCCTGTCATTGGTGGAAATCAAGGCAGTAAATCAAAGTAGAAACCTGGAGGCAGGAACTAAAGCAGCTGTTGCTACTGGCTTGATCCTCTACAGCTTGCTCAAACTGAATTTTTGTGCCACCCAGGACTACCTACCAAGGGATGGCACTACCCAGAGTAGACTGTTCCTCCTACAGAACTGTTAACCAAGAAAATGTCTCACATTCTTTCCTACCGGCCATTCTGAAGGAGAAATTTTCTCAATTGAGAAATGAAATTTGTCCTTATTACATGTTAGAGCATCTTCTGGGTATGTGCCCAGGACTGGTATAGCTGGGTCCTCTGGTAGTACTATGTCCAATTTCTGGAGGAACTGCCAAACTGATTTCCAGAGTGGTTTACCAGCTTGCAGTCCCTCCAGCAATGAAGGAGTGTTCCTCTTTCTCCACAACCTCGCCAGCATCGGCTGTCGCCTGAGTTTTTTATCCTAGCCATTCTGACTGATGTGAGGTGGAATTTCAGGGTTGTTTTGATTTTCATTTCGCTGATGACTAAGGATGTTGAACATTTCTTTAGGTGGTTCTCAGCCATTTGGTATTCGTCAGTTGAGAATTCTTTGTTTAGCTCTGTTTTTAATAGGGTTATTTGGTTCTCTGGAGTCTAACTTCTTGAGTTCTTTGTATATATTTGATATTAGCCCTCTGTCAGATATAGGATTGGTAAAGATATTTTTCCAATTTGTTGGTTGCCATTTTGCGCTATTGACAGTGTCCTTTGCCTTACAGAAGCTTTGCAGCTTTATGAGGTCCCATTTGTCAATTCTTAATCTTAGAGCATAAGCTATTGGTGTTCTGTTCAGGAAATTTTCCCCTGTGCCTATGTGCTCGAGGCTCTTCCCCACTTTCTTTTCTATCAGTTTGAGTGTATCTGGTTTTATGTGGAGGTCCTTGATCCACTTGGACTTGAACTTTGTAAAAGGAGATAGGAATGGATCAATTTGCATTCTTCTACATGCTGACTGCCAGTTGAGCCAGCACCATTTGTTGAAAATGCTGTCTTTTGTCCACTGGATGATTTTAGCTCATTTGTCAAAGATCAAGTGGCCATAGGTTTGTGGGTTCATTTCTGGGTCTTCAATTCTATTCCATTGATCTACCTGCCTGTCGCTGTACCAATACCATGCAGTTTTTATCACAATTGCTTTGTAGTACAGCTTAAGGTCAGGGATGGTGTTCATAGCAGCCTTATTTATAATAGCCAGAAACTGGAAACAACCCAGATGTCCCACAACAGAGGAATGGATACAGAAAATGTGGTACATCTATGCAATGGAGTACTACTCAGCTATTAAAAACAATGAATTTATGACATTCTTGGGGAAATGGATGGACCTGGAGACTATCATCCTGAGTAAAGTAACACAATCACAAAAGAACACACATGGTATGCATTCTCTGATAAGTGGATATTAGCCCAGAAGATCGGAATACACAAAGTACAAACGACAAACCATAAGAAACTCAAGAAGAAGGAAGACCAAAGTGTGGATACTTCATTCCTTCTTAAAAGGAGGAACAAAATACCCATGGAAGGAGTTGTAGAGCCTAACTATGGAGTGAGACTAAAGGAAGGACAATTCAGAGACTGCTCTACCTGGGAATCCTTCCCATATTCAATCATCAAATCTAGACACTATTGTGGATGCCAACAAGTGCTGGATGACAGGAGCCTGAGTTAGCTGTCTCCTGAGAGGCTCTGACAGTACCCTACTAATACAGAAGTAGAGGCTCACAGCCATCCATTGGACTGAATACAGAGTCCCCAATGAAGGAGCTAGAGAAAGGACCCAAGGAGCTGAAGGGTTTGCAGCCCCTTAGGATGAACAATATGAACCAACTAGTACCCTCAGAGCTCCCAGGGACTAAAACACCAACCAAAGACTATACATGGTGGGACTAATGGCTCCAGCAGCATATGTATAGCAGAGGATGTCCAAATTGGTCATCAATGGGAGTAGAGGTCCTTGGCCCTTTGAAGGTTCTATGCCCCAGTGTAGGGGAATGCCAGGGCCAGGAAAAGGGAGAGGGTGGGTTTGTGAGCAGGGTGAAGTGGGAGGGAACAAGGGTTTGTTTTAGTTTTTTCTTTTTTCTTTCTTTCTTTCTTTCTTTCTTTCTTTCTTTTTTTTTTTTTTTTTTT
>NW_022196897.1:49742095-49815022 GCF_008632895.1 Mastomys coucha
GTGTGTGTGTGTGTGTGTGTGTGTGTGTGTGTGTGTGTGTGTGTGTGTGTGTGGCTGTGTGTGTGTGTATGCATGTGTATATGTGAGTGTGTTGATTATGATTACATCACTGGAGAGTGTGACTGGATGTCAAGAGCTAGAGAGAAGTGACTTTTCTATTCACTTGGATGTGCTTTTAATGAAGGCTTGTCAAGATTCCCCACCAATGACCTTCCTCTCTTGACTTTTTTGTTTGACTTATCTCTTTCTTAGAGTGATTTTTTTTTTTAAAAGAACAAAACTAAGTGCAGACAAATCTTTGAAATAAGTGGAGGAACTTATTTTAATTTCTGCTTCATGCCAATGTCATCCCAGATTGTCTTGGAAGGTTTTGAAAATTTAACTTGATATTCTGTAGTGAAACATCTCTTAAAGGATCCCAGCATTTCCCAAGGTTTTAATGAACCTATTTTAAGACATTAGGAAAAAAAGAAAACCTGTAGTTGAAGACAGGCACTAAATTAAGTGATAAAAACTTGAGATCACTTTACTTAAAATAGGAATCTGCTTTTCAAACACAAGGCATATTGAAATACTATCTAAATAGATATGTGTACATTCCTTAGTGTTCCAAATGTTGCCTGCATTGTAAATAGTTCCATCTTCAGTAAACAGAAGAAGCCCAAATGAATTCATAAATGTGTTTTGAATTTTGAGAAATATTCATTTTTCTCAGTGAAGACTGATTTACTTAACTCCTAAAGGTAAGGAGATGCTAATTTGGTGGTGATATTAAATGTACCTAAAGAAGGTAGAGACATTGACAACTTGAGAGCTCGTCAGCAGAACTAAAAAGCTTTTTTCTAAACTTTATCATTCTTTTTACTTGTTAAATGTTCCCTCCATTTTCCATGCTCCCTTGAATAAAAATATTCATTTGAGTTAATGAGTTTCTCCTTCTAGATACAAACACATTCCACTGAGAATAAAATTCTATTTTTCATGTAGGTTTTTATATGAAATACTTCAATGAAATTAGCAGCCTTAGGGAAACATAGATTTCTTTTTTAAATTACAATGGGAAGCCAGACAAAATTCCTTCCTGGAAAGAGGAAGTGAGTTTGAGGTCCCATCCCTAGCTAAGGAGCTATTAGCAAGTGATAGATACTGGATGATGGAAAGCCAGTTGAACTGATTTGGTTTAGAAACAAACAAAAAACATAACTGAGTACACAATGGTGGTGAGTAGGGAATGGATCTTGGGGGAGTTAAAGGCTGAATAAGATCAAATGGTATGATGGTCTCTAAGAATTAATGAAATAAAGAGGAGAAGAATGTATACTTACAATTCACTAAGTTACTTTAAGACATCTATATAATCTATCAGGAGGACGGGATATGTTGGAGAGGAAAACCAACATGGAAGTGTTTATTTTGTAGAGTAAGGAGTTGCTAAGGGTACCAGAGAAGAAAACAGGAGATCAGAAATAGAAACTTGGTCCAAAGAGTAGTTGCCATTTGCTACCTTTTTCATAGTATCTCCAATCACTCATTTTGAAAATCTCTGTGCTATTATCAGCTTTGAGTTCTCCCTGCTGAGGCTTACACTGGGCTAGTATCTTCCACCTTCTTTTCATGGTTCACTGTGAATACCACTTCCTCTGGCATGCTAGACTAAAATTTCCTGTCTGTTCATGAGAGTCCACTCTTTCTGTCAAAGTATAATTTTGCCTTACTTGGATATATGTTCTATTACTCTTTCTATGTTTGTCTGGTCAACTAGATGGCAGTGGTTTGCCACACAACTGTAACCAGCATTTACAATGAAACACCTTGTTTGGAGAGAACACCCTAGAGAGAGCTAGAATCTGTTTTGCTCAGGAACTGAAACTAATGTTTCATTGAGTGTCTATAGTCGGGAAGATTTTGTACTATGTTACAACTTAGAAATATAAGAAAAGGTAGAATGGATGATGAAGAGTATTGTTGGTCATGTATCATACATTTGATAACAAAAAGAACCCGAGGCTTAGCCTACTATTCTCCTCAAAATGCTTATAAAGAACAGTGTCTGTCCTAATTTGATGGCTCTTCTCACTGGTAACAAGAAGAATGTTAGGACAGAATCAATAAAGTAATCAACAGAACTAACTTATATACCTCTTATTGACTCTACTTATAATTTAGTAACTCTACTTATTATAATTTAGTAAAGATTATATGAATGGAAATATCATTTTCACCTTTATACTTTCCCATGATTGTCAAGACTATACTATGTACTATGATACTGTAGTTACTTTAATTATTCATTGATAAATGAGTACTATGTTGAGTTGTTTGGGCTATATGTTTAAAAAGTATTATGATAAACTTGACAGAGGTTTTTACAAGGGCTCAACTCTATACAAAGAACTACAAACAACTAAGGAAACTTGGGTAGAGGAGAGGTGATCTTCCCCATAGAAAAGGACACAAATTGACTGTCCAGTGTCAAATGGTCAGACTTGAAAACATATATACAAGTAGTATTTTATAGACTTAACAGTTTACATCTAGAAACATATTTTATGTGAGTGAGTATATATGTGTTTGTGTATGTGTGTGTGTGCATGTGTATGCAATAGCAATTAGTGAAAAAATAAAACCATGATCTTGAAAGGCAAGTGAGGGAAGGAATATATCAAAGGATTTACAACAGTGGTTCTCAACCTTCCTAATGATGTGACTCTTTAATACAATCATCATGTTGTGGTGATCCCCCAGCATAAAATCATTTCATTGCTACTTCACAGTTGTAATTCTGCTACTGTTATGAGTCATAATGTAAATATCTGATATGTAGACTATCTGATATCTGACCCCTATGAAAGGGTCCATTTTAGATACAGGTTTAGAACTGCTGGTCTATAGGGAAGAAAGGGAAGGGATAAATTTAATGTAATTAGATTATAATCTCAAAAATTAAAAAGGAATGGCACCCCCAAAATTAAGTTATTCCCAAATTATAATCCTATCTCTCAAGGTATAGATAAGGAAATAAAAATGATTCAGCATGTATATAAATACAGGTAAATTCCCTAATGTGATTTTATCTGTGTATTTACCTGTTTATTTCCTATCATTGGAACCCTCTAGCCATCTAAATGGGTATAAGTTGAAGAAGATATAAAACTGAAAGAAAATTGTCTTTGGGCACCAGAAATTTGGTACAAACTGTGAAGCTTATCAAATGTACTTGGATATAGACGTCAGAAATAGGACAGATTTGATAGCGAGAAGGACATGCTGTTGTTAACCTAACAATAAGCAAAACTCAACATTGTATTAATCTCATCATCAAGACAAAGGGCAAAGGGGACTGTTGGAACACCCTAAGTGTTTGCTGACAAGGATCTAGAGTGTAGTGAAAGGCAAGAGAGACAGACAGCCTGGGTCATGTAAGAATGCTTTGAGGTGAGATAGATGTAAGAGTCTTTCTCAGCATGTGTATATGTTTGACTGTTTTTCAGGACCACAAGAAGAGTTGATTCAACATGATACATTAAAGTGGGTTCAAGTGGGTAAAAGTTATAAAAAGTTTAAATGAAGTTAAACAAAGGAGTTAACCTATTATATATATAAAAAAGTTGTATTGGGAATAAGGGCTGCAAACAATGCTAATACTTGGAAACAACCACATTAAGTTTCCTGGTTGAGCTAGATTCAAGGTGCACCAGGTCACTCAGGCTAAGCATTAAACCAGAGCAAGAGAAGAGAATGGTATTACTGATGTGTGGTGTTTCCTATGGCTACAGAACCCTGGGAAATTGAAAGTGTTTCAAAAGTAGATTCTACTAATCTTTACAGATTAATCTGGAGTCTTTTCTTTCTATATTGGATAGCTATATGTCTAAAACAGTTTCACTATAAATTTTAACATCTGTACTTGATATTTTCAGGGACATATTCTGAATGCTAAATGTCAAATGAATATAATTACATTCCGGCTATTAGCAAGTTAATTTTCACCTGTTGTATCTGAAAATTCCAGGAACTGTTATGCACCAGTAATTATGTTCTGAATGTATTCTCTGGGGCTGAGGAGGGAGATGGGATCTTAATTAATAAGGAATTAAGTTTTTATAAACTAAGGAAATAAAAGTAGAATGTTACAGAATGAATGGCAGTATCTCAACTATGATCTCAAATTTCATTCTTGACGTTTATATTTCTTTCAGTCAGCTAATTTAGTATTTCTAGTGGGTGGGAAACAGATGTGGATATTAAACTAATTTATTCGTATGGTGTGAGGTGAGTCTCTTCTTGGCAGTGAGTTGTGCCAAAGAAGATTACTCAATGAAAGAAAAGGGAACCAAGGAATCCATGTCAGGGTTTATTCCCTTGAACTTAAACAGAAAGCTGTGAAGGTTCCAAGTAGAAAAGGACCCCAAATGAGGGACTGCATCCACTCTACTCCACCCATGACTGTCCTTTCTTCCCTAGTGATGCTAAGGAGTAATTTTGTTTCTAATGCACATTTGAAGAATCAGTTTTTAGGAAGATTCTCAGAATATTATGAATACTTTCAGTACCCTATTTATATTTATTGTAGACAACCAAATAAAAGTGATATTGACTCTTTTCTTTTTCATATTACTTGGTTGAAGCTTTAGCCTCCTGACCTCATAATTGTTGATTGGAATGAGGATATATGACTTGTAAAACCAATAAGTAAATAAATCATGAGACAGAACACATATAAAATACAAAGTTGCAGTTGAGAAGTGGACAATATCAGTAGTTTTCAGTTATTTTCAAGCAGTGAGTTGTATTGACCAAAAGGAAGTCACACTCATGCTTTGCAAGATGCCTTTCCCGTTAACCTTGTACTGAATTCTCATGTCCATGCTGATTGGTTCCTGAAACTAAAGGCATCATGGCATTTACCAGTCATTTGTTCAGCTGGGTGAGGCCAAGTCTTTATTTAAAAGACAATGTGAGTTAGTAATATCTGATGAGAAGGAGAAAGGTAAGGAAGGAGACATGGAGGGAGAGAGAGGGGAAGAGAGAATGGAATTTTAAATACTTCAGGTGCTTGCAAGTAGAAAATTTAAGGGTAAGAAACCACTGATTTTGAGTAGAATTTCATGAACAATGGACACAATTTCACAGAGGACAGACCTTCTTTTTATAGGACCTTTCTAAAACAGCTTGGTTAAGCTGAGGTGACAGCTGGCAGCCAAAGAAGCAGCACTGGTGTTTTTATCGCATTCATTTGATTCCCCTTTGAATTCTGTTTATTCAATATTACTCAGTTTCATTACTCTGCCCTAAACTTACTCCTGATAGACTACATCTCACATACAACAAAGATCCATGAATAAAAAGGACTAGCCTGACAAATGGTTATTTTGCCTTTTATCTTTTTGCCACCTTGGAAAATAAATGGAAGACTAACAAATCAGGAAAGGAAACAAGCTAGAGTAGAAAATACCTCATGCCACAATCTATTATTAAAATGATACTTTAGTACCATCAACCCTTATCACTGAATAGAGAAGTGGACACCGAGGGAAAGAATCATGTCTCTAGCCTCTGTAGTCAGCACTTCAGCTTTCACCATGGGCCTCTCATAAAGAGTTTTAAGACTCTGATTCCTCTATCAATTACTCTGTATCATGTATTCCATTCTCCCTTTCTACTTACGAGAGTCTACAGAAATCAATTTCAAACACACATGTACCTGTAACAGGAAAATATAAGACAGAGAAGGAAATGGTTTTGTCTATGCAAAGAACATGAGACTACTATCTTGGGGAAGACTGTTCAGAACTCAGACATAGGCAAGTTATCCCAGGCTTCTTAGAGGGGCTGGTGGCACCAGCATCTCTGAAGTTGTCTCTAGAAATAGAATGCACAGAGGGTTACTAAAATGAGAACTGATGTGCCTTTTCATTTTTATTCAGAGATGCTATAAGAGCAATATCACAAGGTTGTATGGCTCAACCTTTTTACTGGAAACCACGTGAAGAGATAAACTGCTCAAAACAAAGGATGACACACAAAATGCAGGACTCTGTCAGATTCTGTTTTTGGCTTCAACTGTAGGATCAAAGGGTGGGCGATGCCTGTGTTTCCCATTTGTCTTATTCTAATAAAACGGAAGTGGATGCTACAAAGAAGATAAAGCTTCTTTAGAATTAAGAATATTCTGGCTCCCATCATCATTAAATGTCTAATAAGGAGAAAGATGTCCAGAGAGGGAGGTAGGGGGATTTTATATGATTTCATTGACACAAAAGTGCCAAAAAAATTTGGGTTAGACAAAAGTTTAGATTTCTGTAAATTTTACATCATCTATTTTTTAATGAATTCTTCAGGAAGTTAAGTTTTGGAGGCAATTGTGATATCATCATAGTGTTTTCTCCTGGAAATGAGGTTTTTATAACAGAGAGCAATAGAATTAGGAGAAAGCCATAGTAATACCAGGATTACCAATAAGCTTCCTACTTCAATTGTTTTTACTCTCCTAATTTAGATTTAAACATTTTTGTTCATGGACTCACATTTTAAATCAAAGAATAGTGCACAGACACCTAACATTCTGAGTCATTAGACTATGTGTTTGGAAATATTATCTATAATTCCGGGATGTTCTCAGCTGATAATAATTCTTAGTTTAATCCTCGTCCCATGAAACATGGAAAACCAACAGCTCAGCCTGCTCTCCTCCTCTCATTAGGTAATTCTCTTTGAACTATGCTTGTCAAAACCCCTATGTTACAAGGGCAAATGAGCAGAGAGTGTTGCCTCTGCACTTCCTCTCTGTTCTAGGGTCTGACTTTCATCTCAAAGCTCAGGCCAACTGGAGGGCAGAAGGGGATAGAAGAACTGAACTCTCCTGGCAACAGATCCACATTTGTCTGTGCCTCAGTTGCCATGGCAACCAGGCTATTGCTATGAACCCTATGCTAAATTACTTTTGCCAGTTTTTCCTGGCCACTCGTGTGTGTGTGTGTGTGTGTGTGTGTGTGTCACCTTTTGCTAACCCAACTTCTAAATGGAATGACATTATTATTTTTCTTTCCTTCCTTTTAAATCTGTGAATATACAAAACCAATATAAGTTTGATGTTTTTTTCTTTTAAGCAGTTATGCACAAATGCTTTACCCAAAGCTATTCCTGTTTTCAGTGGTTTCCAAGGTTTCATAAGGGAGTATTATTTCTTTATTATCAAAACTGCATAAATGTGAATATTGAGATAAATAAAGTATTTTTACTAAAATGAAGACCTATTTTATTAGGATATATATTATTAAGTGATTTTAGGCACAGATATAGAATCTAATGGAAATAAACAAAGTTAATTTGTTGCTTTGAAAATGTTCATATTTGCTTTTAAAAAATAATAACAGCCTTATTTATATTTAATGTACATATAATATAGTACATACTTACAGAAGATTATTACTAATAAAATATTTAGTTGTTTTTGTTCCATACTTCATCATTATTTAAACTGTAGAATACATTGACTATGAGAAAATTCTTGAAATCCTAATCTGGTATTTTTCAGTATCAAAGTTTTGAATTAACTCAAATGCAAAAGGAAATCATTGCTTTTATTTCTGCAGTAGCCATAGAACTTAATACTGGCTTGCACTTATTAAGTACTCACACATGCTGAATCTCTGTTCAATGTACTTTATGCTTTCCTGCAAAGTCCAGATATACTGTTTTCATTTCAATGTGCATTTATACAAGTAGTTTATCAACCATGCTCAGAATATGGAGAAAATATTGGATGGGGATTTCTGTTCAGCTTAGCCAAAGTTGATGGTATTCTATAAATAACAGAAAGATAATGGATGCAAAACAAACATCATATCAATGAGCAGCATTCAGAAGCGAGTTTTCCTCCTGTGTTGCATTTTAAATTTAATTTCTAATTTTCTGATTATTGCTATTTCTGGCAGTTCAAGATGATCTGTTCATTTCTGTCGAATCTTACATGATATGTAAATCTATTTAGATACAAAACTGAGTTTAGAAAAAACACATTAATCATGTGGCATAAGTATTGTGAATCTTTTATTTTATAACTTCAAATTCTGAAGAATAATTTGTTAAAATAGTGTTGGGAATTAGAATCTCGAATTAAGTGTAAGTTTAACTTAACAGCATTATTGAAAAATAGTGCTGTATACAAAATGACTTTTAATGTGTAGTTCTGTCTGCAAGACTTTGTTAAAAAAGACTATCATTGATGATAGTTTAGTGTTTACATGAAGTGAGAGAATGTCAAATGTGTTAAGAAATGTTGTATGGCATATCCCAAGATGATAAGTTTAAGTATTGGCTAACAGTATTAAGTTAATGTTAGTTTAATGCGAGTATTAAAATCTCTCCATTATAAATCATGCTAGGTTATAGAAAGTTCCTTTGAAGTCATCGGTTGAGAGTGAAATTATTATGCATTAATTTGCATTGCATAAATTCCAACAAAAAGTAAAATGCTTTTGTATTCAAGCTCTTCCTCTGTCAGCAATACCACTGTCACCTCAGTTTTCTGGTAACTATAGCACACAAACCCAGTCCTAAAAACCTATGGTCCTGATATAAACATAGCCTAAACAGATGGACATGAACTTCAGCAAGTGGTGAAGGAAATGAGCCTCTTTGTCAAGGTGTGTTAAAGAGAAAGCAACTGGCGTCTGTCCCTGTTTCTGTAGCCTCACCTGTCTGAGTTCCTAATGGTGCTCTAAGTATGAAACTCAAACACAAAGACACATTGAAAGCATATCCAACTGCCACGATGGCTTCGGACTAGATTCAGCATTCAAAAATGGAAATAATAGAATCATGGATTGCAGTTTAGAGACTGAGGCTGTCACTTAGAAAGTCAGATGACCTTGGGTGGAAGAGGACTTCGATATTTCACTGTGTTCTACACAATTTCTTTTATCTCCTCTATGAAATAGGCATGATAATACTGCTAACTAGTTATTATGCAGATTAAACTTGGTAAGCCATAAACAATTTATCACAGAGTCACTTAAATAGCAAACTGTTGATCAGTGTCAGCTCTTATTAAATTTACCATAATTTTTATTCTCGTACCAATAACATACAGTATCTATTGAACACTAGAAATCTGCTTTGGCTTAAAACCTACGTAGATGGTTTATAGATCGCAAGAATGTTTTTTTATTGCTCTGTTTTGCGACAGGGTCTCTACATAGCCATAGCTGTTCTGGAATCGCTATGTAGATCCTGTTAGCCTAGAATTCACAGAGATCCACCAGGCAGACCAGGTCTGCCTGTCTTTGTCTCCCCAGTGCTGGCATTCAAGGCCTGTGTCTGGTGATTATATGGACCTTAGAACATTTGACAAGTTTCTTTATTGTGACCTAAATCTTTTTGTGATTAATTAAATCTAATTTTTCTTCAGTGGATCTACAAAGAAAATCGTGACGACTAATAAATTTCATGCTCTCTCTAGATGACCAGGTCCTCACTCATTTAGGCAGCATCTTGCATCTTATTTTCTGATAACATCTATGAGGATTTCCATTATACTCATCAGAAATGGACTGGAGACTCTCCTTAGTTCCTGAAGGTCATGTGACGGTCATGTTATAGTGCTTATCCTGAAGGTTATGTTATAGTGCTTATCATGTTTGCTCTTGTCCATGGTATTATTCTATACTGTTATATAGTGGTTCTCCAATTACTTAATAGTACCCTCTGTTGGCATACTAGGTATAATTCCCTTATGAAATTTCACTGCATGTTTTAGTATTATACCATTGATTCTGGGTTTTATATTTCTATGTTTTAGAATTTGCCCAGCATTTAAATTTGTGTTTTACGTCCATCTCAGTAACAGTGATACTGTAAACTTGAATGCTTACCTTCATCTTGGTGATGAACCACTGCTATTTGGTGCTCCTTCAGCAGAGTCTCTTCTATTTCACTACATTTTCATGGTTTGTTATCATCAAAGAACTAGGTTTTTACTACGAGGATGATCACTACACCCATACAGGTTGACCAGGGTCCTTTTTTCTTTGGGAATCATATGGATGCTTAAAGATAGACGGCATTTACCACTAGATCACCATCTGTGATCATTACTAGAACCAGGGGGCATCTGGGGGTTTTGTGTTCCTTAGGTGATGAGCAAAGTCAAGAAGAAGAAAGCCTGGCTAAGAAACAGAGTGAGAATGCTCTGCTCCTTTACTTCTCAGCTAGGTTATTTATTATGCTAGGTACTAGTGACAACAGGAATCATCCTCCACCTATAGTTTTACTTTTACATGTGACACATTCCAGATTCTTATTCCAAACATCGGAGCTTCCCAAGCTTCATGACTAGGCTAACAGGCTGCATTGCTTAACTATCATCCCTCAGTCTCAACATAGGGAAGGGTTCCTCTCCTAAAACCCTCTGTATCTTGTCTGTGCCTGTAATGTAATTTTTCAAACTGTCTTATAACACCTATGTAATATACTTGTCTGCTTCCTTCTCCAAGGTAAGGATATTTCCTATAAATCTAAATTCCCAGGAGGTGACATTGTATATTCTCTCAGCAAATTCTTATTGAATGAGTAAATAACTTCATGAAAAAAAATGGATAATGGAGTGGGTATCCATAGGCCCTATTCTGCAAAGAAACCCATCTAGCTGGAAAGAAAAACAACTAGCCAGTTAATTGTAATTCATTGTGAACAGAAGACTGGGAAACAAATAGCACGGGCAAATACTGTTTTATTTTTTTCCATTTATGTCTCATTCTAGTGTTGCCTGCTCTATTGTTGTTTTGCCAAGGGATATTTAAAATCAGCTATTGAATTATTAGTGGACAAAAGCATTGCTTCTCTGAAGAAAGCACCTTATGCAAATTTATTAACACACAAAACTGACCAAAAAAAAAAGGCAATTGGGCAAAACCTACATATTGATCATCTTCTGACACATACTTTTCTCAAGATTAACTAAGGAAATAAAGTTTTAGCTCATTACCCAAGTCATTTTAGGAACAGGAAGACAAAGATGCTACATCAAATGAATATGTAAATTTTACAGACATCTATGGATAAGAAACTCCCCAAACACCAGGATAGTCTCAGAGTCACAGGATTGTCTCCGGGTATTTTAATGCAGTATTAGTCTGTGTATTGGTTGGTAATGTTTTTATATTTGATCTTTGACTTGTTTGTCTTGGCATGCAGACAATAACGACTTGTTTTTAAGTGCCAATGTATAACTGTTCTGAATCAGGGCCATTGCCACTTTGAGTCCTCCTTGCTTCCAGAATTTCTTTGCATTTGCTGGAGGTTCTTATTATAAAACATGGTCCTTTATAAGCAAGTGCCCATGCTAACCTCCTAGCTCCCTTTAGAAGTTTGATTCTGCTTTTTCCTGGGGAAATTTGGAAGCAAGAGGGGCATAGCCTAAATTTTCAGAAAGATAAACCCTTTTGTTGGCTTTAGATGGATTGAGTGATAAGTATTTTCTGTTTGGACTGACATTATATAAAATACTGGTAACTCGATAGCATAGAAACAATGTAAATTTAGTCATTTTAGTTTGTTTTAATTCTGAAGGCTGGGAAGTCCAAGATGTTATCACTTACAGATTTGGTTCTGGATGAAGGCACAAGCTGTGAACCAAACTCAGCTTCTTTGGAAAAAACAATACATGCTCTTAACTGTTGATCCATTTCTCCAGCCACCAAAATGCTTCTCAATCATATTGGGTAGAGAGTAATGAGACCATGCTTGTTCAAAATGCTAAGAACAAGTAATGGAGAGAAATACATCAAACCTCACCCAGAGGTTCCAGGGACATTGTAGAAAAATGAACAGAAAACATGTAAGAACTGGAGAGTGGGGAGGAACACTGTGAAATGATGGCCTATGGATATAATATGGTTATTGTACAGTTGAGTACCCAGTTACTATGGTGACCTGCACAAGATCAAGATCAGCATGAACTGAAGAGCTATTAGCAGCTGATTCCTGCTAGATGAAGGGGAGTCACCTTGCGGATGCTGTCAGTGGTAGATTTCCCATGGGTTACCTCACACCCATGAGCAGATGAACAGCATTAAATGTAATCAATAGGAATAATAAATAATAATAATAATAATAATAATAATAATAATAATACATGAAGCTTAGAAGTATTGGGAGGGTTTCAGTGGAATTGGAGAGGGGATCGTGGATGAGTAGAGTCAAATATATACAAAATTTTCAATAAATAAATCAAATATTGTTAAATTATTTATTTACTATTGTATATAAATATTGTATGAGTGTATATGTATAGGGGTGGACACACACATGCCACAGCAACACATGGTGCTCAGAAAACAACTTCTTAGAGTTGATTCTCTCCTTTACTTTATGTGGCTTTCGGGGATCAAATTCAAGTTGTTGTCTGGAGGATGAACCAGATCTCAAATCCATAATATTTAATAAAAAGAATGGGCTCCACAAACATTTAAAAGTGGTATAAGAGATACAGTAATGTTAAAACCAATATATAACATTATGGAACTAAATATATAAGCCACAGGGATTTTAAAGATGAGGCATGAGATCTTAAAATACTGTAAAATTTTGATGACATTTGTTTTGATAGCACTTCACCAATTCACCAACAAAAAGCCCAGTAAAGTCTTATCTAGAACTGGATGTGGTGACACAGGCCTTTAATCTCAGTGGAGGCAGGGGGAGACAGATCTCTGAGTTCAAGGCCAGCCTGGTCTCCAGAGTGAGCTACAGGATAGTCAGGACCACACGGCAAAAGAAAAAAAAGAAAAAAAGGGAAAGAGAGAGAAAGAAAGAATCTTCTAGAAGGGAAATTTCACAGCCTTGCCTTTCTTGATTGAGTTTTGGAATCCATTTGTTCTCATAAGATGTAATGGAGTACTGTGGTTGAATAACTTCATCCTTGTCGGCTTGTCTATATGGGCATTCTCCCCCTCTCCCTTAATAACTGCCTTCTTTCATTTTTACCTTTCTGCCTTCCCTTCTTTCTTATAGCAGATGTTTGATGACTTGCGCTCTATCTCTGTTCTAGGAGGGCCTGAGGGTATGGCTAAAGGGAGCTTTCACATATAGAGAGGAGAAGGAGAGTCATAATAAACCACGAATAGACGTTAGAGTGAAAATATTCCTTGTTATGTACTTAGCAGCAGAAGGAACACTTTCCACATATAATTACAATCATTTAGTACCAAATCTGAGTTTTGCTTATTTGTTTTGCTTTGCTTTTAGACAGGGTCTCAGTCTGTTGTGCTGGCTGGCCTGGAAGTCAAAGAGATCTATTGTCTCTGCTTACTGTTGCGGGGATTAAAAGCATGCACCATCTCACCTGACCAACTCTGACTTTTGCCAGCTCTTAACCTTGCCTTATTCCCACACAAGCAATTCTAGTTATTCCCATGCCATACAGTAAAAGACAAGAATTAAACTTGAGCTTCTTTAATTCTGTCATGTACTGTGTAGGTTGATAAATAACTTTTGAGATCCAGCGTCAGTGTCCCTTCTGAGTCTTATTTTCTTCTCGGATCAGTCTTGCCTTAAAGTACAATTATGTCCTTCATAAATTGAGCTCCTGGAGACTTTACTAACAGACATCACAAACAGATTCATATGCTATGTATATATCTGCTTATGTTTCCATTACACTAGGATTAAAAAGAAAAACCTGATATATGTGTGGGGAGGCCTAGGTCCAGCCTGTGTATGTTCCTTGGTTGGTGATTCAGTCTCTGAGAGACCCAGGTTTCCAGGTTAGTTACACTGTTGGTCTTTCCAGGTTAGTTACACTGTTGGTCTTTCCAGGTTAGTTACACTGTTGGTCTTTCCAGGTTAGTTGACACTGTTGATAGAAACCAGGGAGTTTCTGTCCCCATTCAGGGCCCTTAATCCTTCTCTTCCATAATTGTTCCAAAGTCCCATCCACTGTTTGGCTGTTAGTGTCTGTATCTGTCTGAGTCAGCTGCTGAGTGGAGACCCTCAGAGGACACTCATCTTAGACTCCTGTCAGCAATCATAACAGAGTATCATGTTCTTCATATGGATCCCAAACAGCTGGAGCAGGAACTATCCTAAAAGCTGTTGCCTGTACATAGTGTAAGTTTTTCTAGTTGGGCTACCTGGTCTGCCCTCAGTGGGAAAGGATGCACCTAACTGCCCAGAGATTTGATGTGCCAGGGTGAGGGAATATCCAGGAGTATCTCCACCCACTCCGAGGAGAAGGGAGGGTTGAAAGAAGGACAGTAAGCAGGATGTAATGTGAATAAGTAAAAAGATAAATAAATAAAAACCAAAACAACAAAAAGCTTAAAGCAGGAGCCACACTGGCCTCAGTCTTTCTTGGAACGGAGAACTTAGCTTAGGTGTGATAGGATATGGGCCCTTGTCATAAGCTAACACAAAAGCTTGGGTGCTTGAGAGGTTAAGGTCCTGTGAAGGCTCGATGCTCCAGTGTAGGGGAATGTGAGGACCGGGAGGCAGAGTGGGTGGGTGGGTCAGGGAACACCTTCATAGAAGCAGGGAGGGGGGATGGGATAGAGGGTTTGGGGGGGGGGTAGGGAGACCTGGGAAAGGGAATAACATTTGAAATGTAAATAAAGAAAATATCCAATTAATAAAAAAGTTTTGTTTGCCCAAGAAAGAATGCAATGGCATTCTTCAAATTAACTCTTTAACTATTAGAAGTGAAGAGGTTGTCTTAAATTCTAAATTTTCATTATTCTTTAGGAATGAGAAGATTTTGGAATGTTCATTGGTCAAACATTCCTGTCTGACCACAGTTGGCTGGAAGTATGTTTGTGAAATCCCACTCTAGAGTTCTTGGTCAGTCTTCATCACGCTTGCTAGGCTGTTTTTCCAACTTTACTCATTCCTGCAACTTGCATAGCCATGGCCCTAATATTGCTAACATTGCTTCCACTTCTTAAGTCTCTTTGCTTCTATATATCCCCAAAGTAGTTACTACTTATAAAGGAATTTTAAAAAGACAGATAAATGTTGCAAGTAAATTTAAAGCTACCATGATGTCAATACAATATGAATAATAATAGAACAGTTAACTCTATTATATTGACTTTACTTGTAATAGTTAGGAAGGAGGAAAGACCAATAGTAGTGTGCTTCATTACCATGCAAATATGAAAGTATATCCTAGGGATGCTATCACAAAGGACATGCCTACTTTCTCATCTTCAACAAATACAGGTTGGTCACTTTCAACCATAATAAATGCATAGTGTTGTCATACATATGTCAACCAGTGAGAGGATGTGTGCAAGTAACAATGCAGTAGTACTCCCTGTGGTAATTACAATTCAGAAAAAAGTTCTTATCAATTCAAAATTTTCAGTGCTTAGAGTAGGGGCCGAGGTCAAATTTACCCTATTTTATTGTGGGCTGTTTATACAAGTACTTCCTGGGCAAATATACTAAACTGTTTGTAGAGGAATTGCTTACTTGATAGTTTTAGAGACACAAATCCCAAACATTGTAAGTGCACTATAAGCAAAAGCTAGGTACTGCTTAGGTTGGTATTTGGACATAATAAGTACAAATCCTTTTTATCTGTTATTTGACTCAGGACATTTGGACACTGCCTCTTTATCATAATTTAGGTTGCAATATTTATTTGAAAATGATAAAATATTGTTGCTGTGAGACGCATTGTTTCACGCTAATGTTTTGTCATCTCAGACAACTCTCCTTTCCATCGGTTTGCATACGGCTCAATTTAATGGAGTCATCACAGTTAGGAGGAAATCCCAATTAAATCTCTAAATTCCAATATACATATCCATTACATTTCTTTAAAAATGCTTTATAGTGTAAGGGTTGACAGAAAGTCAATAAATGTCCAAGTATGATGAATAGCTCAGTAATTACCTCAGAGCAATATATAATACCAAGTTAGTTCAGTTTTGTTCAGTCGAGTAACAGACAAAAATTATGGTAGCTAGCTTTGTTAATCTATTTCCTTAGGAGTTTTTCAATATCTCATGGTATTGACATAATGGCTTCTCACTATCAGAGAGAAAAATATGCTTCATGGTACAGAAAATAGCCTACCTCACAGCTGAAATGTAAAGTAGCATCTTACCTGGGTTACTTTCTCTGTCACATTGTGTGTCCTTTCTTTAACCTTGGGTGCAATAATAGTTTTGTCTGAAGAAGGAGGGGATGTATTCTTTTTTTCAGTTTTGACATCTGAAAAATTCAGAGTGAGTTGCGGGATCTTGTTAATGGTGCTGTATTTGTTGAGGTTTGAATCTGATGTGGATCCCAGCAGGCTTGACTTGATATGATTAAAAGGTCCTAGAAAAATGGGAAAATATTTGTAAAAACAGTATCCAGAAGAAATAAAAAAATATAAAAAAAAATAAAAAAGATGGTCTTGAATGCCTTGCTAATGATCCATGACTGGTGTGATTCCCATGACAAAGGGCAGTCAGTTTATATGTGAACACCTTTTGCCACACAGAAGGACACATGAGAACCAGAGGGAAATTTTTGGTACTAGGAGTGCAAATTTCAGCTTCTGCTATGAGTTGGCCTCTTTTATTAAGGGCTAGAAGAAGAAGAAAAAAACAGAGCAAAACACACTTCAAACAAACAAAAAGCTCTTTATGTCCTGCTATTGGCTGGATTCTACCATAAGTATTTCCCATGGGTTTTGTTTCCCATCCTGGGGGTTACTTCGGGAAGCACTGGCCAGGTTTAAACCAGGATGCTAATAAATGATAAGTGTTTAGTTTATACATCCCTGGTTTAAGTTACTGTCTTTCACTTGTCACTGAGAAGTGACAAGCTCGTTGCTTTTTTCAGGTCTTTTACTACCTATACGAAATGATCCACCGAGTTTCTACAAGATCTTTACCTAGGTGAAGTTGAAGACCGCAATGTGCGCATATGGCACAGGCCTGCTTTAATTTTCTGTTGAAATCCTCAGAGTTCTTCTGGGGATCTTGAAATCTTTTATTTTATTTTCAGTTACATTTCTTTTTTTAATAGAAAAGTCCTATAACTAGACCACACAAGAATGTTGCTATGGCAAACACAACTTAAGGTAGACACGACCGTAGTTAGGAGGCAGTGCGTGTTTGAGTTGAACGCTCCCAATCACTGCCAGCATTCTGTTCTTACAAAGACAACTAAAGAGAGGACAAGCTCCCTGGTTACCTTTTTGAAGGTCAAGAGTCTAACCAATGCCATATTCTTCAGTCATGCATCTGCTGTTTGCTATTTGTGGTGTCAAGAAATAATCTGGAGTTCTAATGTGCTGGATTTGTTGCTTACTCCATGTTATCATTCTTAAAACTTAGCATCATGAAGAATCATTTAAAATTTCAAAGAGCAGTAGTGTTACACAGTGTATTTTTTGATTGAGAGAGCAGGGTGTGAAGACTCCCTTATAGTTACTTCTGCCCATGTGTTTATCTGAAACTTGCTCTATCACCATGATCCTCTGGTGCCTCCAATTAATGCTCCAGGCTAATGTTTGAAGCAAGTAGATCTCAAGGTTATTAAGGGCTAAAAACAAGTGGTCCTCGGGCTTTCTTCCTTTCTGCACAGGACGGACATTTCTTGGTGCTCACTACATTATGCCAAGATTGAACTGCCTGTTCAGGTGCTATCTTTCAAAAACCATAAAATTAAAATTTGGCTCATAGTAAAGTGGTGGTGAAGGGAGAGAGAATATTATGTTATTTTATTATAATCTTAAAAATAGAAATTATAATAAAAATGTGCCTTTGGTCATAGCACATGGGAGGAAGAGGCAGGTGAATCTCTCTGAGTTGGAGGCCCAGCCTGATCTATACAATAAATCCAGGCCAGAGAGAGCAAATTGTGACATATTGTCTCAAAAGAAAAAAGAATTATTGACTCTTACACTGTATTTTGAGTTCAAATAACTCAATTCATTCAGGTCTATCATAATGCTAAGAACAATACCCACCACTTCAATCATCCAGTTACTATTATGTAAAATAGAAATATACAGTTTTGTTTATGGAAATTTCTACTACTAAAGTTATAAAATTTGAAGTAATTAAAAATGTTTATAGTTAACAAATACTACTTGTCTTGAGTTGCATTTTTCCCTGCTGGCTTTATTTCCTTCATTTAATCAAAGGACCCAGCCCATTTAAGCAATGAATGCTATTGAGTGCTTGTATGCATGTACTTATTCACATAAGGATACTCTCTTATCTATAAGCAATAGATAGAAATAAGACCCAAAGAGTCATCACATTATCCACATCTTCTAACAGAAATTTTATTTTCCATGTCCTTGTCAAAGTCTCTGCCTTCCATTCCTACTTATTTTTATAATAGTTTTTCAGATGGGCCTTTTCCTGTTTTGTATGTCTCTTGCCTACATTTCAGGCACCATGCCCTGGGATTTCAGACATCTCAGGCATTGGTGTCTTCTTACTGACTGCAATGCTCTGCTTTCTTTCCCTGGGTAATTCATCTCTACTTAGGGATATGAATAAAAATCGTTAAGTGGTAACATTCAGGCAGAGAATGAAATTGTATTAAATTCATTAAATTCCACCTTTCCAATTTGAAATTATTTCTGGAACACACTTCCTTATGTGGTACTTCTGTAGCAAAGTCTATGTAGCTGATCTAGGATGTTAATAGGCCAGTAAAATATGTTAGTATAGTTTTATTATCTTTATGGCTAGTTGTTTCTACTCTATAGAATTGCTACATTTATGATTACAGAGTATGAACTATTGCCCCAAAATGATGTTCATTGGGGTGCCTACTGGTTGTCATAAAGATGAAAAAAAGTGAATACCACAGTTCTGATTCTCACTTTGACAACCCAGTGAATGTGTTCAAAGGTGTACTCATATAGTTAAAAGCTTGTAATGATCTGAATCTAACATATCCCCAATAAAGCAGCATAATATACTTTGTAGGGTTGCAGAAATGTTAAATTTCTAGAGCTACACTTATGATGAACATGGGAGATTATACATAGCTTTAATGCCCTTACATAATTGCATTAGAGTATGCCACTATTTAAAATCTGTTATATAGAATTGCAATCTTTGTAGCATTTGAGTGGCCAACACAAAATCTTAGAGTTCTGGTGACAGTCCGTGTCTATACCTACCCCATGTAAACATGTAAAAATAAGACCCTTGAGTATTCTTTGATAACTGAGAGCAAATATTACATTTTCAGTTGATTATAAGAATTACACTAAGGTTCTGAGTCAAACGCCTTTTAAAATATTTTACATCATCATCATAAGGCATTTTATATCATTATTCCTTTCCCAATGTCAAATGGCATGTGCCCTTGTGAAAGAACACTACACCCTAAATGCTAAACCTCCGACATGGTTTTTGATGTCAGTTTGCTAAGACATAAGAGAATTTCTATAACTTCTCTATAGTGCTTTGATGTGCATTTATATCTACATTACTCATTATTTATTTACTTATTTTTAATTTTTAATTAATTATTTTTATGAGTGTGTGTGTGTGTGTGTGTGCTTGTGCACATGTATGTGCATGTGCTTGTGTTCTTGCATTGTGAGGGATCCAACTCTGGTCACCACTGGTGGAGTAAGCAATTTACTTGTAGATTCTTCTTGCCAACAATTCTTCTTATTCTTAGCAAAGTATGTTGTTTCCAAATAGTTTTTTAACATGAAGATAAAGATATACCTTCACATTCAGTGATGGGCCTACCTTCTGTCCAATTCACTGTTATTAAATCATATAGAGAATAATTTTTAAAGGATGCTTAAAGTGAAAGACACCTTGTAAGAATACCATACTTCCTAAGATCCCTTTCAGGTTCTCTTAGTTTCTTATTATGTTGGGTATTTAAAACACTCAAAATTTTTGTTAAATCTCAATTTATTATTATTCAGTATGGCTGCTCTCCTGCTTTGTTCTTTTTATATGGGATGGTCAATCATGTTCTTAGTTTCTTGAAAGCCAACTTTTCTACTGAGTTTATTGAATTATGTCCTCAGTATATTTATATTCAAATGATATATATTATTTTATTATAAACAGCTTTGTTTACCTTTGTGAATCCTTTATATTAAAGTTAGAGAGTCTTGCTGTTATTTTAGAAATGGTTAACAAACTCTGAATTCCATTTCAGGAACATCAAGTTAGTAAAATAAAATATTTGTGAGAAAAGGATTATTGGCTCAGCTCGAGCTGAGAACTCCTTTGTCTTACTCAGGTGTAGCCTTGAACTTGTAGCCTTTTTACTGTCCCGATTTTAACTTATCTCATTTAATATGGAAAACAATCTCCTACACAATTATTTCAGTTCATTTGTTTTGGGCTTTTGTTCTGAAAGAGTTAATGAAAACTTTCTTTTGGGTGAATATATTTAATGAGCTCAGCATAACTGTATTTAAAATATTCATGTATCCCCAATCAGATAAGATATTCCAAGCTTATTTTCTCCTGTATAGCAAAGTGCAGTGTTCTTTTCTCTTGACTTTGGGTCAAATATTTCCACTTACAAGTCTTTTCAATTGTGCAAAAATATGGTTCTCATAGATTTTTCTGAATTCTATATAAATTCCAATGGTATGTAAGTTCTCAATGCTTTAAGGCAGGAATTAATAATACCTTTCTAACCAACTCTAAACTTAAGCTGACAGGATACGAGGTCAAAGAGTATGAGTAAAAAACCAGAGATTAAAACATAAGGTTTCCTACCTCCTAGGTCTACATTCAGAGAGGCCTTGGCTGAGGATTAGAGGTGATGGGCAGCCTCCCTGACAATGATCATGAACAGATGGGATTTGGGATTCTAATGAAAGAAAGGAGATTAGCCTGAAAAACAAAGTAAATTCATTTAAGGAGAAGGAATAGGCAGAAATAAAGGGACATGGTAGATTCAGTTGAAGGAAATAGAGGACTCAGAAGTGTTCCAGGAGACTGTTGTCACCCTGGCTTTGTGGGTGGGTGACAAGAATGTGAGTGTGCCCCTGTGTGATTAGAAGAGGGAAAGCAGGTGGTCAGGTAGACTACACCAACCATCGGATAAACTTGAGTACAAGTACCTGGTGACATAGAATAGGCTATGTTTTCAAACTATGGACAGAGATTCAGCAAACTAAGAAGACTTTTAGATTTTAAAACACTTGAAATACATATGATGAGACTAAATTAATCTGGTTAAGGTAATGTTTTATTTATTTATTATTGTTGCTGTTTGCAGTGGTGATGGTGGGGTGTGTGTGTGTATGTGTGTGTGTTATCTATTTATAGGCACAAATGTCAAGGCATGTGCATATGGACACCGTAGGACAGTTGCATGGAATTAGTTTTCTTTTTACATGGCATAATATGGTTTCTTGGACTCCAACTCCAGTTGTCACATTTTCTGGCAGCAAGTGCCTTTGCTATCTTGTTGAACCCTTACTGTATTTCTAAGGACAATGAGTTTATTTTTGATAAATTTAATGAAATGGATTACTAAGACATATTAACATTAGAGAAAAATGTCAATGTATCATTAGCAAGGAAGGTTTGCCAAAGAACCCTGTGAATAAATAAGCAGGAGCCAGGAAGTTCTACAGCTCTCAGAAAACTATTATTTGGATTCAGTAGCTACAAATTTTGTTCCAGTGTGACACATATCTTGCCAAAGCAGACTGTCATCACTAAGAATCCATTTGCAAATCCTGATAAGGTCAAAGGCTTCAGGGTAATGGCCACTGCAGTGTGTAAGAAACAATTTCTGTCAAATTTCTCTCTCTCTCTCTCTCTCTCTCTCTCTCTCTCTCTCTCTCTCTCTCTCTCTGTCTCTATCTCTGTCTCTATCTCTGTCTCTCTGTCTCTCTGTCTCTTTCCCCTCCCCCAACAGGTTTCCTGGCTACATTGGAGCTGAATGTTCTTACCAATCTTGAGAGCAGTTTGGTTTCTGACTCATAATAATATCATGGACTGGTTGTAAACTTGTTAGCACGGACTAGAGATCTAGGCTCTTAAAAACAATCTAGGGGGACAACTTTATCAGTGACTTACTAAATAGGATGAGCAGAGTAAACATTGCCTCTGTGAATAAGAATGTGGAACAGACAAACAAAACACTGGGTGTGAGGTGATTTGGGAGTTTCCAAAGTAACATTAGAAACTCTTTTCATGTTCTAGAGATATTGCCTCAAATTCTGATATCTACATAAAGTATGCAATTGTATGAAGTAGCTTTTCTCCTCCAACAGGGGTTACAGTTTCTAAAAATAACACTTAACTGTTGTTTAAGGTGTCAGAGTGCTAAGGAAATTAATTGAAGGGAAACAGAATTGACCTGAAGAAAAAGGTTGGGTGGAAATTATTTAGTTTTGGAAGAAAAGGCTGAGAGCTAGTTTGTCCTCTTTCGCTGGTAAGATTTTACATTTCGAGTTCTAACAGCCAGAGAATGTATCTCTGTCCACTGGGTACAGATGGAGGGATGAAGAATTTAGGCTGGTGCTAGTTCTTTGTGAAATGGGAATTAAAACAGACTTCCCAAGATAGTTAATGTATGACCTCTTCTGAAAATAAAGATGTCTGTACTCCTTGTGCAGAGGAATTAGGCAGCACCTGAGCTTTCAGGGCAACAGTCAGACAATTCTGCAAATCCTTTATCTGCATTACAAGGTTATGCATGCTGTTCTAGGGGAGTCTTCAGTTGTAATGATGTGTTCTGTTTTCAAAGCAGTATAGAGATGTATTTTTCCTTTATACAATATTTTATGTATTAAGGCTTAGAGTCAGTATTAATTTATTTTACAAGCAAACTTGATGGATTGTCTTGTTTGTATTTGTAGCCTTATGAGAATGGTAATTGTAAAACTGTTGTGCATCTGAAATATATGCACACACATTCATATTAAAACAAGTTTCGGTCAGGTGATTGGGATTTTTATTATAAAACAGAGATACTGATGATAAAGTTTAGTTTAATGCAATAGTTAATATAATTTAAACAAAATGACTTTATTTTGGACAAATAGATGATTAGTGGTAGGTTCTTTCTCTCTTTCTTCCTTTCTTTCCCCAATGCCCACTGTCTTATTTCTTTGGTTGCTCCAGATTTGATCAGGGCTCACATGAACTTATAGCCTCATCACTGGACCACTAGTTTGGGTCCAGCCTAATTTTCAAATGACTTCAATCAAACTAGCTTCACTTCTCACTTTAGTTTTAACAAATTCACTGGAAAATCAATATCTCCTCATTTACTAATCTTATGCATCAGTGTTTCCAGGGAATAAGCAGGCAGCAAGACTCAAGACTTTTTGTTCTTTTTAAGGATTCACTCTGAATTGTCAACTAAAACTACCATCCACAGCTGGAATCAGCTTTTCCCTTTTAAAAGTCACAATGGACAAACCCAAGAGCAGAACATCCATGTAGATAAAATCCCATCTCCTACACAGACCTTTCTGGAAGTGTTTACAAAATGATAGACAAGGCAAGGAAAAGGAGTCTCACAGTCTCACTTATTTCTAAGTTATACTGGGATTCTGATCACAGATCATCTACAGTCTCTAGTCCTACTCATTCATCAGCAATGGCAGTTTCAAATTAATTAGGAATACAATTAAGAAGTCGATACACAAAACCCCACAGTGGTCAGATTACTAGTGACATAAAAAAAGAGTCTAAGACAGTAAGATCTGAGTAATGATGGTTACTGGTGGAGACATGTTCATGCAACATACATGCAGAAGATGGATCACTGCCACCATTTACACATCCACAGCAGCATGCACGGCCAAAAATCAAGCCAAATGTCTTGATCCTTGCATCCACTTTGGTAGCCAAAATAGAATTGGAGTTCAAATATTTAGCCAAATCCAAATTTATCCAGAATACCTCCCAGTTAAATATTACCCTGTGGTAGCTGTAAACCATGCCAGCGGTTAGAATAAGATAGAATACAATTTAAAGGGATTGAAATATAATAGAGGAAAAATAGAGAATGACTGTCATGCAGGCACAGTGTACTACTACAGTAAGCTTAAAACCATACCCCCTGCCATCCAGGAACGTGAAACTAGTTTTAAGGAAACAAAAGAGGAACAAGTGAAGTGATTCTGTTATAGAGCTCTTGGATCATTTTATTTAATCCTGTACTCAAGAGAAAACAAATTCCCTGAAACAGATCATGTGCTTCTTTTACATTGGGATATATTCATCTTGACATTCATTTCTTTCCAAATATTTAGGAAGTATTCACTGTCAATCATTACATTCTTGTTTTTTCAGGATAAAAAGGCATTCCTCATCACTTTGATGGCACAGCAGAGAAAGTAATCATGTCTCCAGCAAAACCAAGCCATGATGTCTCCACCAGGCACCTGGAGTAGCTGAGGGCAGCCAGGAGATGTGGCATCAACAGGGCATACAGCAGGCAACTTAACATGCCAAGTACAGGGCTCTTTAAGCACCAGATGGTGAAATTTGAGTTTATACATTACCTTTGACATTTCGACCATTGTCTGTTTTGAGCATATAAGGATAAAAGAGAGAGAAATATAAAAAAGAAGACTAAAATTATATTAAGTACACCAAACTAGCTTAGTAGAAACAGTCAGAAAAACCAAAATACAAATATAAAAAATATTGTAGAGCATTAACAAGTAATTTGTAAATATCAGCCATAATAAACATTACAAAGAAGTGAAATATTCATGACACTTAATTTAAACAGTTGTAAGTTACAGATTTTTAAATTATAGCATTTCTGGGAAAGATCCACATAGTTGCTGGCAATTGGGTTAACTTACAACCTTGTCAAAAGCCAATTTTTATGTATCCTCAACTGTAACTTGCAACAAGTCAAAGGAAAATCATATGATATTTTGCATGTCAAGAATTTTCTATGTAATTAAGCCTTAGCATGTGAGTATGGAAAAACGTTTCTAAGACAATAGATTGCTAATCTGATTTGGATAGTTTAGAGCAGTTTTATTACTGTTTCCTTATGCTTAACTGTTCTTTACTGTGTAACTTAAAAAATATCAAATAGTATTGAATAAATTATTCGTAAGCAAAACATATCAACGAAAGGCTTTATTGTGTAAAAAGATTTTGCATTTTCACTGTGTAGCATAAAACCTAGAATGTTTATAAATTTGTTCATATTAAAACAGGCTGTTTTAAAATCTTGGCATAGAGTGTTTTCAGATTTATTTTGAGAGTAGAAATCTAAATGTTTCTTCTGTGGTACTGAAAATATGTATTAGTATGTATTACCAGCTTTGAAATACAGAAGCTTAAAATAAACGAAGTCATAAGAAACCATTCAAATCTATACAAGGTTTGAGAAATGTATACATTTCTTGTCGTCTATCTTATCACTATGCATATTCAAAATCTTAGGATACTACATAATTGCTTCAAAGCTTATATTGAAAGTAATTTCAATACTATGGTTTATGGAATTGTTAGAGAAGAAAATGCCTTGATCAGAAGTGTGAGAATAAAATGGGACTTGTTATTGCATTTTTCTCCTCTCTTTTAACAAATGACAAAAAAGGAGCATTGATCAAGATCTTGTTTACACAGAAATAGTTTCACCCTCAGAGTGGCCTAAATTATTAGTAAAGTAGTAACTGTTTTGCAAGTGGTTAGAAAAATTTACAAATGGAGCTGGAGGTTAGCTCGGGAGCAGGATACTTGATTATCATTTATGTGACTCTGGTTTGACCCCCAGCACTATTGAAAACTACTAATAGAATACCCTACACACACACACACACACACACACACACACACACACACACACACACACACACACACCAGCACATTTACTCACTAAACCTATAGGCTATAAAGACAAATGTAAGTAAAATTAGCATAGAGTTAGTGAAGCTTTGACACTGAGGAAGAATGTGAAGCTTAACATTGAAATGACCTGCCACACTTTCTTATTTCTTCTATGCCCATCAATGGTTTGATTTAATATAGTTATGTATTGATTGATTGATTGGCTAAAACTGTTCTGAAGTTAAAGTACAAAATACCTGGTGTCATATATTGACAGTAGCATCTATAGTACTAGCGATATAAAGTGCAGGAAGAGTTAGACTCTCGCAGTGTTTTGGCAGACTAATTTCATGTTTCTTGAATGTCATGATAAACTAATTGAGGTTTATATTTTCCATGTGTATTTTTTACCTTCCTTTTTACAATACTACATTTTTACTAAATTTTCATAATGTTAACTTGGAACAGACCTCAGAAAAAGACTGACAGTTCTCTGTAATATGTGCCTTAGGAAGGAAAATACCAAGGTACTTTCCAATAGACAAAAATAAGAGGATTATGTAAAATATTAACAACTAACAGACCCATAAGATACAGTAGTAGTGTAAAGATAGAGTATGTAAGAGGATGGAACTGGGTAGAATGAGAGCTTCTCAACTCCAACTCTGGTGCCTCTGGGGTTTTAAAGCTTAATCATTTTCATAACACTAAAATCAACAGTGAAGATCTTCTGTCTGCTCTGGCTTGTCTTTCATTTCTCAAGTATATAGAGTTATATAGCCCCAGGAATGGCAATGCCTTCCAAGCCCGTCAGTGGCTTTTAAAGTAACATCATTTTGAGACTAAAGTACTGTGGTGAATGTTCTGTGAGTTTGTCAGTCTGCAGCCACACACTGACTTGATATTTGCAGGACAGTGGTACTTTACTGAAAATTGCTTAGCTCAAAGAAGAGAGGAGAATGAAGAATGATCTTATTATTAAGCATCAATCTACATATAGTTCTTGTACTGAGAAATCTAAAAGTACCAAAAAATACCAAGTCGTTCTTTCTTATAATTGTGTTAAGTAATGGTGTACCATGAGGTGGCCACCTTAGAGGAAATCAGATGTAAAACTCCATATTCAATACTAATAAATTCTATTGAAACAGAGGCGAGGTATGCAGGATGTTCTGAGTATGAGAAGTCTGTTTTTCTAAGTTTATTACCCTAAGCTCAGTTTCCTATGGGAAAACTCTGAAGACTCAGTGTGCTTGCTAAAGATAAGCATACTAACTGGCAGGGACAAACTAAACCGTATGCTGTTCATTTGAAACAGCACTGAATTTATTGTAATTCATCATACGATGCTTTGTTAAAACATCCAGTGATACAGGTTTCATTTGGTCATAAAATATTGAACCCAATATTCCTAGGTGGTCTGGAGCATAATTATCTAGCTTGAGAACTGTCATTGATTTTATTTTTCTTTTTACTCTTCTCAGAGCATAGATTAAAGTAGATATACTAATTAATCTTGTAATGTGGTTTCTCCGATTTGTCTTATTCCAAACTCCTCTTTCTATTCTGAGACAGATTCTGTCTCTTATCTCTCTTTGAAGTCCTCCCTCCCACCCCTGCCAACTTCTTTTCTTTCAGCTCATCTGTCTTTTTCTACTTCATTGTGCCCTTTAGAAATATTCCCCCACATGACTCAATACTAGGACTTTGGTTTAAATCAATGTATGTGGAGGAAGAAGCTCATTATATCCTTATGAGTATGATATTGGAATAAAGTAGTACACTGGGCTGAGTGCTAAATCTGAAAAATTGCAGGTACAAGATGGTATCTTATATATTTTCACATGCAACCATTATTGATCTATATCTGCATATATGTGTGTGTATATATACATACATGTACATATATGTGTGTGTGAATGTGTGCACATCTATACGTGTTGGTAACTATAGAATATATGCTAAAATATGCACTACTTTTGAAAACTAACGTTTCCTTTCATTCAGGAAATCATTTGAATCCTCTGGTTTGGAAAGGGAGAAACTAGTGCTTGTAGCTGAGTAATAATTATGGAGAGGAATGAACAGCAAGGAGCATTTTATACAGAAAAGGAGGGATATGTGTGGTATAGCATGTGAATTAGCAAATCGCCTTAGTGGGAGCAGTCTCCACTAAGCTAAAAAGTAACTTTTCTCATTCATTATAATGATTCGAATGCTATAGTAAGGACCCACACGAACAGACTTATGTTTTTGAAAAGATAGCTGACAGCAGCTTAAGTGGCAAAGGCACTTGAAGGAATGAGGATTCTGGGAAAGGACAGCAGACCCTTCAAGAGCCTAACTCTGCAAGGGTTGGAAAAGTGCGTCTGAGTATCCAGTGGGGCTACTCTCAGACTCCTTAAACTGAGCCAACTTTCCTGAAGGTGGAGTCTACTGGAACAGAAATGAAGGAGAGTAGTTGCTTGTGGATTAGAAGCCTTTTGAGCAGTGAGGCCATAGGAGCCTCAAAGTTGACTAGCTCTGTTCCCTTCTTGCCTGCCCTGTGGCAGTTGTTTATGTATCTACAAAGGGAGTTTGAAACTGGCTCCTAACCTACAGAATGGCTATGAGATTTAAATGAGAAGCACTGCTTCCTGCATCCTAACTACTCAAACAATGTTATCCGTTATCATGCTAAAGGTAGATTGCTTCCTTGGTGACTTTCAAAGCACACCTTTCACTCTGGCTAATTTAGGAATGTGAATGGGGCTAGAGAGAAAATAAATTCTGACTCTGCTTTCCAAATTGCCCAGTGGGTTTCCCCACTAACCTATCCTGCTCTTTCCACCTCTCTCCCACTCCCATGGCTAATGGTCAATGACACAGTCCAGCGAGGGCACACTGCTCTTTCTTCCAGGGTGTGATTATTTGCTAAACCCAAGAAAATTAATTATGCTTAAGATGATAGAATTCATCTCCTAATCATATCTTAAATTAGAGATTAATTAATTAACACACCAGGAAGCAGGCTGATAATGGTTACACTGTTTCAGAAACACTGATAAAGAAGCCAGAAGAAACCAAATTACTCACTAGGGTTCAAAGAGGAAACAAGAAAAAAAATTCTTAATGCGAGACTCGTGTTTTTAATAGCTTTAATCACATTTCTTCTGTGAAGAAACAAATTACTGTTCAGTTTTAAAGCCATGTAAAAATAAATTTCCATTACCCAATTAAAAATCTTTCCATGTTACATACCTTCACTGGCATGTCGATCTCTAAATATGTTCTTGGGGTGGACACTGAACCCTTCTATATCATGAACTGAAGATGCCCTCCGTATGCTACAGAGGCTCTCCCTTGACCTGGAGTGTGTTAGTTGGGAACTTGACTGCAGCATGTCAGGGTAGAGGCGGTCCCATTGCCTTTTGGGAGAGGAATGGTCCAGAGGTCCTGATATGTTCACTAAGGGAGAACACTGGCTAGGCTGTATCAAGGCTTTCGTATCATCTGCTTCAGAGGGACTGCAGCTTTCTTTCGTGGGAGACTTAAAGTGCTTCATGGCCACAGAGTCATCGCTGTGTTTAGAAGAATCAATGACTACCACATCCGGGTCTTCCTGTGGCAAGGACTGCTTTCTGTATGTTAGAACTCTCAGACCAGGAAATTTGAACCCAAAAAGTTTCCCTACAAAGGAAGAAAGAAAAGAGTATTCTCACACAATGAATATATACTTTAAAAATAATAAACATAACCAACTCATGTTCAAATACCATATAAAATAACTGTTAATCTATATTGAATTAATTTTCCTTTATTAAGAAAGACTATAAAAAAACCCTAAGAACAATTTTGTACATACACAAACATACACACATATATATTTTCCTTTTGATAATTACAAAACATCCTAATGACATGAAAACATTATTTACATGACACAGGACTTTTAGCTTTTACAGATTAAAAACATGTATTCAGTAAATACCCACAATTTATGTACAAAAATAGAACCAACATTTTTATCAAGGGCTAGAAAGAGGAATGATGGGTATGTATGGGGTGGTAAAGGTATTGATAAAAGTAGAGAAAGACATGAGCTTGAAGTGGGCTTGATACACTTGAAGATGTCTTCAGTATCATTTTAATTAACAGTATTGTAACTGTAATTGTATTTTAATAGTATTGTAACCAAATAGTATTTTGTCTTTAACAGTTTTGTAAAACAGTTCAGTTTGGGTAATAAAAAGGGAGATAGATTGTATATCCACAGTTTCTCAATACACCTGGAAGTATTGAAAAGTTATAGGCTGCCTAAGAGATGTGAAGGTAAGAATTTATTTATTTGTTTGTTCGTTTATTTACTTATTATTTGTCACACTTGTTGTTATTGCGAAATCTAAGAATGTGATGTGCGATGGTGTACTTACATCAGAGTGAAAGATGCATTGAAAACTATCCATATATAAACAATTGAGTGAATATTATTTAAATTTAATTGTAATTAATTTAATTGCAATTAAAAATAATGAATTTAAATAATGGCTGAATAAATAGAAATGAAAGAATCCACTATTAAAGTATTAACTAAATAAACATACTAGTAGTAGATCTGTAAATTAAAATAGACAAAAATTATCTTTTCTCCTTTTAATTTAGCAGGAAATGGGGAGAGAGAGAACACAAATTTATCTTAAGTACTGTGGGGGTTTGTTGATGGAATTGCAAATTCCTGCAGACCCTTTGGGAAGTTATCTACTGAAATGAGAAAGAAAGTTCACATTTCACCTGGCACAACAATTTATATTTAAGATTTAAAGACACAGAAGCAGAGACCAACTGAATTTTTATTAAAAGGAGATCGGTTGAAAAACTCTAGCATCTTGTACTGTATTATGAGAGGCTTGAGATGCTAGAAAATTTGCTTGCTTTAATGAAAAGTTGTTCAAATGTATTCTTAAGAATAACTTGCTTTGACTTTGTATACTTATGATACTATTTTCAAAAAAGAATCCCCAAGAATTTATTTGTTCATATAAATTGGATGGCAACAGAGGAAAACATAAAAAAAACAAAAAACAAAAAACAAAAAAAACAAACAAAAACCCCACAATCTGAACTCATACTGTGGAATTGCTCAGTGAGGAGGTTGAAAGCAAACAAGGGGCGTTGCATCTGCATACTTTTTATTTGCATCTTTTGTTGCCCTTGGAATGTCTTAAAAAATAGGAAATTAGCTGGCAGTGGTGGCATACACCTTTAATCCCAGCACTTGGGAGGCAGAGGCAGGCGGATTTCTGAGTTCAAGGTCAGCCTGGTCTACAGAGTGAGTTCCAAGACAGCCAGGGCTACACAGAGAAACCCTGTCTCGAAAACAAAACAAAACAAAACAAAAAAGAATTAAAAGGTAATAAAACAAGTAAACGTCTGTCCTCAAAGAAAACAAAGCGCTGAAAACACTTAGACAGTAATCTGTTACCCAAAGATTCTCTAATGTTTCCAAGAAAACCCCCAATTTGAAACTTGTAATGCTAGGTGAGGAGTCTAGGTCTGCAGAGGAGTTTACTGGCGTTCTGGGTATTTAGCTCATGTCTGTAGAGAACAATATTTTCCACCTTGTTTTCTTCTTTAAAAATCATGGATAGCGGCCACCACAGGCATTGTGGGTTTATATTGCATGAACTTCTCAATCCATTGAAGATGGTTATAAAACACAAGAAAACACCACTCCACACTCAGGAACTTTTCTCCATTTTGAAAACATGCTTAGTGAATGGTGTTATCTATCCACATATTTTTAATCCTCTTCTTAATTCAATCACTGTAATCTTCAGCCCAGATTTCTACTCTGAATACTAAACCTGCATATTTAATGTTGGCAATGGTCCCTCTTAGAGTGTTGCAAGTTACCCCAGATTCTTAGTACAAATTTCAATCTCCTGATACAGACCTTCAAACTCATCCATTTTTTTTTTCAGAGCAAATGACATTGCAATCTACTTAGTTGGATAAGTCTGAGACTTGAGGGTTATCCTCAATACCATTGTCTGATACCCCCATCTTCTATAACCCACAATAGTAACATCCTGACTGCATTCATTTCACTTCCAATCATCTTTTTGATGTTTATACTTTTTTTCTCTTTCTGCTTTCCTTCATTCTAATGAATGGTTGAACTGTTCCTTGCCATAGGATGGTGATCTCTTTTACATCACCAGCAGTGCTGACCATCGCCTAAAGACAACAAGTTTTCTATTTTAAATCATTCACATAGGATGAAGTAGACTATTTTCATTTCCCTCCATAATTTCTTACTTAGTAAATGCGTATAACCTCTACCCTACTCATTAGTTCTTCCCTTATCCTCTAGAATTCAACCACAATGACGTTTTGACTCCACAGGAGGCCCATGTTTCTTTTAGATTCAGGGTTCCTTTCTGTAAGATCTTGTCCTTCTGACTACTTGGTTCATCCTTTAGGTAGACCCAAGATTAGCTTCCTTAGAGATGATTTTCCTTCCCTCTGAACCAGGTTGAAATCTATTCACAGTTTTCACCACATAAGAAAATAATACACACAGTGATTTCCCGATTAACATTTTTTCTACCCCCATGTAAGGAAGGCCTTGTTTCTTTTGCCTCAGTTCTGACAAGATGCCTGAGTATGGAAAGTCAAATTTTACAAATACATAATAAACTAAATTGATAATGTATTCAGTTTGGATTAGAATCTATAATTACTCTGGTCATTATAGTTGTGTAGTCTTAGCATCCTAGAACTGTGTTGACTCTTGCGTACTTCACAATTGAGTAGAACTAAACAAATCATGGGGACTCTATACTATGCCCTGTCTATCTGACCAAATCTTATTATCAATTTCATCCTTTTAGACATGGTTTAAATTGCTTCTGTTTTGATTGTTAAGTTTACACAGAAAAGTTCTGATGCCCTTTATCACCTAGAGATAGATAAAATGCTTGTTGGAGAAGAATTTACAAGTAAGCAGGTCAACTTTTCACCTGTAGTCTAGTAGTTAACAAAGCTAAAAGAAATTAAAATAGGATTTAGTTTCCTGATAAAATATTATGACATAATATAAGCATATTGAACATTATACTGTGGGTTAATATACAAAGATGAGTACAAGCAATCTGCTCAAATAAGATTAAATATGGGGGGAAGACTATAAGGGTTTTGAAAGCATTTTTACATATTTCTACTAACCGTTTTTATATGCTCGCACAAATTACCAAGTTAAAAATCAGTGAGCTGCATCAAAATCATTTGATTAGTTTTTAATGCACATGAAATTGAGTTACAGTTTACAAATCAATTTTGCAAGTTTTATTACAATGCGCTGAAGTTCAGTGCCTACTTTTACTCATCTTTCATCTGTTACATTACTCTTTCCTTCTAAAGAACACCCAGTAGCTCTCTGAAATTAATGATTGCATAGGCATTTATTCTGGTGCTGCATTTTAGTCACATCCAAGGTGGTACAGATGGTCTTTTCTGCACCACTGGGTTAATATGACCATGTTGTATTGCATTACAGATTTAGTTGTCTCCATGTAGTTCATGCGGAAAGAATGCACATTGAGAAATTTGTGCTCTGCTATACTTCCTTAAGGGATAGAATATAAAACATAGATAAGTGTAACTGTTGTGGCTTTTAACTCTGCAAAACATCTTGTTAAATCTTCAGATTATATTAAATCTACTTTCTTACTTGAATAATTAGATTCTATTTAGTCTTGTGTCAACCCAAATAGTAAACCTGAAATATGAAAAAACTTAATATTTTTTCACAACTCATACATTGTCAGAAATAAAGGAAAACACTGATAAACTGCTTACATGGATGTAATTTAGTTTAAATACATAATTTAAGCAAAAAGTGGTTCTGGTGGATATGATGATTGGAACCAGTCTTTCTTGGGGAAAAATTAATATTTTTGCAAAAATGTCCTCCTAGGTTTTTTTTTTTTAAATTTATCTTCAATCTTTTTTTACAGTCCAATCTTTTTCTCTCTCCTGGTCTGCTCTCTGATAGTTCCTCATGCCTTTCCTTCTTCCTCATCTCCAAGAGGATGCCCCCCTCCCCACCCACTAAGCCTCCCCACTCCCTGGGACTACAAGTCTCTTGAGGGTTAGGTGCATCTTCTTTCACTGAGTACAGACCTGGCAGTCCTCTGCTGTATGTGTGTCGGGTACCTCATCAGCTTGTGTATGCTGCCTGGTTGTGTCCACCAAGCTTTTAACCATTGACTTTTCTTGCAACAGCAAGTTCTTGTTTCATTTGTTCCATTTATTATCATTTTACAAACTTTTAGGACATTGAAAATCTAATAATTTTACAACAGAAAAACCAGTTTGTGCTTAAAAGTATGTACCTCTTGCCTGGTTGTTCCCAGTTGAGTTAAGCACCATGAAGAGAGATTCTTTCGTGTAAATGGTTATGAAAATGGAGAGCAACCTGGGGTGTGGTGAGGATCTTGAGAGTGTGGGGGGAAGTGGGGCAGAGAGTCGTGAAGGCTGCCCAGTGCATCAGATTTCTCTTAGTGAAGGATTGAGTGGGTTAGACTATATCTTAGAAAGCAGACTTTTGCTGGACTATCCTTTAATACCAGCACTCTGAGATAGGTGAATCTCTGTGAGTTTGAGACCAGCCTGGTCTATAAAGTGAGTTCCAGGACAACTGGGGCTACATAGAGAAACCAAGCCTCAACCAAAAAAATAACCAAACAGAAAAGAGAACAGAGGGAAGGAAGGAAGGAAGGGATTGAGTTGAAGGAGGGAAGAAAGAAAGAGAAGAAAAGAAAAGAAAAGAAAAGGAGACAAAGAATGAAGACAAGTGGTATAAATATTTTCATGGGAATATACTCAGGAGAAAACTGTCAGGAGGGACTGGGAAGAGCTAATGTCAATTGTCTAAACGGACCCAAAGCTTCCGCTGAGTCTTTCAGGGAGGACTTGGAGGTGGAGCTCTGGCTCTAGCTTAGAATTGCTGCTGTTGGTACATTGCTCTCTGGCCTTAACTCATTTCTAACTCCTCCTGATCTCCATAAACTAACTTAAGACTCAAGTCTTCAGGATTCCAGTGTGATCTTAAACTCTCTGCTGTTCATTTGAAGCCTCTTGTATCTCTGTATCACCCAGTCACTGACAGTAACCATCCATCCCTTTGGGAAAGGTCATAACCCTGTGTAAGCCTATTCCTGTGAATGAATAGGATAGTCAGACCTCCCGAGGGGCTGTTTGGTATGTGTGAAAGTTCATTACTGAAGCAATTAATCCCACCATGTATACTCTTTGGTTGGTGGTTTAGTCCCTGAGAGTTCTGAGGGTACTAGGTAGTTCATTTTGTAGGGGAATGCCAGGGCCAGGAAGCAGGAGAGGGTAGGGTAGTGAGGCGGGGGAGGGAACAGGGGTTTGTTTTTGTTTTTGTTTTTTAATTTTATTTATTTTTCTTTTTTTTTTTGGAGTGGAACTTGGGAAAGGAGATATTGTATGACATGTAAATAAAGAAAACATTGGATAAAAAAATTAAAGTTCATTACTTTCAGCATTTTTGCTATCACAATTAAGAGCAAAGTGTTCGGTAGAAAGGGAGAAAAGGAGCCCATATTCTATTCTGAAAAAAACAGCTGTCATAAATGAATTCTATTATCAATTATTGAATGTAAGGAATGAATGGGTTTCTGTAAATTCAGGATATTCATACACTTAACAGTTGAACTGAAAGCCTTAAAGCCACTGAGAACAGTTCTCTAGTTTAATAAGCCTGGATACGTGGAGGGACATGAATTTAATCCAGGCAAATACAGTAAAAGATCAAATTTGATGGGAGAAACAGAAAATGACTGACACATCAATCAGCTTTTTCTTTTTATGGAGAGATCTGTGATAGAAGCACCTTGAAAAGAGATGAGTTTTTTTTCCTACTGCTAAGTGAGGGATGTGGTATGTCATCGAGGGGATGTGAGAACAAGCCAGAATATTGACAAGGAAGGTTTTTATTAGCAGTTAGAATGGGAAAATAATTTTCAATATGTACTTATCAACTAACTATCCTGAATAATGAATGATAAATGGACCAGTATAGCCAGTGCAGTTTTGGTACTAGTTATTAAAACAAAACATTTTCAGACCCCAGAGTCCACTGGCAGACAGTAAAGCTGAAATTAAAATTGGGGTCCTTTAAAGGAGTAGATGTGATTAATAAAGACAGGTGACACTAGGAAAAACCAAACCAAACCAACCAACCAACCAAACAAACAAAAAACCCACAATCCTACAAAGGACACGGCAGTAAGCCGTGGACAAATTGGGATCTTGTAGTAATGTGAGTCTCCGTGTGCTGTGTGGAGGTCAGGAGGCAGGTCAGGCTGCAGCAAGGCATGAGAACAGTAGCAGCAGCAGCAGCTGCAGCACCACACTCCTCTCTGAACATGCTAACACTGCTGCTGGTGTATGTCCCCATCATCATGACAGCAAAGAGGCAGTAAACAGATTTGGACAAGGGAGATAAGCAAGAAGACAGGGTAATGAGACGGACTGCTTTTAACCACTCAAGGTTAGAATCATTCAGTAAGGAGACACAGAGCATGAATGGAACATACCAACATTGCCTATGCTTTAATTAGATCTCCATGTGCTTAAAATAACCACGGAATCAATAAGAGCAAGGTTTTACCATGCTGTTATCTAGTCTCTCTCGGGTATATATACATTTCCCCCTCTCCAAATGCCAAGTCAAAGAATCAATTCAGGTCTCCTGGAAGTGAAAACATTTTAACTTATATTGATTCTGGATGCTCATGCAGCCACCATGCTGATGGGGGCTCTGAACAGAATGTTCAAAACATGAATGAGAAATAGTCCAGTTTCCCAAAAGCTGTATGACTACAGATTGTCTCTGATTTTCATGTTGCTAGGTAACAGAATATTCCATAGGATGCTCACAAGGATCCCTTATGAAGGTATGCTTTTGCTGACCTGGATGTTGATCAACATCTATTCTTAACAAAGTACATATTTTTTTTTCCCAATCACAAGGTCTTCCATTGATCTTAGATAGATGTTTTTGTCTATATAATAGGGAGACTATGGCAAAATTTAATTAAAGTTCTTCTCTATTTGTTTTTGCAACAATGTCATGGTTCCTTTTTTTTTCTATATTAAATGTAATCCTTAAAGAAGAGACTTTCAAAGGAAAGATGAAAATAAACATTAGTTACATTGTAAAACCTTTAATTGAATTCCACTGAATACCAGATGGTTTCTATAGTAATGTGTGCTGGTTAGGGAATTCTGTATCAAAATTGCAGCTTCTCATCATTGAATTAAAGAATGATTTTCAGCTCCAGTGGAGACTTGAAAAAGCATGGTGGAAGTCTTTCTGCAAATGAAACACATGGAGCATTTCTTTGTTTCTTACTTGCTTGGGTCAGAAAAAAAGACACAAATTTGAGGAGGTAATATAGCTGTTGAGATGAACATATGCTTTATGTGTTAGTTATCTTGAGTGAGTCCAAAACATATAAATATGGTTTTAGTGGTTTAAATTAGTTAGACGAGTACCTAAATTACCAAATGGTTTTTGTATGTATAAGTTTAGTTTCAGCTGAAGCTTTTAGGATAACTTAAACTTTCAGTAAGAATAATAGTAAAATTTGCTCCAGAAGATACAATATTATTCATTTTTAAAAATAATTTGATCTTTTAAAGATGATTAAGTGAAAAAGCTCATTTCTGAAAGTTGCTATCATAATAAACATTTGAAGTCATTTTATTACAGGACTTACATTTGATTTCACTTAAAATTATTTAATTTTAATATTAGTTAACCATGGTACCAGAATGGCATGTTTGATATACACAGATTATTGCATTTCTGTGTTTCTGAGTCAGCAGCTCTGATGTATATCTCAAAAACTTGCATTTTCAAGCATGTTGCATGTTTCATAGTACTGATCCTACCTTGTAAAGAGTTATAACCAGAGCGATCTTGTTGATGTCAAGTCAGTGGAAAATAAATTGGTCATTTCATGTTAAAAACATATGCATGTATTTTTGTTGCACAAACACACGGATACTTAACACTGGTAAAGGATTTGTAGAAGTATAAGAAAGAATATGTTGTGCTTTAAAATTGAGCTTAAGGTTCTCTGGCTACATGAAATTAGATTAATATTCTTTAATTTCCTACAGTCAACACTTCTCTTCTAGTACTGACTTCTCAATTCATTATAGTGTATATTTTTTAAAAATTAGGATTATAATATCCCTATTTTTATTATGGCTTACTGGGCAAACAGATGTACCCAATGTGACAGTAGATCAAAGTCTGAAGTGTTATGTTCCCACAAGAGCATGACCATGTAGATTTGCTTGCATGAGGTGGAATTTTCACAGGAATGAGTCTTTTGAAATAGATAGGGTACAAATATGACAACATCCTACTAGACAACACATGACAAAATGCTATTTCAGTTAAACTCTACAAAATATGAGAAGCCACAGAAGATGAAGCTAATGAAATCATGGAAACCACTCTGATTTAGATCTTTGTATTACATATATATATAGTAATTTGGAGTTTTACATTTTAGGCAACAAAAAGATATTGTAAAGGAGAGAAACAGCAGACTGCTGCAATCTGCATGTGACAGTGTTTCATATAATATTGGAGAAAAGAAGCTGGAAGAAGAAATTACAATAATGAAACTATTACATTAGCTCAGATAAGGTGTGCTAGAGCTCTGAGTAGAATAATTGTAGTGTGATATAGGAGACAGATATTGGAAGATGAGATAAATGTATTTGGTCCCCACTTTTGATGGGAGATAAGAGGATTCAATGGAAGGAAAAGCTTAGATGTTTAGTTAATGACAACATCCATGATGATGAAATAATTCTGAGTGAGACAAGAGATGTTAAGACACATCTGACTTGAAAGATTAAAACTTCAGAATATTCCAAAATATTCCAAAGAACATACCCAATGACCATTGGATATATGAAGCTCTAAGACAGTAGTTTTCAACCTGTGGGTCGTGACCCTTTTGAGAGGTGTCGTATGACCAACCTTTTCACAAGGATCATCTAAGACCATCAAGGAAGTGAGCATATGCTGCTGAGACAATTGTTCACTTTAAAGATGCAATGAATATGGTTCCCTAAATGTAAAATGCAGACAAGATGGGAGTCTAACTCACCTATGTAAAGGACCATCTAGATTGTAAATATAGAGAGCTCAGCTAGGTTGCTCTGTGGAATGAAGGGAAAGTAGAAACAGGGGTACATGTGTGGCTCAGACACCTACAGCAAGAGGCAAATGATAGAAACCAAGAAAACCCAAGTATACACAAAACTAAAGAAAATATGTGTTGAACACAGTGAATAAAATAACATAGGCCCTGTTTAAAGGATGGCTAGTATTCTGTGCTGATTTATAAAGAACATTTGGGGTGTGTAGCTAGATACTCAAAAGAGTGACAGCCAGATATCCTAATTTTAATGTGCAATATTCAATTTTTAAATGTTGGCAACAAATTCAACTAATTAAAACTTTTAAAAAAACATGATGTGTTATAAACAAAATGTGTCTGTTGAAATGCAGGCTATTTATTCTCAGCAGCTTGAGTATGAGCAACAGAGGAAGAAGCCAGGAGAAAACATTGGCATGGGAGGGAGACCCTGGGGAGGATGGTTTTGAAGGAGCAGGATAGTATGGATCCTTAGGGGATTATGTACGTTTCACTTAGGAGTTGTCAGCCAGTGGTGGCCTACAATTGCTGAGGAATTTCCACTCAATGGCCTTCTTCACCTCTGCTGTGGGCACAAGAAGAAAAGTTTTCTTTGGTGAAACACAGGAATTGATTTGAGGGCAGAGTCATAAGGACTATAGAGAAGGTTAGAAGTGCCTTCTCTATGTAATGGGAAAAATAACAGAAAATCAGAAAAAAAACCTCTCAAATAGAGATTTGAGATATGTAGTCAATTAATATCTTGATCAGATAATTTTTCTAAGAATGAAGATAACTTGGAGCTTGTAGTTTCTTAGAAAATGCTCCCAAATTAAGACATCAACTCAATATATCGTTTGACAGTGAATGATGTACATTTAAATTTAGACTCACAGGATTATACTGATGAAGAAGTCTAAATGTTTGAGATTTTCCTGGTAAAATAAACATTAGAGAAACTTTAAGATCTGATCAAACAAGATAAAAATATATGTATTAATTTTTGTATTAGTTTATTTTCTTGTTGCTATGTCAAAATACCTTGACAAAAGTTAGTTAAGAATGAAAAGATTTATTATGGTTCACGTTTCAATCACTGTCTTAAATGATGGGAAGTCATGTATAATCAGTAGCCCGACAGCATTGAATGCATATGGTCAGCTCATTTTCTCATTTAAGGTAGTCCAGATCCTATCTCAGGGAATGTTGTCCCCCACAGTGGGCAGGTCTTCTCACTTTAATTAACCTACTGTAGATAATACATGGATAGCATGCTCCAGACGTGCCCAAGACCTATCTCCTAGGAGATTCTAGTTCACATCAAGTTGACTGTTGAGATTATCACAATCAAGAATTTTGTTCAATTTTTGATTCCTGAATGTTCTTAAGAAAGTTTTAGCGAACTCCATCATTTCAGTTTTTAAGGTTATTTTACATATGATACCTAAAAAAAAAAAAACTTTGTATTTTATTATTATTGGCATTAATTCATTAAATGGATCCATTGTACAATATTTGCTAATTTGATAGGCATACTCACTAATAAAAGAATTTCCTTATTCACATGTTTCACTGGAGGACATGAATCTTTGATTTGTATCTGATCCTGTATCCTTCACAGATAATATTGTGAAAATTTAGTTATTCTGGAAATATGCTTATTTTCATATGTTGGGTCTCCAGACTAAAGTTAGTATTTTTTTTCCAGAGAATGTATATTACTCTAGTCCATCTGAAGTCCCCCTTTTATAACATCTCTTTTCTATTGTACAGATAACCTTGTCTCTTTCCCTTAATAATCTCAATTTAATAAAATTTGCACTTTTAAGAAGACAAATAATTTATAGAAACCTGTCTTTAATAAACAGTAGATGGAAAATTTTCTCCTTTTCTCTTTTCCTCTTTCATTCTTTATCTCATAATTATATACACCATATTTTCATAAGAAATTAAGCATTGACAAAAGGAAAATGTAAGTTTTAAGTGTGTTTTAGTGTACCTATCATATGTTAATGCAACTATACTTTTTGGCTAGTTTCATTGACTCACATGTTGGTAATTGGATTATAGACTTCAAACTAACAATCTTACTATGTGTTCTACCATCTCAGATTCTTGTTGAGGTCTTTAACTAGAATTTGATCTTCTTGATGGAAAGTTCCAAGTAAAATTATCCAATTCTATTCTATGAACCCAAAGTCAAGGTGCTCTACCTAACTTATCTTGGCTCCTAGTAAACTATCTACTTGTGCAAATGTTCTCTTCCAGCTGTTTATCTTAGCTTCTGTTAAACTGCTTGCACAAAACTTCCTCAGGTAGATGCAGAGGAATATACCAGGGTGTGATGTTTACCTTTAAAGTCCCTTGTCTTAAATGCTCAGGCTATACTTAAGTCCCACCTGGCTGGAATGAAGAGTTTTAATTAGCTATAAACTGTGCTTGTAGAAATCTCTAGTGGGCTACCTGTAACAACATGTGTTTTTTTCAAAGAGATCTGCTTGCTAAATCAAGCAGAAAAGTATCCAAATTTTATCTTCCTTCCTTCCTTCCTTCTTTCCTTCCTTCCTTCCTTCCTTCCTTCCTTCCTTCCTTCCTTCCTTTTTTCCTTCCTCTCTTCTGCTCTTCCCCTCTTCTTCCATGGCTCCCCTTTTTTTCTGTCTCTCTATTAAAAGATGCTTGAAAGAGCCAAAGCCATTATTTTGTACTGACAATAAAATTTTATTCTCAAAGGAATAAATAATTAGGGTTTGTCAGAGATGAGACATAATATGCAATGTTATCAAGCAAAATTTTGGTCTTTTGAACTTTTCTGCTTGATTTAACAATCAATTCTTCAAAGTCTGACACAATGTTAAGGGAAATGAAGGACAAAATGACAAAGGGTGTGAGTGAAATCAGTGCACTGGCTGTAAATAATCAGACTTTGAAAAGCCATAGAAACAACTGTATCTGCATATGTTTTACTCTCTTCAGTAATTTCCTGTGTGGGTGACAGCTATAGGGGAACCACACATATTCACAAGATAAGGAGCAGACTCTCTACTGGCCTTGCCAGTACTTTCCCACGAGATGCCAATCTAACTAAACAAAAGATCCCATGGAACATGTTTAGATTCTGGGAGCTGTTGTGTAGAATTGTTTCTATTTAAGAAACCAAGGTGTCTAGAAGATCACAAATGCCAGGGAAGTAAGAGGTTCCCTGGCCCCAACAGGGATGACATTAGCTGAAATATCCAATAATGAGGAGACAGAACCTGAAGAGACGATATCCAGTGGATAGGCACAGTCTCCACTTGAAGGACAAGGCCACCCACCCATCTCAAAAATTTTAACCCAGAATTGTTCTGGTCTAAAGGAAATGGAAGGACAAAGAGTGGAGCAGAGACTGAAGGAAAGGCCAACCAGAGACCACCCCACCTAGGGATGCATCCTATCTGGAGATACCAAACCCAGTCACTTGCTGCTGGCAAGAAGCTCTTGCTGACAGGAGCCAGGTATAACTGTCCTCTGAGAGGCTCTCTCAGCATTTGACCAATACAGGTGCTGACACTTGCAACCAACCATGGGACTGAGCACAGGAACCCCAATGGGAAGGTCTGGGGGAAGAAATGAAGGAGCTGAAGGGAATTACAACCCTATAGGAAGAACAACAATAACAACTAACCAGGCCTCCCAGAGCTCCCAGGGACAAAACCACCAACCAAAGAGTGTACATGGAGAGACCTATGGCTCTAGCTGTATGTGTAGGAGAAAATTGCCTTATCTGGCATCAATGGGAGGGGAAGTTTCTCATAGAGGCTCCATGCCTCAGTGTACAGGGATGCTAGGGTGGTGAGACAGGAGTGGGTGGGTGACTAAGGGAGCACCCTTATAGAGGCAGGGGAGGGGAAATGAACTAGGGGATTTAGGGAGTAGAAACCAGGAAGGAAAACAACATTTGAAATGTAAATAAATTAAATAAACAACAACAACAACAAAAAACCAAGGTGTCAATTCAACATTTGTATTTCAGTTTTAAATGAGTGCATTTTTTTTTTTTTAACACTACCCTCTGCTATGGTGTGGGTGTGTCCTTTATTTCTTCCATTCAGATGAAAGGCTTTACTAGACACTATTCCACTGGCAAAATGAAGTATTAGAAAAGATGGTGAAAAAAAATAAAGTAGGTATTCATTCCTTATGTAGGCAACCTAATGTTCATGGATAGTCACAAATACAGATATTCATGGCAGATAGAGGTGGGTGTCATTGAAGTTTACTCTCATAGACCATTCAGTGTGACTGAATGGGATAAGTAGAGAATATAAGTTGAAGTGGATATCACCTTAAAGGCACAATTTTAGGATTAGATTACTTCTTACTGTAGCTTAATTTGTTTCAAAATATATATTTTGGAAAATTGATGAATTACTGATTTTTTTCCAGAAAATTTCTCAAATGTGGTATTTTTCAGACTGAAAATTCAGGATATTGTTATTATATTACATTAATATATTTCTTTCTTTCTTTGCTTTAAGAGAAAATTTAATTGTCACTGCTATTTTGACTTGACAAAGGAAGTAATCTGATATTATGATAAATGATTGATTGTTCGATTTAGTATTAAGCTTAGGTTTATACTTACAGGGGGGAACATGCTGTGACTCATGGGCCACAAGCTTCACGCAGCCAGGATAACAATGAAACAAAACATGCCATAAAGCATTATGCTTTGTTTGTTTTTAGGTCATGGTGATAGTAGTGATGTGTGTGTCTGTGTGCATACATCTCTGTGTGTGTGCATAGGTAAACATGTGTGTGTGTGAAATTAAAAAAAAAATCCATCATATGATTGTCAAGCTTGAACTTTGTAGATAAGAGTGCTGAATTAAATGTCAAGAGTTTGTTAGTGCTGGGCAGTGGTGGTGCATACTTTTAATCCCAGCACTTTGGAGGCAGAGGCAGGTGGATTTTTGAGTTCCAGGCCAGCCTGGTCTACAGAGTGAGTTCCAGGACAGCCAGGGCTACATAGAGAAACCCTGTCTCAAAAAAGCAAACAAACAAACAAAAAAAGAGTTTGCTAGTGGACTTAGGATGACGGCTCATTCAGTAAACTACACACACAATACCCCCCCCCACACACACACAACACATACATATATACACACAAATGAGGGGTTAAGGTCTACCCTCAGAACCCATGTGAAAAATCTAGATGTAAGAGCTAGGGGAAAAGCTTTATTAACAAAGTCTTGTTGTGTAAGCTTGAAGACCTGAATTCTGACCCCCAGAAGCTGTGTGAGAAACAGGTGGCCATGGTAGCCACTGTAGTCTCAGTACTCAAGAGACAGAGACAGATCACTAGGGCCAGCAGGCAGCTTAGTCAAGCAAGAACTGTTAAATTCGAAGTTCATTGAGAGACCCCAATTCAACAAATAAAAAATGATTGGGGAAGACACATGGTGTCAACTTCAGGACCCCACATTGTACATACACATGCATGTGCACATATATAACCCACCCATATGCATATAAACACACAGATAATCACAACACACACACACACCACATATATGTATATATATACATATGCATATATGTGTATATATATATATATATATATATATAGAGAGAGAGAGAGAGAGAGAGAGAGAGAAATGATAAAGTATAAATAAATGCAAAGCTGGCTGCATCAGTGCAGGTTTCAATCTCAACACTGCAGAGGCAGAAACAAGAGTTTTTGGAGCTTGCTAATAATAGCCAGTAAGGCCCAGGTCCTTGGGGAGACATGATCTTAAAAATAAGGTAGAGAGTCACAGAACAAAGGAACTGATGTCAATCTCTGGCCTTTATTTTTACACATAATCCCCATTCTAGGTTTGGGCATGACTGTCAGCACAGGCTTTTTGAGGCATGGTTTTATTTTATATATATTTTTATTTTATTCACATAAAAAGTATAGGATTTTTAAATCTCTATTATTAACATTTTTTGATGTCTTCCAGCATCCCTTAGATAATATAAGCTATATAAAGTCAAAATTTCATATTAATCCTCTCTCAACCATAGAAATCAATAAGGGCCAGGAAGTGGGAGAGAGTGGGTTGGTGAGGAGGGGGAGGGGAGAGGTAACAGTTTTTTTTTTTTTTCAGAGGGGAAACTGGGAAAGGGATATCATTCAAAGTGTAAATAAAGACAATATCTAATAAAAAAAAGAAATCAATAAGGGAGAAGTCAAATCAATGTACCCATAAAGCATGGGCACATTGTTAATGGGATCTCTTCAGACTTCAATGTTTATGTATACCTAGAAACGATCACCTAGGAAGAGAGCAGCAGAGTTTGCTGAGCAGAGCACAGGATAACACAGAACCCCACAGCATCTATGTGGGAAAAGTGGAGGTACACATCTGAGAATGGTGAACTGCACTCTGAAGAGGACCCTAGAGAAGTGTCCGTACAGGAGAAGTAGGAAGTGTGTGATGAAAACACACTTCCAGATGGCTAATTATATAAGACTGCAGATCCCAAACCCAGCATAGTCAAGGAGGTTAGCAGTGACTCCTTGACAGCAGCATTCAAAGGAGAAAAAGAATGAATAGAGCACTGGGGCATAGGACAAGCCAAATGCAAGGCATACCCAAATTGGTACTATCCACTTGGAATTGAGCTTTGTACAAGGAGATAAGATTGGGTCGATTTGCATTTTTCTACATGCTGACCATTCAACACCATTTGTTAAAAATGTTGTCTTTTTTCCACTGGATGGTTTAGCTTCTTTGCCAAATATCAAGTGATCATATGTGCGTGGGTTCATTTCTGGGTCTTCAGTTCTATTCCATTGATCTTCCTGCCTGTCTCTGTACCAATACCATGCAGCTTTTATCATTATTGCTCTGTAATACAGCTTGAGATCAGGGATGGTGATTCCCTCCGAAGTTCTTTCATTGTTGAGAATAGTTTTCACTATCCTGGGTTTTTTGTTGTTCCAAATAAATTTGCAAATTGCTCTTTCTAAGTCTATGAATAATTGATTTGGAATTTTGATGGGGATTGCATTCAATCTGTAGATTGCTTTGGTCAAGGTGGCCATTTTTACAATAATAATCCTGCCAATCTATGAATGGGAGATCTTTCCATCTTCTGAGAGCTTCTTCGATTTCTGTTTTGTGCATTTGGTGTTTTTATTATTATGTGACAGGAGGAATTTCTTTTCTGGTCCAGTCTGTTTGGAGTTCTCTAGGCTTCTTGTATGTTCATGGACATCCTTTTCTTTGGGTTAGGGAAGTTTTCTTCTACAATTTTGATGAAGATATTTACAGGCCCATTACATTGGGAGTCTTCACTCTCTTCTATACCTATTATTCTTAGGTTTGGCCTTCTCAGTGCATCCTGGATTTCCTGGATGTTTTGGGTTAGGAGCTTTTTGCACTTTGCATTTCCTTTGACTGTTGTGTCAATGTTTTCTTTCGTTTCTTCTGATTCTGAGATTCTCTCTTCTGTCTCTTGCATTCTGTTGGTGATGCTTGCATCTACAACTTCTGCTCTCTTTCCTAGGTTTTCTAACTCCAGCATTTTCTCCTTTTGTGATTTCTTTATTGTTTCTATTTCTGTTTTTAGATCTTGGATGGTTTTGTTCATTTCCTTTGCCTGTTTGATTGTGTTTTCCTGTAATTTTTAAAGGGATTTTTGTTTTACCTCTTTAAGGGCTTCTATCTGTTTACCTGTCTTCTCCTGTATTTATTTAAGGGAGTTGTTTATGTCCTTCTTAATGTCCTCTATCATCATCATGAGAAGTGATTTTAGATCCAGATCATGCTTTTCTAGTGTGATGATATGTCCAGGACTTGCTATGGTGGGAGAACTGGCTTCTTATGATACCAAGTAACCTTGGTTTCTGCTTGCCTCCCCACATTTGATCATCTCTAGTGCTAATTTCCCTTTCTATATCTGACTGGAGCCTGTTCTTTCTGTGATCCTGGTTGTGTCAGAACTCCACACAGCTGTATCTGTGATCCTGTGGTTGTGGGATCTTGTGATCCTGAGATCGTAGGTTTGTCAGAGTTCCTGGGAGTCAAGCTGCCCCTGGGACCCTGAGATCCTGGTGTGACCAAGTTCCTGGGACTCTGGGATCTCGGGATACTGGGTGTATTAGAGAGCCTAGGAGTGGAGCTTCCGCTGGGTGTTGTGGGACTGGCTGAGGAGTTTATGCCCAAGATAAACTGGTGCACACCATAAGGAACCACTGGTCTGGCCGGGTTCCTTTGTTCCTGGATCCTGGAGTCCCAGGTACTCCTGGTGGTGTTGGAACAGATGTTGTGTCCTCCTCACCTAGATACTAAAGAGTGCCTGGGAGTTGAGGTTCCTCTGGGTATTGCAGGACTTCTGAAGTATATTTTTTAAAGCATATTTTAGAGGCTTATTGGTCCAGGATTTTAAGCTGAGATAATATTTTTAAATGTATAAGCTAATAGTTTATCAATTAATACAAATTCTTTGTATACCTCATATGAAGGATTATTTCTAATACCTAATGCTTGGAAACAACTTAACTGTTTTCAGTAAAGTATTGGTAAAATAGACAGCATGGTGAAGCACACCTTTAATCTTAGTACTATGGAAGAAGGGCCAACCTGGTATACATATTCAGTTCAGGGGCCATCCAGAGCTACACAAAAGGACTGACCTTTTTTTTCTTTCTTTCTTTTTTTGGATGTTTTATTTATTTACATTTCAAATGTTATCCCCTTTCCAGGTTTCCCCTCTAGAAACTTCCTGTCCCACTCCCCTCCCCTTGCTTCTATGAGAGTGCTACCCCCCCATTCACTGCCCCCTCCCCATCCTGGTCTTTCTACACTGGGGCATTGGACCTTCACAGGACCTAGGGCCTCTCCTCCCATTAATGTTGTTCTTAAAAAAAAAAAAGAACAATGAAGGAGTTAGAGAAAGGACCTATGTAGCTGAGGGGTTTGCACCCCTTAGGACGAACAACAATATGAACTAACTAGCTCCCTCAGACCTCCCAGGGACTCAACCACCAACCAAGGACTGCACATGGTAGGTCTGATTGTTCTGGCAGCACGTGTATAGTAGAGGATTGCAAATTCGATCATCAATAGGAGGAGAGGACCTCAGCCCTGTGAAGGTTCTGTGCCCCAGGGTAGGGGAATGCCAGGGCCAATAAGTGGGAGAGGGTGGGGTGGGAGGCATGGGAAAGGGAGGCAACAGGGGTTTGTTCTTGTTGTTTTTGTTTGTTTGGTTGGTTGGTTTTTGGAGGGGAAATTGGGAAAGGAGAAATTTACATGTAAATAAAGAAAATATCTAATAAAAAAAGAAACATTGGTCAACTACATGATGCTATATGCAAATCATATGACTTTCAAAGAGGATGATAAATTTTATAAAGTGTCAAACACAAATAACATCAACTATATCTTTCTGGTACAAAATTATTATATTTCTTATGTGAATACATTTTAAGAACTGACATGCAAGTGACTACAGAAGCAGTGGAGTGCCATGACTTTGTGGACATGTGGCCTTTTACTTACGGTTTACAGTTTTGACTGGTAATATCGGGTTGACTCTCTCTGGCGTGGCAGCATTGTCTTCATCTGTCACATACTCAAAATTAATGATGAACATCATAGCCACACCCTCTTGGTTCTTTACTGGGATTATGTGAGTGTTACAAATAAAAGTGGAACCTAAGGAGAGGAAAAATAAATATCAGATCAAAAAATACCTTCTGTGTTAACTACCAGTAAAAATAAAATTGAAGTGTATTCCTATAAAATTTTGGTTGAAATAATCTCTGATACTCAATAAAATAATTTACCTTTTTTGCATTCTAAATATATACTTTATATACACACATAAAGAGTATACAGTGTAATCCAGTTACTATTACATTGTGGAAATATCAAACCTCATCAACTTTTACTGACAACTTTAATAGCTAATATATGAAAATATTTTTAAGATTCTAGAAAACATTACAAGCCATTTCCTACATATTTGCATTAAATCTGTGTCTGTAGGAAACAGGCTTGTATAAACAGTGAAGAGGCGCCCATTTTATAGCATCATGGTTTTGGAATTGAAAAGTTCTCTCTTTTTCTTAATTTCATGGACACCGTAAGCTACTGGCTAACAAATGTGTTGCAATAAGTGAAAAACTATGCAGCATCTAAAGATAGTGCTTTTATTTGGTTATAATTTGTTAGGAAAATGGAAATTATATATATTATTGTATTAATTTTTCCTGTGTTACTGCTAGCTACCAATGTTGATCCACCTGCATAATCTTTGCCATCCATGCTCTATGGAGTACAGTTTTGAGAAGTTTAATTTCTGTAAACCTCTTGCTTCTGTCTGATTCCATGGAGTTGACTCCTAGTAACCCTTCAAACAGCTCCTTTTCATCCTTATCATCTGAATATTTTCTCTATTTAGTCAAAGGGAGAGAAACCTTAAAAGCTATGGGTTTATTTCAGTCAGTTGAAAATGCAAAACCTTCAGAATAGGATCTTGATCTCTCATATGATAACATGTAGCAGTCTCATTTTGTAGAGAATAGTTGAGGATATATTGAGAATTATGTAGCGATGTCAAAATTAAAAGAAGTGTATGAAGATTAGGTTGACCAGAGACTTTAGGGGAATAGTGAGATAATGCTGAACATCTGGAACCTAGGAACAAAGGGATGGACAGAGAGCACAAAGTTGAACCAAGAGCTTCAGCGTCTATAAGAACCACAAGGTGCTGACATTCATTAGTGGCATAATATATAGGCTCTACTGCAAGCAAAAGAAGCAGTGAATAAAGCCCTTTCCTTCTTGAATCATTGCTCAAGCTACCAGAGCTGAAAAAAGAAGCTGTTTCTGCCTCTGCTGCTATAGATGGAGGATGAAGGGTTTGGTGGGTGGAGGGCTGAATAACTACTTACTATGTGTTAAGTTGTTCCAATGGCTTCTGATTTCTAAAGTAACTGAGTTACTTTAGAGCAATACTCTTCGTACTATAGAGATATCAATGTGTTAATTATAATTTAGATTTCCAAATACTGGTAGCCTCCCAAATTTGAAATAGAATAGACCTTAATATAATGTCAAATTATATAATGGTAGCCCACAGTTTACAGATGCTTTAAAAAAAAACCCTGCTTCAAGAATGATTTGCTGCACCTCCAGTCTTCAGCTGTATCTTCAATTCATCTAATAAAACAGTTAGCTAGAGCACTTGTCGAAGTTTCCATGGTAACAAACAGGCCGACTTTAGTAAACACAAAATAAGCAATTTAAGAGTGCTCCATTAGAACTAAATATAGAAGTGCTTCGGGCCAGGCATCACAATGCACACTGGTAAAACAGTTGAAGAGATATGAGAAATAGCCATTATGTACTTTCCTAATGAATCAAAATACATTTCGATTTTGCCACTTAAAATGACATTTCCTGCATCATTTAGAATGTAATTGTGAATTCACAGATCTGTTATTCAGCAATTTCAAATATTTCAACATTTGAGGTATACTTCTGATTGTGAAACAAAATATAAAACAAATCTTTGAAAAATCAATAAATAAAAGATGCAAGGATAGAGATCTAATAGGTTTGCAACAGAACAGAGTTTTTTTCACACTGGCTAATAAAAGGAAAATCATGCCCTTCCATACGAATGCTTAAAATTTACAGTCGAGTACTGAAAAGCAAATAATTATCATGCTTCCGGAAAACAGTTCTGTGCGTGTACATCACCTCCACAGCTCATTGCATGTGTATAATTAATCTGAGATTTATTGCTTACTACTATTCCTTCCTACATGCTTCCATTAAGCAATATATCCTTTTTACAGTCAAGTGAAAACTCACATTTACAAGGTTTTCAGTTTTAGGGTTTTTTTGTTTTTTGGGTGGTGGATATATCCATCAATCTTTTGTAGCCTCTGGAAGCCACACAGTGAAAGGAAAGACACAGGATATTAGAAAAGGAACACACATGGAATGGATTTTAGCTTGTATAATTCTATGACATTCAATGATTGTTGACTTATCACTCCTGTTTAATATTTTTTTCCTAAATGAAATGATAGAAGCAAAAGGAACAGAAGCATAATCCATGCAATGTTATTTTAAAATTGAAGAAAAGCAGACATACTTAATGTTGTTTAAATAGCATTAAATTGAGGAAAAATTTAAACCCTGTTAAAATGCATCATGCATTCAAATGAAATTAATAGTGTTTGTTAAAAAGCAGAATATTTACAATAACATTATTCACTATTTATACAAGCATGGATGTGATTATGTTGCACTAATATTAGTTAGACTTGGGTTCATTTCCATATTTTGTTTCCTGAGTGAAAAATCTTTCCAAAGTGACAAAAGGCCATTTAGGAAGAACAGTGTTCATTTTAATAAAATTTTAAGAAATTGAAAATTTTAAACTCTTGTTATTAGTCAAGAAAAGCATGGTGATTTGAACCGTATAATAATTGCCTCTTTATTCATAAATCAGTGGCTTACCCTCAGCTGTATTGTAAAATGAAAAGCCATGATTTAATTTTTTTGAGTGCATTTTACATCTGTCATGTGCACTTACAGGGCATCTTGTGTACATGAGGAACAACATGGAGGTCAGAGTGACTATACCAGGGTATGGTGGCTACAGAGTGTGGGGGGTTGGTCAAGGGAAATGAAAAACTGCAAGCCATGTATGATCTGGAACTTCCCTCTTGGTTAGAAAGTGCTGGGAATTTCATACAAAGTTTGCTGTCATCTGGTTTAAAACTGTTGCTCTCAAGTATATGCAATCAATGGCTTGTTGAGAACACCAGAAGACACTTTAGGGAAATACTGTATTAGGACTAGCAAGTGAGTCTAATAGCTTATACTACAGAGATGTGGGTGAAAGCTGCTGAGGTGAAGCCTGAAGTGTGCTGAACAAGAAGAATGCCATACTGTTTCTTAAAATGGGACCGAGAAAGAGAGGAACTGGTTTTAAAGAGTGTTCATAGGGTTTTGAATATGGTAACTATAAAAGAGCCTGTTGGATATCTAAGTGGAGATGTTGAGAATGTAAACACCAGGGTTTGCATTTCAGTTCAGTTTATGCATTCGTCCAAATCAGAGTTATGAATCTGGAAGTCATTAGGGAAAACATTGCATTTCAAGGATGGATGGGGTAGTTAGGATAGAGAAAGTTTGTAGCTTATCTCAGAGGTATGTCACAATCAAGGGAAAGACAAACTGGACTCTATAAAATTCGTGGAGGCACACATATTGAAGTGGGTGCAAAACCAAATTTGTAGGGCATCAGGATTTCAGAGCCAGCAGTATTCCTAAAGGTGAGCTCTGTAAGCTTTTGCTGATAGACATCATGAGACCCTAGCAAACACGTACCCCTTTAGAAGTATTTTCATAGAATTGTGACCACATAACTGTTTGCATGTATTCAAGTGTGAGTGGAAGTACAGGAAATTACACTTGATAATAGAAGATTCTTTTTAACAGTTTTACTAAATCAATGAAGTGGTCATGGTTTAGCACAGGCCAGTAGCTAGAGAAGAATTTAAGGTATAATTTTTGTTAGAAGCATTATGGGATATTTCTACACTTCTACAAGGTACATTGAACTATTTTCAAGTAACTCTAGCCAAGCTTTGTTTACATTAAGTCATTTTATTACCTAGGTTCAAGATAGGTCTAATACTATTTCAAGACATTTTCTTAGCTTCTCTTTGCTCCATATTGATTTCCTCTGTACACAGTACCTGTAAAAACATGATAACCCCTGTTGTTGAAGAGCACTAGTTCTGCAACTGGAACATCTGCCTCTAAGTCCTTCTTCCACTCTTTATTTACAAAGTAACTCTCTCACTAAACCTAATGATGCGGCCCAGCTCACACTTTATGTATCTGTATCTTGTAAATAAATTTTATGTTTAAACCTGTTCTTGGAATCAAATGAGTTAATACCCACATAACAAGGTATTAGGATAGAATTATTTATATATCATATGTTATATGATGGTAGAATAGACCAAGTCATTCTCATTAGATTTCTATTCCTGGGACCAAAATCAACTTGGGAAGGAAGGATTTTATTTAGTTTATACTTGCATATCACGGTCCATCACTGCGGGAAGTCAGGGAATAATTCAAGCAAGAACATGGAGCAGGAACTGAATAAAGCAAAGACTCTAGAGAAATGCTGTTTACTGGTTTGCTTCCAGACTCATTTTCAGATGCCTCCTTATGCAACAAAGACATCCTGTCTAGGGATCACACCCTGCCTAGAGGCCTGTGCCCTTTCCATCAATTGGAAATGAAGAAAATGTCTCAGAGACATATCTATAGGACACAATGGAGAGGGCAATTCTTTTTAAAAAAGCAAATTCGTTCTTTCCACAGTTTTCTAGTTTCTATTTAGTTGGGAAAATCTAGGCAGTACATCAATAACTGTGATGAGACCCATCTACCTCTAACCCTGCAGATTTACAAAGTCATCAAACTTATTCCACAGACATAAAGCAACCTAGGAATGGGAAGGAGGCTGGTAGAAAGGGTATGAGGAAGAGAGTTCTTTGGGGAAAGCTGGCTTGGAGCTTCCCTTCATTCCATCTCAAAAACTTGCATGGAAGGTCATGTGTAGAACATAAACTTTTAAGGGTCCAAGAAACTTTAAAGGTATTCACTAATGAAATGTACTTCTCAAAATTTAGACAGAGGATTTGTGTTTGGAAGACATTGAAATGCACAGTAGGTAGGATGTGTTCATAGAGCCCCAATTCTGCAGTGATAGAGTTACATTTTCTTCTTCTATAGAACTATGCATGCCATGGCTGAGTAACTGGACAATGGTCCTGGCAGTGGCCATTCTCCTGTATCCATTTATTGGACTAAGAACTTCCAAGAATGAGGAATGAGAGGACTTCAGAATAAAAGGCAGGAGGGAAATCCCATGATGATGAGTACCTTCTGAATCACTATTCAGAGGAGAACATGCAGGAATGGCAGCTAAATGGAGATAAATTTAATGTATCATCTCAATGGCCCATTCATCTGTCTGGGAGAGACAATGTCAACTGTGCACATATGCTAACCCCACAGAAGGTCAACAAACTACCAGGTGTACACTGTTCTGCCCCCAAATTTTATAACTTGAGAGGAGCAAAGAGAAACCAGTATATTGGGAGCCAGGCAGATAGTCACAGCACAGTTATGATTGTTTAATGCAGGTCAGAAGTTGTATCTTTAGTTCTGTTTCTATGACAGAAAGTCAACTGCGGTCCAATGGCTGCAAATGATTCATCAAAGAATGAACCTGCTAAACTAACATCCAAGTAGCAGTCAGTTATCTCCAGGGAGTAAAGTTCTTTGGATAGTGACAAACAAAATAAGCAGCATTGCCACCACAGGGTTAGCTTTGTAGTACTCGACAGCACACGCAGAGCACTTAGAAAAACATTTGAAATGAAGGAAAATTCAATAACATCAGCTATTACATTCGTACATTGGTTCAGTGTCTTCAGAGAGCAAGTGTGATAGTTATTCTTAGTTTTCAACTTGACTACAGCTGAAGGTAACTAAAACTCAAGTGTCTGAATGTATCTGTAAGGGAATTTTCTTAAGTAATTTGAAACAGGAAGAACTACCTTTATAATCTTGATGTTTTGAAGTGGGAAATCCATCTTCAATCTAGGCCATCCGTTCTGGTGGTAGCCTGTATAAAAGGACGTAGAAGAAGGAAACTCCTGCTCTTTCTCTGTTTCCCCTTGCAAATCCATTCCTTCATTGGCATTGCAAACTCCTTCTTTGGGATTATGGTGTATACTGTAGACTGGCTTAGATATCTAGGCTCATGGATTGAAAAACTACTGGATGCTTGCACTTTTAATTGATATACAGCCATTGATGAACTAGCTGGACCACAGCCTGTAAGGTACCATAATAAATTGTGTGTGTGTGTGTGTGTGTTCATTCTATTAGTTTTGTTCCCCTAGAGAACCCTGCCTAATGCAGAAAGATAAGTCCTCAGAGTCTGTAATCATTTTTCTTTTACCTTCTACCATTCTTAGATAGAACCACAAAGTTTAATTTATCTATGGGGCATCAAATAGAGATTATTCTATTCTGAACTGATCAATTCAGCAAATACTTGGGAGCTTTCATTCCATTCTCTCTAGTAGACTAGAAGGCCTTTGAAGATTAAATATATATATATTATTATTATTATTAAAGGATGGCCTTACAATAAAAATAAAACATAGTAACCTCAAGGGAGGAGAAAGCCTCACCTTAGAGGTAGTCTCTTCATTTTGAATAGAAAGACATGTTACAAAATCAAAGGAAATGTTGACCCCATACAAATAGAAAGTTCTTGGTCTCTAATGACTGACAGTAGACTTATGCAGAAGAAATGTAAAAACCAAGTCAAATTGGTACTTGGCTTTCTGTATATAATACTCCTTTCTTTCTTCCTTTCTTTCTTTGTTTCTTTTTTCTTTGTTTCCTTCTTTGTTTCCTTCTTTGTTTGATTGTTTGGTTGGTTCTTTCTTTCTTTCTTTCTTTCTTTCTTTCTTTCTTTCTTTCTTTCTTTCTTTCATTTATTCATTCATCTTTCACTACCATCTCCTGGCCTCCAGGTTGTAAGAGAGTAATTTTTTATATTTCAATAAGGAGAATTGTGAAAATCACCAATATTTTTAATGAATTGAGAATTACATAATTGATCACCACTTCCAGAGGAAATTTTAAAGAGGGTAATAAGGTTGAAGAAAAACCTAATAGACAGCCATCAGATAGCCTCCATTAGAAGAAATATTTTGATTTTGTATTCAAGACATTTTAGACATCTCAAATCCATTTGGCCTGTCTGCTAATATGAATGTCACCACTGGCCACATTAGGACTCAAGGAAAGGGTCATATGATGAAATATTGGAGAATAACTAGAAGAAATTGTTGATTGGAGAGTTTATGTGACTTCATTTGGCTATGTACATATTAATAGACTCTGCTCTATAGAGATCTACTGTAGATGCTGTGATGAACTCTGGAATGGGCCACAAGTAGGAATGGGTAGAGGAAAGTTACTGCTTTTAACTTACTGTAAAAAGCCTTGCTGAGGAAAACATGTCTCAGTAAATAAGTAAGGAAACCTGTGGACTATAAGAAATCTTAAGAAAATTCAGTGCAAGGTCGGCAATAAATACAGAGACTCTACTGTGCATTGGGCTGTGCCTCTGTAGACTCTACACACTGAAGCCATCACGTGACTTTATTTGGAGATAGTTCCTTCAAGGAATAAAATAAGATTATAGGTAAAATTTTAATTCAGTGGACTTCTCCCTTACAAGGAGGGAGAAAGCAAAGGGGTGCCCCTGGCACAGGAGAATATCAGGCTACATAGTAAAGGATAACCATTTATAACCCCAAACTGCCAGCTCTAATAGTGAGGGAGAAGATCCTGTTATGTAAGTACATATTTGTGTTATATTGTTTCAGCAGGATGAATAGAATATTATAGCCTCAACTTGGAGTGGGCAGGCAAGTGGGGCCAGTGTGGCTGAAGCAGATTAAGCTGGGGGGCTTTGAAAGGACTTTGGCTGATAGTGTGAACCCACATCATGAACTGAGCAGGAAGATGATGGCTTTGGAGGATTAATGCAATAAAGGACATGTGACTTCTTTGACATTTTACTACAAGTACTTAATGTCTTTTGGTAACAGTCACCTCCTCTTTTTACTTTCATATCTTTATAGTCATTTTTTGGTGACCCTGTGAGTTTAATTAAGGTTGCTTATAGAAACATGTGTAAGAGGTTATCATGCCTGTCATCTTTGCGCTAACTAACTGCATAGCAGAATATACTTTATAAAGTGGGAAAGATGGATGAGTGCCATGGGAGACATTCTCTTGATGTTTTCGGAATTTAGACTCTGGGTGTTAAGGATGTGACAAGTTGTTCTAAGAACAAGAGTGTCTTATGAAGAAGTACTTCATTGTACAGAGAACTTAGACATGGGCTGCTCTAGCTATTAGTGATGCCACAAGGAAAATATAAGTTCAAAGATGTAGGAGCTATATATTTGATGGAAGAGACAGAGGCACATTTAGAAAGACTGTTAAATAACTCTTCTCCAACATCATATCAACAAAAATAAATGAAGTAGTCAGTTCAAGTGAGCACATACAGCCTGTTTGGTCTGATGGATTGGGTTTAACTTGACTGGTGTGGGAGGTATGCAGTTATCAGTAGAGCAGTGGCCATTTTTCTTATTTCCCAACCGCTTTGCTAACTCTAAAGGAACATGCTGAAAGCAAACAGGAGGAACCCATGTGAGTTAATAAAAATGCCTTATCCTGATGCATTATAAATAAAAACATACTTTACAAGTCAATGTATCTAGTGATATCTTATATTAAAGAAAAAATACTTAACAAGATAAATGTATTCACTTCTCATCATAATTAAATAGTTATAATCATAAACAAATTTAGATGGTTTGTGTTCTTAATGGAGCAACAAGGAACTGCAATTTTCCTTTCAGACTTTTCTATATAAATATTATCTATCCATTGCATATCAATATTTTTAAAAATGGCAAATTTGTCTAATTTATATCAATTTGGGTATGACATTCATGTTCTGCTATGTGATAATAGTAAATGTTTCATGTATCAGCACAAATAATTTATATGTATTTATGTCTGATTTAAATAATTTGAAATATACAAAATAACAAGGTTGTACTACTCTTGACATTGTATCTTTGTATACATGTATGACTATCACTTATCCAACTCTTGTAGGTTTTTTCTTTACAATTTTTAAAGTTCTTTTTATTAAAAAAAACCTTCAAAGTGGCATTGTTTAATAAACATTGATAATAACCTAGGTTTTACATTTTCTTTATACTTAGTTTTTATTGCATTTAAAAGTTGTGTATATTTTTGTGTCTTGTACATGTTCCCGATGGTACATATATATGTATGTATATGCAAGTGTGTGTGTACTCCTATGTAACTGGAGGCCAGAGATCAATGTTAAAAGATTTTCTCAATTGATCCCTACTTTATGTTTTGAGACACAATTTCTCATTGAACATGGAATCTTTTGATTATACTTATCAATACTAGCTGGCCAGGAAAACTCAAGTTTCCTGTCTCTGCCTCTTTGGTACTAGGATTACAACTGTACACTACTACACCAGCCTGGGGCAGCAAGGGGATGGGTGTGCAGCGGATGGGATTCTGAACTGAGGTCTTCTTGCTTATACAACAAACAATTGACCTGCTTGGACATTTCTCCAAACCCTTGTTACTTCTCTAAGTCATCTCTTATCTCTATTATAGCTGCTTATACAGTTACTTCCTCATGTCATGAAAGACTCTTGCATCCTCAGTTTATGAAGCATCACCTAGCAGAAGCTGACAGATAATACTGCAATGTGTATTATGTGCACAGCTGGAAGTCCTGAGGCATAAGGGGTAGAAGGGTTGACAATACTGTCTACAGTTTCCATGTAGAAATGGCTGCTTCTATCTCTCTACCTATTTATTTTATTTGTACAGTTTACATCCCTCTCACTGCCCCCTCCCAGTCACCCCTCCCACATTCTCTCCTATTCCTCTCCCTTCTCCTCTGAGCAAGTGGAGGCCCCCTGATCCCTCTACCCTGGTACATCAAATCTCTGTGAGGCTAGGCACACCCTCTCCCTCTGAGGCCCGATTCTTGTCTGGGACAGTTGGCTATACCACAGTGCTATGGTAAGACAAAATGAGATACCACATTTAAAACACTTAGCAAGGAACTTGGCATATAAGACATGAAAGAGAAGTGAATACTATTGTGGGAAAGTATTTTTTCCCATTTAAAGTAGTAGATAAGCATCTTCCAAAGGTTCACTGGTATCTAGGAGACATTGATCTTGGAAATAATTTTAGATATGAACTTACCAATGTAATACACTTAGCTTTGCATAAGTAGATGAACCAGAGAACTACCAGAATGGGGGTGATGTCATAGCAGAGGATGGACCTAACCCTAGTTAATGCCCATTGTAGGTTTCTTTAACTATGTGGTGATAAAGTCCTAGTTTAATTCTTAAAAAATTTCCTGTCTTTGTAAAGTATCCCATAATACAAACAGTATAATTCGGTGATTACAAGAGCATACTTAAAATTTTTTTTGCAATAGCAATGTATGAATTATTTTGCATTTTAAACACATTTTGCTTAGAAGGGGGAACAAAATACCCATGGAAGGAGTTGCAGAGACAAAGTATGAAGCAGAGACTGAAGGAAGGACAATCCAGAGACTACTCCACCTGGGAATCCTTCCTATATTCAATAATCAAACCCAGAAACTATTATGGATGCTAGCAAGTGCTGGCTGACAGGAGCCTGATATAGCTATCTCCTGAGAGGCTCTGACAGTGCCTGACTAATACAGAAGTAGAGGCTCACAGCCATCCATTGGACTGAGTATAGGGTCCCCAGTGAAGGAGTTAGAGAAAGGACCCAAGGAGCTGAAGGATTTGCAGCTCCTTAGGATGAACAACAATATGAACTAACTAGTACCCTCAGAGCTCCCAGGGGCTAAATCACCAACCAAAGAGCACACATTGTGTAACTCATGGCTCCAGCAGCATATGTAGCAGAGGATATCCAAGTCGGTCATCAATGGGAGGAGAGGACCTTTGGTTCTGTAAAGGTTTATGCCCCATTGTAGGGGAATGCCAGGGCCAGAAAATAGGAGAGGGTGGGATGGTGAGCAGAGGGAGGAGGGAGGAAACAGGATTTGGTTTTTTGTTTTTGTTTTTGATATTTTTTCGGAGGAGTAACCAGGAAAGGAAATATCATTTGAAATGTAAATAAAGAAAATATCTAATAAAAAAAAGAAATTTCATGAGCTATATATATGAGAGTTAGGTGGCATGAACCTGATTTAGGTACTTGAGGGATGGCAAGATGAATGTTCTTTGTGGAAAGAATTTTAAGTTAAATAACAACATATTTACTTCAGTAGAAAAATAAAAGCACTTTTTAAAAAGCCATCACAAACATTTCAAATTTTCCAACCTTAAACGTACAAATTTCATCAGCTATATGCAAAGAAATATTTTTCATTGTCTTTGATCAGTAGTCATTTCTCTCTCATTTACAGTATTGAGTATATAAGAATTTACAATTTTTAAAATTGATTTGTTGAATATCACTCCTAGCCATTAAAACATTTCCAGTAAGATTTATGTTCAGATGTTAAGTTTAGATGTTCTCTTTAATAATCAACTTGCAAATTTGATTTTAGGAAAAACTCTTTCTATTAGTGATCAGTTGCAAATAAATGACTTGATGTTTGAAATTAAAAGAAAAAATATATTTTGTCCTATTGATAGTTTAAGAATATATGTAAAGATGAACTATTAAATTACCAGGTACTTCCCTCATTTGGAGGTTTGATACACTGAATCAGTATAGTAGGCAAATGTGAACACAGACTGGAACTGATGTTCAATGCTATATTCATTCTTTGGAAAGACCAAACCTACCTTTATGGTTAGAAAATTTGGGGTATGTTTGTGATGGCTTTTTAAAAAACGTAAACTTTTATTTTTCTACTGAAGTAAATATTTGCTTATTTAGCTAGAAATTCTTTCCACAAAGAATATTCCTCTGACTACCCCTTAAATACCTAAACCAGGCTCATCCCACCCAAACTGTCATTTGTTCAGTCAAGTGGCATTAACACTGAACTGACTGAGAATATAAGCAAATGTGCACATCATGTTATGTTATAAGATATCAAGATCAGAAGACAATGAAAATCCACGGACCATTGTACCCACTATGTTTATATGATTGCTAACTGATCTTACACATGGTTGGATGTATGGCAAATTCTGTCCATGAGTTTCTGTGCTTATTGAAAGAAACTATTGTTTTTTATTTTGGGGTTTTGTTTTTCATTTTTTGTGTTTTTTGTTGTTGTTTTTGTTGTTGTTGGTGGTGGTGGTGGATTTTTGTTTTACTTTGTTTTGTTTGTTTGTTTTGTTCTTTCCTTCTTGGAAAGAGACTAAAGTTAAAAAATAATATTGGCATCTCTTAGAATGAGTAGCTACACTTTTGACAAATTTAGCCAGGAGTTATGTGCTAGGTATTTACAGTTTAATAAGTACTGTCTTACAAACTGGAAGTTGTACCAACATGATCAGAAGCATGGATTTAGGGCTAGGATAGGTTCAATGGTATTGTGCTTGCATGAAAGCAGGGCATGTCCTAAGTAAGACATTCAGAGCTCCACATTTTCCCCACAGTCCTCTTCCAGTTTATGTCTTTGGGATACTCTTCATTACTCCTTACAACACGATGACAATTTTAAAAATAACAAACTCATTGCAAACAAACCAGGCCTCATCTGGAAACTCCAAGCAATGAGTAAGGACCACATGTAGATAATCATTAAGCCCTTTTGGTGTGCTAGGAACACATTTTAATAAAATGAGAAAGAAGTGAAATTAAAGTTTTAATAATCATTTTATTTTGTACCTTGACCTTCTCATGTTTTCAAATGAATGAATAAAATATCCTATCCACTTCAACACCATAGGTTAGAATTTAAACTTTCTTTTATTGTGCCCACATTGTTTTTGCAGACTAGGAGCAGGAACATAAACACATTAGAGGAAATCAGGATTCCAGATTCTGTTTCTAGTATGGGTATTCTGCATGACCAACCTTGTTGGGAAGCACCCTATCCCCTCAAGCTTTGACACCAGGCCTCAGGGCATGTGGCTGCTACAGATGTTCTCTGTGCCCTAGGGATGTGTGAGCCATGTGCCTGCAGCAGATGACTGATGGCTGGGATTTATTTTCAATGCTTTATCTTGCTTGGGATATGTTTTACAAAGACAGCAAAAGAAGGGGTCCACATTTAGTGTTATTTCATGTCTAACATATTTCTGGATATATTACACAGCCTGCTATTTTTTTAAATTGACAGGAGAGTAACTGCTGTGGTTCAGTTGCTCATAGACTATGGAGACAGTAAAGGGGAATAGGTTGAGTATAATGTGATATGTTTTTCTGAGTGACAGTGTACATCTCTAGTGTAGGTGACAAGCTAAAGCCTCTGTGCCTGTTCTCCAGGTGTTAACTGCTGGGTCTGACAATTGTTGTTTAATCTTGGGATAAATTACTTAAGAGCTCTAGAAGTTTATCCTCATTTATAAATGGAAACTCTATTACAGCCGAATTCATGGAGTGATACTGTGATAATTGAATTACCCAACAGATATAAAAAGATTATAACATCACCTTTGTATGATGAAAATGTATGATTATATCAAAAGAGAAACATCAAAGAATAATTGTGTTTTCTTGCTAGAAGATCATTAACAAATAGACAGGGCTGATAGTATGAGAGATAAGAGACAAAGTGCTTATAATATGCATTTTGCTCCTGTGAACTTCTGATTGTTTACATGCCAAATTTCCTATTCTGACATCTTACAGGTTAACAGTTGCTTTTTTAGACCTTGATGGTATTTCTCAGCATATCTTGAGTTTTGCGTTCATTCAAGACTGCTTGGATACTTGCTGACTTCAAAAGACAGAGAAGGCCTTGTGTTCAGATAAGAGAGTACATCTCAGCTACTGGGAAGAGGTTTTTTTTTTTATTTTTAAGTAATTTCTGTGTACATCTGCTGTTTATTCATAACAAGAAATAGGTGACTATAAGATTTAGAGTAAATTGTATCATCTACAATTCAAGCCTTTGACTATTCTGAACAATAACGTTCATCTGAGCATCAATGGCTTCTTTTGCCTGATGTCCCTGATGCTGATTATGTGCATGCATCAATGTGTGTTTCTTTACTTAATCTAACTCATTTAGTGAGAACTTTCTGGAAATAAAACTCTGTAAAAAGAAGTCCCTTGGTGGAGATTTTAGGCTCTTAGATAAGCAATTTTGATGTCAGTGGAGACTTTTATTATATCTCAAATGGTAAAGAACTGAAAAAAGTGGTTGAATGAACATACTGATGAGACTGTAAGATACCAATGAAAGCAAAACAAAGAGGGAGACTAAAGTTTTAACATGAAAAGGGTTCATTTCCCATACCCCCTTCTCTTACTGTCAATGTTAGAAACAAAGAAAACATATAATAGTATAGTATTGGTGTTAATAAAACAAGGAAGCTGATAGAATTTGGTCATCTAATAACATCATTAGGAAGACACAGGGAGGCCTTGTTCTAGAATTTCAGATAACAACTTTTTTTAAAAAATTTCATTGATTGATTGATACTGATTTATTGAGACAGAGTTTCTATATCTCCTTAGCTGGATTGGACATGATGGCTACAAATTCAGAGATCTGCCTACCCCTGCCTCCTGAGTGCTGGGTTTAAAGTCAAGCACCACCATGCCTGGCTTGGCAAGAATTTCTGTTAACTACTGTTTTTTTTTTTAATTTTCTTTGATAATGTGTTATAATGTATTTCGATCATATTCATATTCAAATTTTGACTGAATTTGATTTTAATAATATTATATTCTCTCCTTTCCTTTGCTCTCCTCCCTTTCTATTCCTTCCCCTCCCCTATTCTCCTCTTCTATTTACTTTGGGAGCAGACAGAGCCCTGGTATATAGCCCAGACTGGCACTGAACTTGGTGATCTTCCTGCATTATTGGTATGAGTGCTTAGATCATAGGCATGTGCTACCATATCATGCTCATTGCTATTTTCTCTTTTTTTTCTTATTCTTTATATTCTTGGAACTTGGGAATGTATATGTGACATTTCATCCTGTGAGTTTTGTGCAAGGCTTCTAGGTCATGTGAAACCAAGTTGTATCTTATTGCAAGAATATTTCCAAACAAATTTAAGAAGTCAAAATGGTATGGAATGCATGGCAAACTCTGGTGATATTGACTGTTCCTTGGTGCCAAGTTTTGGGAACATTAGTTGATTAGTGTCATAAGTTGTTCTTAAGCAGCAACTTTAAAGAAGGAATTGAGACGCAATCCTAATGCAATTTTGCTTTATGTCATCAGTTTGTTCTTCCAGGCGGTCTTTCCATCCTTTCTGCTGATAATAGGCACGACATGCTTCAGAGACTAACCCTATATGCCCCACTAGTTCCTTTTGCTTTGTAGGCAGTGGTGTTTGTAAGAAAGAAACTGGAAAGAGGGGGAAGAAAATGATGTTAGGTTGCTTATTTCCAAGAAGTTTCCCATGGTGTTTCCATGAACTAGCTAGATCTTTCACAAAAGTTCACTGTTTACATAGTGCTTGGCATACAGCTGTGTTTACATCCTACTAACAACTATTCCCTCTGTCCATGTTTTCTAGTGTTCTCGTTGAGTTATCTTTTGCTTCCCTTGAACTTATTGATATACTTAACTTTTCATGAATGCTCCTTAAAGTCCCAATTTTAATGTTAAACCTTGTTTTAAGACAGGATAAAATATATTATCAGACAAGTAAAATAAATGAACTGTTGATAGGCAAGTATAACTTAAAAAAAATAAATACAGAGAAGCATCCTATGGTAACAAGAATCACTTAGATGGGTATGTTATTAAAGGCAAAATTTTCTAGCAAGAAAAGTTAGGCTTGATAATAATGATGCATCTCCAATTCTATTCATCAAGAATTTGTAGAGACCTGAATCAGACAGATGTTGCTATCAGTCTTTTAGGTTTGAGAAATGACTTTCTAAGATTAAAATTCCCTTAGAACTTCAAGATGAAGTTTTAGTTCTTAGCAGTGGTCAGGCGAATGCCAAATGAGCAGGCAGTGATTTTCCATGAGTGCATCCAACATTCTAATGAAAGTAAGGGGAACTCAGAATGCCCATCATAACAGCAGTACTCAGTCACAAAAAAGAACGGAAGAAAACTTCAAACTGACTTGACCTAAATTATTCAGAAACTGCCCATTATTGTCCCTGTTGGGAAATCCTGAACTATTTTTAAAGCATCACAATGTATTTCCAAGAAAATGAGTTGACCATAAATCTTGCATGATTGAGTGGCAGTGCTAATATAAGTGAATGAAGTAAAAGCTAGCCAAAACCAACAAAAAGTCAGGTATTTTCCAAAGTGAAGAAAAACCCAGAGGTGATAAAAAACACGGAAGAGTTTAAAGTCAATGCGAAGTAAAAAGCCAAAAATAATTTAAGAAACACCTGGAATATTTTCTAAGTCATTAATTAAAATAGTAAGAGTTTAGAATCATTTTAAAAAAAAGGGTGTGACAAATTTGGGTCATTGAAGATGTACTCATTATCAAAAGAAAGTTAGCTAAAAACATTGTATTAGGCATGGAAGTCTTCTTAAAACCATGAAATGGGAAAGTAGATCACATTAATTGCTTGCACAAAACAGTAAAAATAAATCTCTTCCCATGATCAATTTTTAAAGTGCTCTGAGTTTGGTGCTACTGGCCTAAGTATGTAATTTATTATTCTACTGATCAATGTGCTGGCCCATGTGATTTCTATAATAAGCACTTGAGAGAACAACAGCTCAGACCAGCAGCTCTTTGCCAAGCAAGTGGCTGGCAACAGAAATAAATTGTGAGGCCACTGAAGACTGTTGAGAACAAAGTGTGAGTGAAAAGATTTTTTTAAAAATATTTTTATAAGATGAATTCTTCTCTCTCTCTCTCTCTTTTTTGTACTGGAGGTGTTTGCATTTAAATAAAATGCAAGTAGAATCAGAAGGAAAAGAAAGCAGAAGAGAGGACTTCAACAGCAATTGTTATTAGGGAGCCTGGTCTTCCAAGGGAAGGAATTATAGCTGCCCTTTTACAGAGGAAGCAAACTGAAAGGGCTCACTATTTTGTTAATTTCCAAGTGTTTACTGTCATTTGGAAGTAGAAACCAGACACTTGCCCACATCTGCTTGATTCTTAGTACCCAACTTATTTTCCTAATTTATTTAGGCTTTTAATAAATTAGTAAATCTTTCTTAGGTGCTTTAGAAAGTTCTAAAAGTTCTATCAAAATTCAGTGAACATAGTGTTTTTAAAGATAAATTTCTGACTTAAAAATAATGGAAAATGATTGGTATAAGCAGGTGTTTCTGTCATTAAAAATCAATAATATTTTTCAGGTAGAATTCTATAATGACCTTCACTTCTTAAGTTCTTGATAGTCACACACAGCATAATGTCAAAAATGTGACTACGGTAGAATTTTGGGGGCTGGAGCAGAAATATATGAAGTTCAAGGACATTCTGGGCTACTTACAGTAATGTTTTCTGAAAAAAAAATAGACAGCAGCAAAGTCAATGAAAGAACACTAGCGGGACATTATTTTAAAAATTATCTAATTGAACTTTTAAGAGCAGACATTTCTCAGTGGCTTGTACACTTGCTGGTTTGGGAGAATTCAGACAGCAGTGTTTGAACTTCTGAATGAAAATGGAAGTTCCCAAAACTAAATGTGGTACTTAATGGACAGTGAGACAGTGGAGACTCCAACCTACCACTATAGGAGATGATCCTACAATCTACTAGTATACTTGTAAGAGCACCCGAACTCAGTTGAGAACTGCAGCTCTATGGTCACATGTGGTTTTTATACCTTGTGGAACTCCAAGCAGGGAACAAAGAACATTAATTACTTCCAGACCGCCAAATCTCTGAGCAAGTAAGTAGGCATTTTTGAAGTTGGTGATGCACAGGACTCCACCACTAGACAATAGAAACTAATAACTAGTAAAATTCCTCCTAGTAGAATTTGCTTTATTCTGACATTCTTACAAAGTTCAAGGGAAGTGCTTGGGAGATGAGTCAGAATATAAAACACTTGTCATCAAATAAGGCTAGGCTTTGTATGCCTCAAACCCATGTAAAGGCTATATGGGCATGTTTGCCCACCTGTAATTCCAGCCATGGTGGGAAAGACCACCAAGGAATATTCAGAGCATGGTGGTTAATGAGACTACCCTGTTGGTGAAGACCTTGACTTAAATACAGTGGAGAAGCAATCCAAGAAGATTTCTAATATCAGTCACACACACACACACACACACACACACACTCAGACAAACATGAGTATACATAATAAAAAAGAAAAAAATGTTTTAAGATTCAGACAACTGAAAAGTAAAATTATATTTTGCTTGCACATAAAATTTGAACTTTGGGGAATACACTACAGGGAGATTGAGTTACAGTGATTGATAGAGGTAGCTTCAGTGTGGGCAGAGGACACTTCAGGAAGCATTAATCCCGATGATATTTGCAAGATGATGGATGAGACTTATCTAGCAGTTATGATTCATTAAAAAGCTACATGGGACATTTTCATTGCTCCCAGTAGACAATGACTTAGCATAGTACTGTTTAGAAGATTAAAAGCAAAAGAAGATATTCTGATGTGGGAAAAGAACTAGAATGAAATGATCCAGGGAGGAAAAAAGTTATCTCATGTAATAACATGAAGAATTATAACTACTGTCAAAAATATATGAGTAAGAGACAAGGTTATATTTCATTATAGAGTGTATTTTAAAAACTGTCCTTAGTATCATAAGTTAAATAATAATTTTACAAAAAATTAAAATTGAAATGACCACAGAGTAAGCGTGCTGGGAAGGATTTCAGAATCTAGTTGGTGAGAGATGCTTTGGCTTCTCCCTGGGATCTCTACACATATCTAGAAGTTAGAACAATACTTCTGACCCCTCTTCCTTCCTCCCTTCCTTCTCTATGCCCTTGGGAGAATAGGAGAGCTATCTGCTTGCTAAAACCAGGACGACATGTTGGATGTGTCTACCCTACTTTTCCTTACCACTCAGAAGATTCTGTCAGAGCAAGGAGCCTGGCTTGTCTTCTGTGTACGACTCTATGATTTTCTTCTGAGTTTCACTCTGAAACATCAAACCCCAAAAATATAAGCTATCAACTCTTATCCTAGCCCTTTCGCCTTTGAATAATAAAGACGAAATTTTACTCCTGACTATTTTGACTTATTTTAAAATTCATTTTTATTTATTTATGTGTGCGTGCATGTGCCAAGGCACGTATGTGGAAGTCCCAGGACAACTTAGAGTTCTCTCTTTCTACTCTGTAAGTCCGTGAGCTGGAAAACTAGTGGTCAGGCTTGGTAGTAAGTGGTTTTATCTACTGAGTCATGGAGCTGCCTGCTTGTGCTGAGTTTCCTTATGGTGTTTAAGGAAACTGTTTCCTCATACCTTGAGAACCCTAGCTTCAAGGAACCAGCTGGTTAAGGTTTGATTTATTAGCACATACTTATGTCCATCAAATTTGTTATCTCAGAAAATAACCAAAGTGTAGATGTTTTGAATGAAATGTCCTACATAAGTCTCAAGCATTTGAATGTGTGGTCCCAGTTGTTGGCATTGTTTACAGAGGCTGTGGAGGTGTGGCCTTCCCGGAAGAATGTCAGTGAGCTGAAGCTTTGAGGTTTCAAAAGCCAAATGCCCTTCCCTGTTAGCTCTCTTTCTCTCTTCTGGTCGAGGATTGAGATAGGAGATGTCAGTTTCCAGCTCCAGCCATCATGGCTGCCACCTGCTATTCCTACCATCATGGATTCCAACCCTCTAAGTACAAAACACGCTCTTTTATTCCCCTACAAGTTGTCTTGGCCATGCTGCTTAATCACAGCAATAGAAGAGTAATTAATTCACAAAAGAATATATGTGTTGTTCTGCAAGCATTGTGCTCTTTTTGGTTGGAGACAATTGAAATGACAGGTGATGTGAAATCATGTAGAAAAGTGAGGGAGAATGAAAATGATGGGAAAAGAAAAGAAATGTAATTGCAGTGTTAAGTAGATTCACAAAAATATTTACAGCTCATCACTTTCTTTTTTACCAGCTCCAGTACAGGGAAGTGAGCTATGGAATTCTTGAGCACAACACAGCACACGGGGGAGAAAATGCTTACTGTTGCTGATAAAACAAATTACCACAATTTAGCGCTTTCAAGCACTATAAATTTATTAAGTTGCAGTTCTGGGGGCCAGAAATCTCAAATAATTTGCAGAGTTGCTTTCTTGCAGGAGACTCTGGGGGTGAATCCATCTCCATGACACCCCCTGCTTTTGCAGGCCTTGACTTTTAGCCATAACCCAATGTTTGTGTGTCACAGCACTTAGTGTCACGGCATTTCTGAGCAAGTACTGTGCGATATTCTCTATGGGTAGAGATATTCTGTCTACAGATATACACATATATTTGAATTTTAGCACTTTGTGATTAGACCTATGTATGACATCATGCATAAGCCATTAATGAGGAGGCCTTATCTTGATAACACTATGCAATTTTTATTTATTTTTTTTGTAGTTCACTAAGTTTTCTAAAGTTATTTTCAACTACTGGCATGAAAATTATCAATCTCATTAGTAGTTTTATATTTTGTAAAATAATTTAGTGTCAAGAGAATATTTGCCAGATGGTAATAGGTATAGATATTCTGATGCATTTTAGTAAAATTTTCTTTACTATTTTAAGCAGGTTATTTTCTTTCTGTGTGGGATTCTAGTTATAATTTTCAAATAAGGGTGATTATTGTGGTTTCATATAATAGATTAAATTATAAAAAAAAAACCCATGCAGAATATCTTGAATTGTGTTTCAAGAAACATATAAATACTCTCACATAGACTCTCACCACATATGCACATATACTTACATACATATTAAAAAATAGAACCTTAGTTTCACATGTATTATACTTATGGTGCAATTATTGGAAATCAGATATATCTATGTCTATACCTCTATCTATCTATCTATCTATCTCTCTATCAATACTATGACCATATGGAATAGCAAAAGATTCATAAGTTGGCTTGAAAGTAAAGCATTTGTGACAATTTTTATTAAACATGTATTTTATATACTTACAAATATGTGTAATTATATAAAATAGAATTCTAAAAGATAAGTACTTGCTATCAGATTATAATTGAAACTATCATTTGAGAAATATTTATTGACTCACATACTCTCTTAAAAATGCTTAGTAGAAATCATTCTGCATGATTATCAGTCAAGACTCTATCTGATTGTACTCATTCTATAGATGAGTTCATAGGGAGAGGATATTATGCAATTTAACATTTACTCTGGGAAATAAATATTCAGAGGATTCTTTGCTCTGTTGGCAGCCTATAGAAATGAAGAACAACTTTTGTGTGTTACTTTCATAATTATAGCAACATCTGGGGGAAAAAGAATCTGTGCCATTCCTCGAGAAATCAATCATCAATCAATCAATCAATCAATCAACCAATCAGTCAATCAATTCCAAACACCTGGCTGTAACTTACTGGAGATAATACTTTAAAATGTAAGATAATTTATGTTTGAATTTCATATGACAGAATGTTCAAAATCCATTACTGTTAGTCAGGAATTGTGGCTCATGCTCACATTAATAGTATTCTAGAGGCTGAGGATAAACATTGGAGTTTGAAACTAGTCTAGGTCGTATAGGGACATCTTGGCTTTAAAAAAACCAACCCCCTAAACATGCCATTTAAAATAATAAAGATGACATCCTAAATCAACACACAAGTAATCAAATAAAACAAACATTTTATATATACAGTCAATGATTTCCCAGGAATTTTTCAAGGAAGCAGTAAAAATATATGAAAGATACTTTAAACTTAGGGTGGAACTTTAAAACTCAAAGCATCAATATGATGAACCACCAGAAAGATTTTACTTAAAAAAACAAGGTCTTTTCAGTTACAATTGTTGCATTTACAGGGAGAAGAAACACAGGACAGTTGCACTGGGAAAAGGAAGGCTCCAGGTTAATTGGCATTCTCCATATGTTTTATAGTGTAGCACAGTTAGACCACCCTAACACTTAGGGATCCAAAAGTTTATATGATTATAGCCAGTTGTTCTTCCAGAGGCAGAAGGAAGAATCACCTGGACAAATAGACTACTAAGGCAAGATTTAGGACAACATTGGTTCTTTCAGTCAAAGGGACTACAGGTCGGCCCATATTGTAGGATGCAGAGAAACAGACTCCCCTTCTTGATGGATCACCAGTATGAGATGGGAGATGGGGAGAGATAGTGCTAAAGTTATCTTTGGGAAATGCAAACCTGTTTTAGTCTGTTCAAAGGAGCTTTCACCTAGTCTATGCACAAATACACATTTTTAGATTAAAAGTCCCATGACAGATATGTGAGCTTGATTCCCTCAGATGCTCTCACATAATATTGATTATTATATATTAAGAGGAATGTGACTTTTATTTCTGAGAGCCTTTGTTTCTGTCAAAGCTCTTTAGATTGTTGGTGATTTTGGGGTACAGGCATGCAGACTGGGGTAAAGAGTACCTGGGCTGCATGGTTGGGCTTCAGAGGGGGAGGAGGAGCTTTGTCTTCCAGGGCGGGGTAGTACTCAAGCTTCTCTAAGGATTAGGGGAGGGGGTAGTTGGAGGAAGGATTTGTAATTGTGTGTGTGTGTGTATGTATGTATATATGTATGTATGAATGTGTGTGTATGTATGAGTGTGTGTGTGTATGTATGTATGTATACATGTATGTATGAGTGTGTGTGTATGTGTGTGTGTTTATTAGTTCTTAGCTCTGGAGACAGTGGATTATCTGGGGCTCTGATCATAGATCTTCTTTGTCTTAAGATCAGGATGAGTGTTGTCACTCTTTGTGACTTACTGATGTGCTGGCAGTGATGAAATGCAGTGACACTCACATTGTGGCTTCTGAAATTTTCTGTTGCAACAGGACAATGTCATATACACTTATCATTCGTGAGCTTAAGACATGGTGTGCATTAAGCTCAATGTAAGCATGATCAAGTATGCAATTCCTCTACAAGAGTATTAAATACTTCGTAACAATAAAGCAGTTTTAGGTAAAAGCACAAGGCAACTAGACTAAAATTTCCTAAAGGCAAAAATCTTATCTGAAATATTTTAAAATATTCATTTCTCTATATCCAGTGCATATTTCATGCACTGTAGGAAGCACTAGTTAAATATTAATGGCTCAATTCATTATATAGGTAAAGATTAACATGTAGCAAACCCTTGTTCTGTGACCTTCATCTCTCCATGCTCCAAAGTGTAGCAGCATTGATTAAAATTTAAATTTCTGCTGTTAATCGAATGTATTCAGACATACTCAGACCATCAATAAAGTGCCCTTTATAGATTTGCAGCCATAACAGGAAGCAAGATAATATAGGCAATTAAGTCAGGTTAAAATAGTCCAGTCATTCATTTAACAAACAAGTATTAAAATGTTCTACTAGAACTTCATATGTACAGGACACTGAGAAAAATATCAAAAATGAGTAAGGTAAACCTGTATCCTTACCCTTAATTAAGGACAGGAACAACTATCAGTCCAATAATACATTCCATGATGAAAAGCTTAGTGAAGTAATTTGTTGTTTGTATTTCAAAACTCTTAAATTGCAGTTCTGCAGTTCTGCAGTTCTGGACATGTCTGTGGATAGGTGTATGCATTTTCAGTAAACTGCATTTTTTGAAAGTTTATTTAATCTAAAGAGTAGAGTTGCTGTTTCTAAAATGTCTTTAAAAGCTGAAAGTAACACTGCAGAAAGAGGTATTAAAGGAACTTCTTAAATCAGAAACAAAACCATATTTACGTACAGTGGAAAACAGCTATTTAAAGCATGTTCAGTGCACACAAAAAAGATCACATTCAACCTCCAGACTTTGTATCATCTTGTGACGAGGATTTTAAATGTTACATGTAGAATTATCTTGGCCCTTCCCTCTACAATGAGAGCACAGTCAAGAACTCTGCAGTTCCTTTCTTTAACATAACAAGTGTTAGCTCTGTGCCTAAGAAATATACTCTCTCTAGTGAGGAAGTACTCCAGTATTATTAGAAATAGAAGGAAAATTCCTCTTTTTTTTTTTTTTTTTTTTTTTTTTTTTTTTTT
>NW_022196897.1:49815132-49822565 GCF_008632895.1 Mastomys coucha
CGAACTCAGAAATCCGCCTGCCTCTGCCTCCCAAGTGCTGGGATTAAAGGTGTGCGCCACTACTGCCCAGCAGAAGGAAAATTCCTAAACTCAGCTTTTACCATTAGCCAGAAATGAACAGAATATTTAAAAAGCTTTTCTCAATTAATGACATACAAATTTGGGAGTTCAAGTTGTTTATCAAGAGTCACAAAAGACACAAACCAGTGTTGTCAAAGAAGCAACCAGAAATCTCAAGCAAGTTAGATGTCCCTCGACAGAAGAATGGGTAAAGAAAATGTGGTACATTTACAAAATGGGATATTACTCTGTTGTTAAAAAATGACATGGAATTTGCAGGCAAATGGATGGAAATAGAAAAAAATTCCTTAGCTAGGCATCCAAGACCCAGAAACACAATTTTATATGTATTTGTTTGTATGTTATTATTATATGTTATTATTAACTATTAAGTTGATGATAGCTAAGCTACAATCAAGGGAACCACAGAGGGTATATATAGAGTAAAGGACTAGGGTAACAGAGCTAGTTAGGAAAAGGAAACAGCATAGGTATTATGAATGAATAGTCAGGGGGTGCTGAAATGGAAGGCTCAAGTGGGGGATATGGTTATAGAAAGGACAGTTAAAATTGAGGAACATTTAAGTGCTAATAGGTAAATCTAATACAGTAGAAACATTCTAAAATATATAGATATATGAATCTGACCTAAGTGTAATTGCCAAATAATGGAGTAGACAGAGTCCCACCTGGACATCTTTTGTCACCAAACAATTGCTTACAGTGCCTGATTTGGGTTACATCTAGTTGAGTTGGTGGCCAAGGGGATCTGATAGGAATCCTCAAACAGCTAAGACTGTTCCCAAGGCTATGTGTTCACCACAAACTGACAGGAAGGACCCATTGTTGAAGAAAACACCTACACAATTTATTGAACATGGAGAGGTTGAGCTGGTGTCTACATAGAGCCTTCACTCCTATGTTTCCGCATCTTCAATATAGAAAGATACTCTGCCTGGTCTCAAAAGAGAAACATGAACACCAAGTCAAACATAGGCCCTTTGATCTACAACAGTGCCCTGCATGCAAGATATGCTAGGAAAATGGTAGCACAAAGCTTGTGAGAGAAACCATCCAATATTTGACTGGAGTTAAGTCCCATTCCATGATATGAAAACCATATCCAAAATCCAGAGGCTAAATATCCCAGAGATCTAGGGTAAATACTACTGGTCTTTAAAAAAAGTAGTGATGCAATGACTTCTAATGAGTATATAATACAATGAGTATAGATTGTTATACTCAAGTTAAGTGCCTTGTTCATCCATCATCAAAGAAGCTTCCTCCTGCAGTAGATGGGAACATACAGCCAGACATTATGCACAGAGTGAGAAACACTGGAATACTCAGCTATAAATCGGATGTCTCCATCAAATCTCTTTCCACAGAGCTCAGAGAACCCTGTGGAAGAGAAGGAAGAAAGCGTGAGAGCCAGAGGGGATAAGAACACCAAGAAAACAAGGCCCTCTAAACCAACATGAACAAAGTGCTTATGAACTCGCAGAGCCTGAGGCAGCTTGCAGGGCCTGCCCAGGTCTGCCCCTGGTCCTCTGTGGATATATTCTGGCTTCCAGTTTTTATGGAGAACATGGGTGTGGGAATGAGTGGGTCACTAATTCTTGTCTTTTCTCTTATTTTCTTCTATTGGTTTGTCTTGTCCAACTTCAATGTGATATTGCTTTTTAAATTTGATTATAGTTTATTTTGTTATATTTAACAAAATTAATGGATGAATGATTGAATGAATGAGAAAATAGCCTCTAGGGTAAAGGATAACAACTGAACTGTATACCTGCTGGGGATGCAGAGATAGCTCAGTGGTTAAGAACACTGTCTGATCTTCCAGAGGTGCTGAGTTCAAGCCCAAGGAACTACATGATTGCACATGACCATATTCAGTGTGATCTGATGCCCTCTTCTGGCATGCAGGTACACATGCAGACAGAGAACTCATATCCATAAAATAAATAAATAAATAAATCTTAAAAAAAAAAAAAGAAAACAGCTCTCTAAAAATATTAAGTTGCCTTTCTTCATGCCGTGGCTAACTGAGGCCTGCTCTGAGTGAAGTCCTTGGTACCAACAAAGTGCACATGCCTGCATAGGCCTCTGTGCTATAGTACTGCTGGGCCTGTTTACTCCCTCCAACAAGTATGGGTTTTGTCACTTTAATTTAACCATAGGAAGAGAAGAGAAACCAGAATGAAGAACATAAATTGGAAACCAAAATTGCCTTTTCTTGAAAGACTTATACAAGTCTGAATAAATAGATGAGGGATAGGAGCAAAAGCATGAAAATCTTTGGGAATTAAGGGTCTGGAACTCACTGGAGCATAGTAGCATTGTAGATCTGATCAGACTCCTAACTCCTGGTTAACAGAAACCAAATCCAGTGATGAAAATAACAAACTTTTCAAAAGCATTCTCAGTTACTAGGCCTTGACCAAAGGGCTCTTTTCAAATCATCACAAACTGTTACAGAGAAACACTGTGGGAGTTAGCTGTGATCAGTAGCAGCAGAATAGCAATGCGGTGGTACAAACGATGATAGGAAGGCCTTAAGATGCTTTAGGTACCCACTCATGAGCACAGTGATAACATTTGTAAAGCTATTTCACTTTAGAAAGTTAGAAAGTGATGAAAACTAAGGCCTTTCTCTCTTACTCTTCCTAACTATGCAATCAAGGTATGCACATTATTATTATCCAGTATTAATATTAATATTCACCATTAATATTATCCACTATTATTTCAGAGGAATCATACTGCTTCTTGGGAATCCTTAACATTGAAAGTGTTCATTTTAAGTGCTTTCAAATGGAAGCTACAGGGCTGGCAAGATGGCTTCCTGAGTAAACATGCTCGTTGTTAATCCTATTGACTGGAGATTGGTCCTTAGGACCCACATTCAGAAGGGGAGAAGGAACTTGACAGATTTGTCATTCAACCTTCATATGTGAGCTGTGCCATGCAACTCTCCCTGTGCAAAGTCGTGCGTTGAATAAAAGAAATAAAAATGTAAAAAATAAATGAGGATTCAACGTGAGTGTGGAGCTAAAGACAGTTGCTCATCAAATTATGTGTACATGGACTATGTTCTGAGCTATAAGGCGTGTTTGTGAACATTCAGTAGGCTTGTAAGAAGGTGAGAGTAAATTATGTTTGTGAGCAAGGATACGTGGAGTTCTGAAATTTGTAACCATTTTACTATGTTAATAGTTAACCAAAGAGGTTAGAACTTCTTGTTAGTTATGCCATCTGGCACCCAGTGTGGACATACGTTAATGATTTCTGAAGTGTTTATTTTCTGATAGGCAGACTTGACGATGTATTTGTCTGTGATCAAGCTGTCTTTCTTTGGGAGTAAGCTGAAGAGAGCAGTGAGGGTGCTAGCTGTGGGAATAAACTTTGCATGATAAGTAGCCAATCCATGTTGCCAGAATTCCATGAGGTATGTTCAAAATTGCACAGCTACAAGATTTATGAATTAGAGTAGAAAGCTTGGTTTATGCTTGGAAGTTCATTTTTTCCTCCGGTGTTGGCAATGTTTTTGGTGTGTGAATATGACACTTTGGTCTTAGGTCAATCTGTGTTGAAAATAACCTTTGGTGATTGAAGCCAAAGCATTGGCTTAAGGAAAAATTGAAGGAAAGGAGGCTCTGATTTTTATGGGAAAGAGCTTGCTTCAACAGGCTGGGGCTGCTGGGCAGTTACTTAGCATGTTAAGGAGCCAGGAACTAGAACTCAAAAGGGGGCAGAGTAATAGAGGAGATGCTAGCCTTGACTTTGATCTTCTGTGCATAAGAGGATTTGAATATTTTGAAATATTCAAAATAAGAAGTGTTGGTGTCTTTAAGCCAGTGAAGTTAGTCAACTATGACAAATGATTGAATTGAAAAAAAACATAATTTTAAGACGATTTTTCAACATTAAAGTTGAAGATTTAACAGATAAAACTGATGTCATTTTACAACTTGTAGGTTCAAAATAAGAGGAGTTTATTTCTATCAAGTTCTTGTGATTTAAAAATATTGAAGAGTTGCAGAAGTTTAACAGGGTTTAGTTGGTGGCTCCTGACATTTGCTTATTTTGTGAGTCACTCTTGAAATAACTAAGTTTGAGGGCCATTTTCCCTGTATGTTTGTGTCTGTAAAGTGTCTCATGTCAAACAAGAATGATTCCTGCCCTGATCTGTAATGTCCAGACAGATGTGGATAAAGGAAACAGAAAAGGGATAATTTATTTTTTGCAATTTGGAAATGTTTATATTAATTTCTGGATTTCATAACATATATATATTCATTCTATACCGTCTGTCATAAGTCCTGGAGAACCCTGACTAATTCAATGTCTTAACTAAATGCTTTGACAGATACTCTGTTCTTCTAGATTCTGTGGGTTAAGTTGGATCTCCACAGTTGGCTATGTAAGCACAGAAGAATGCTGTCTCTGGTGGAAATCCTGTAACTTTCACTGAGGTTTAAAGATGAGGGAATGATTTTTATCGTTACAGTATCATGGAGCTGATTCACCAATACAAGGTCACTTTCAGAACATAACAAATATTTTCCACTTATAATTTAGGTGACTGCCACCAAATGAAAGATAGCTTAGTCACCTTGTTCAAATGTGCAAGGATCAGCATCTCTCTGTAGAGTCCTTGAGTTCAAACAGCATGGTTTACTGACTGAAGACTTTCTCTCTTCATCTGAGCACCCAGTTGATGCTACTTCTCCATGGATGGTTTGGTTTTCAGTTGAGAGTATGTGAAGACTTACAGAAAAGTACTTGATATATGAGTGGCAAATGATAATAGTTCTCAGATCAATGGATAATTGTATTTTAATCTCTACAACTTTTGTCCAATTTGTTAACACAACATGGCCATTTATACCTACATACAACCTTCTTAGTGGCCGTTTACTTTGTGTGGCAATAGGGGCAATAGGGGGCAAGTATGCTTCTTTCAGATGATAGTAAAGTAGAACAAGAAAGTGCAAACCCATCAACTCAAGACTACTGTTGCAGACTCAACATCTCCTTGTGCTGTGACCGTGAATTATCAGATCTGGGTCCCTCCCTAGTGTGCTTTTTTAAAAGGGATACAAACTGAGTTTAGAGTTGGCAAAGTGTAACACAAAGGTGAAGACAGCCAACCGAATGAAAGGTCTTCAGTTTGCTGGCTGCTGGATGGAGGCCTATAAAGCCCTATAAATGAAACTCTATTAGATAACAGGAAATGACTTTACAATGTGTGTATCATTGTTGTTACAGACAGTGGCTGAATCTAATAATCTATTAACTTACATAAACCATGACAACCTAGACTCCTCAATATTCATTTTTCATGTTATATACAGCAATGATCTATTACTCTTGTGGAATTATTTAAGAAATATGTCCCTCCATTAATATTCATAGCTATTCTTATTCAAAACTTTAGGAAGTCATTATTGAGAATAAAGTTTTAGCTTTACATTCACTCTATAATGCAAAAACTATAAAAGTCAAAATTGCTTTCTTTTAAAACAACAGATCAAAATACACCATATGCATGTATAAAATTTTCAAAGAAATAAAAAACATAAAAAAAACTTAAAATATGTTTCATCTTTTTCTTCTCTGTATATCTTCCTACATGCAATTTTATTTAAAACAATTATTTTTATGAATAATTCATTTTAAAGTCACTGAATACATTACTCTGCTTTTGTCTCTCTCTCTTTCTCCATTTCCACCCCTTTATTATTTTTAATTTAAATCTCTCTTACTGGAATCCCTGGAAGCATAGTTAAAACTTGTAGGTTTTTCTACCTGATTACAGATATGATCTAGGGGGCTTACACCACTTGGTCAAGGTTGGGGAGACAGGCAGGCTTTATAGGTACTGAGTCCTATTGAAAAACATTAATTCAGTCTTCGAGAAGGAATGTTACATTCTCAGATTTTTCCTCAATGAATTTTCTTTGCTCTGCTCTTATGAATCAGGTCATGAACTCCTGAAGTAATTGAGGTCCAGAGAGGTGAAAGAAATGACTAACCCCTAAAATCACCTATACAATTAATCTATTCTGCTTTTCTTTCTTGGAAAGCTCTGAGTAAATTTTCTGTGATAAATTTAAAATGACATTCATACAGGGTACTTTTCCTTGCAGTAGGGAATATCCAGTGTGTGACCTTGACCACTAATTCTTTGTAACATTAGGAGATAAGGATTATTGGTTTAGGATTAAGGAAATAAAACATAATATTTTTGTATCTGTGAAATTAATACATGATTTTGTTCTGAAGTTCATTCAAGGCTTAGTTTCTACTATGTCCACTGTCAGCATCTTTAGGTCAGTACACTATATCATCTGTACATCTGTATCATTTATTTGCTTAGGCAAAGTTTCATGAACTTTGAACTATTATAATAGTTTTCTACAGGTTTTTGAAAATCCCTAATTATTTAAAATAAATATAATGCCAGTTGAGATATGCTATTGGAAGCCACTGCTTTTTTTGAGGGCTCTATCAGCTTAGAGGTGAATTGGTATTGCTGGAGTTCCTTAAACTCCAAGTAATTTGTTTTTATGTTTTCATATTGGAATCATGCCTCCATTGTTAATATTCAATACAAATAAACATAGCCTTCAAAGTGCATATCTGTGGAACAGGCAACATGACTTTCACCCATAAGTAAAGATTGCCCTTAGAATGAGGAACGATTTTCAGTCATCTTTTTGTCCTGTAATGTTTTTTTCATTTTTGGTATTTCCTATAAAATGTTAGGACACCAGTAACATAAAAGGTGTTTCTTTCCTGCTCATCACTTGCCAAGTACTATGTGCAAATAAGTCGTTTTGATTTTTTAAAGAAACAAACTAGCAGTAGAAAAATAGGACCTCTTACATAGGTTAGACAATATACAGTATTCAAACATATTTGAGTCATTAAGTATATAGTCCAAATGAAATATTTATTTTCCATAAAGTTATTGAAGAAAGTGTCTCATGCCAAGTCATCTTGATACAATGTAGTAAAGCAATAACTTTTTAATTGAATAATAAAATTTTGAAAAATGGTTAGCATTATTTCTGTGTGAAATATTTTGTGTACAGTTGTTATGTGTAAAAACATCATCTAATGTGCCATTAAACAATCACTTGATAAATGGCGATTGTGGCATCCTAATGTGAGAGGTGAGACTAATCATAATGATTGTGAACACTTCTGAGGAAATTGTTATGTATGGAGTCAGGTTTTAGACTCATGAGATCATTGATATGGGCAGAATACTTCACAAATGCCATCCTCTGACGAGTTTTCTTTGATAGGATGGTGGCTAGAAACACCGTAGCACCTTGGCATTACTCTGCCTGCTTTTAAAC
>NW_022196897.1:49822575-49837125 GCF_008632895.1 Mastomys coucha
TGGAACGTGGGACCTTGGGAAAATTACTGCCCCTTTTGTTCCTCTGTTTCTGCACCCATAAAACACAGGCAGAGGATGGTTGTATGAAAATAATAAAAAATAGAACATCAAATGCTCAACACACTACATACTTAATAAACATTGGTTTATTGTCTATTGGTTTAAGATACGCGTAAGTCACATCCGTCAGTCTGGAGCTACGCTCTTCCACATTAACACTCCTTGCTGAGGACTAAGGCTCAGAAAGATATGAGCCTTTGAGGCTGTGGCCTTCTCCCATTGGCTGCTCTGCTCCTTCCCTTACTGTCATATTTCACAGACTTTACAAGTCTGTTAGACAGAACAATTACTCGGGTAATGACCTCTCCAAAACCTGTTCTAAGATAGAGCATGATCACTTTCCCAGTCCAATTTTATTATGGGGTAATGTAATTTTTGGTTTTTTAGATGTCCATAAATGTTTTATCAGCAACCTTAGCATTTATTAATTTATGGCAAAGAAAAATAAGAGTTCAAAGACTGAAAACTCCATAAAGCTCTAAAGGGCCTGCTTTGATTGAACAGTTGTCTTAAAAATATGATCATTAGGGACACAAAAGACAAATATGAGAGATAGTCAACTTGGCACTTAAGGTAAACACTTATTTACGTAACTAAGATGTACTAATTAAGTTTCTAGGAAGAACCATTTAAAAGTCTGGTGAAAATCAGGTAAGTGCTGCTTGAATCTACAAAGAGAAATAGAGAACTTCCTATTAAAGGACTTCTGTTTTAAGTCTAGTATTTTTGTTTCAGCAGAAGTACATGGAACACAGGCATAACTAGCAAACACATACCACAGAAGCCCATGAGCCCATGTGGATGAGTGTTATCCTATTGGCAGAGACTGGTCATATGGAATTCTCACTACATTAGTGTGAAGAGTAGGTCATAGCCATGGGTGGACAGTGGGGAGATTCATGAATCCATGGTGTCCTGTTGATGACCTAAAGTTCATTTTTTCCATGAAAAAATGTAAGAATATTGTATCTGCACATGCCAGGAACTAAACATCTGTCAGGAAACAGTATGACTGAAAATTTAGAGATCTATGAAATGTATAGTTTCCTGCAAAGAAATGTTGAAAAACATGGATACACCTTAAAAGATAGAAGATGGGTATAAGTTATCACTTTATCTAGGAAATATCATTTATAATATGACTTTATGATATAGCAAATGCAATCTTTTAAGAAAAAAATCAAATGTACAAAAGGTTGTATATAAGGGAAATACTTCCTCCACACAGCTCTTATATTTATTTCTTTTTCATGCCTTTCACTTAGAAAGGCCACTATTTTTGAAGACACTGCACACTTGGGTTGTAAGACACAGAAAAATCAGGTTCTATAGGATTCTTGTATAGGCCACCACAGCTGTTGTGGCTTCATGAGTAGAGTGGTTCTGTCGAGTACCAAAGACGACACTATTTCCCTCTGATCTGTGGCACCCACCTCACCTGTCCTCCTGTCCCACTCCTACTAGCCAATCTCTGCCTCTTATCATCTTTCTTCTACTTCTTTCTCTATTGACTCAGGGTTTTGGAGACAGGAAGTTTTATGTAGATATCCCATCTGTGGCTGAGCACTTTATAGACACTTAGTCTCTACACCTTGACTAGTTATGACATTCTGCATTAACCATGGTTCACTAAACAAAGGAATTCTTTATCTAATGTATGTATTTGTATACTCATACAAATGTAAAGGGAAGATTGGTATACCAGAATAATAGTAATAGGTTTGCCTCTAGAGCCTGTGAGTTTCATATGCTTGGGTTCTTGGGCAGATTTACAATAGGAAGCACAGGTTTGCCTTTGTGGGAAGGACTTTAAATCCAATCAGAAAGCTGCCAGTTACCCCAGAACATCTGTACCACTCTTCTGCCAATGGCATATTTTCCCATGTCAGTCCTTACAACAGCTCATAGGATTCACAGCTCAGGAAGAGTGTTGAAAACATCCTCTCCTAGCCCCACCAATCTGTTCACTGACCTCCACATGCACAACATGCACATTATTACACACACACACACACACACACACACACATACACACTTATGCATGCACACACACATGCATGCACACAAACACACAACAGCAACAACAGCAAATAAAATGTAATACAATTTAAAAACCCCACAGCAACTGTGGCATTATGGTAGCAAGCCGACCAGGATGAAGCTTTTAAGTAAAAGAACATGTGCAGCCAAGTCTAAGGTTTGAAGTTCTTTTCCTGTGAAGTACACAGTAAAAGGACACCTGCAGCCAAGCCTAAGGATCCTTGTGAAGCACACAGAAAAAGAAGAGGTTGACTCATTAGCTATTCACTGACCTCCACATGAACATTTATGACACACACACACACACACACACACACGCACACACACACACACACATGTACTCACACATACACACACAACAAATAAAATATAATACGATTTAAAATTTTTTAAGTAAGAGCAGGCATCAAAGTGAATCGAAATGAGATCTAAATAGAAACACTTTAGAAAGTATCAAGCTATGTAATTAAATGGGCTCAAGATGGATAAAAATTTCATTTTGTTTTAAGATATAATTTTTTAATATTCTATAGTGAATATTATTTAAGTCAAGTCACAAGATAGACTGAGTATGTTTGTTTCCTCTAATTGTTATTCATATTGCATAAATCTAAATTAAAGCTAAATTACTCTTATATCAGTTTAGAGGGATTATCCAGTTGTTATGATCAATAAAGTATATTTGTTTTATAGAAATAATGTCTTGAATTCAATAGGTAGAAAGCTGGTAATTTTCAACACTTTCTGGAAAACACTGGGAGAAACTTGGCTTATAGATTAGCACATGTGCAAACACATTGCTCATATGTTCACCTGCTAAAGAAGATCCTCCTGAGGAGAGTTTGCAGAAAAATCATGCGTTTGTTATAAAAAGGACAGAATAGACAGAGTTGTCAATTATAGCCTTTTATTAATTCAAATTATGAACAAAATTATTATTTCTAATTGGATAATTTCCAAAGAATTTGTGCTAGATATGGGTATTAATTATCCTAAAACACACATTTAACTGCACATTTGTGGATCACTTTATACAGCATCCCCTCAGTGAAATTGTATTTCTAAAGGGTGGATATTTATGCTTTTCAATGGACAATTCAAAGTATGTGGAAGATTTATAGGTATGGAAGTTTAATATAATGCACAGGTGACTGACAGAGCTTGGGCTGTAATTTGAATTTTCATTGGTCAAATTGACATATGAAAGACTTTTCTTCATTATTATTTCAGGGCTTTATTTCTGTTTCACTTTAACTTTAGCATGGTTAATTTTTGATGTCTTAATTTCTTCTTCTTCTTTGTAAAATAAATAAAGGAACAAAGGCTCCATCACATAGCTACTAGACAGTTGGTTCAATAGAGCTGTAATTATTCCATTGTGATGGTCTCTTAATTGTACGAATACACTTGAAATGCAAGTTGTTTACTTAATAAGCTATAATGACTTTCTGCAGAGACAGAGAGCAAACTGCTTCTGAGATTTTTAAATGTAAGTGTTCAATGTTATGAATGCACTGTGCAAGATGTAGACAAAAAATATTTGGGCATATAATCAATGTTTTCCTCTTGGAGTTCTAGAATGAAAGTTTGGATGGCTGGAACTGAAACAAACGTGGGCTCATTCTAATGGTGTGTACACGTGTGGTGGCTGAGACTTCACAACCAGTACATTGTAACATCCATGACCCAAAGTCCATCTTCGGGAACTCAGGCCCATGATCTCTCCTGTGTACAGTATCATCAGTCTGGGTTTACACAGTTATCCATGAACTATTTTCCCATGATAAGATAGATATATTTCATGTAGCATTCCTATGCTCAGGTAGATGATAATGGAAACTATTGTAGTTTCTTGACTTTTATTTTAGTTGATTATCAATCGCCTATTGAACTAGTTGCTGGATATTACCATGTTTACTTTACAGATTTTTCAGAATTGTAGGAAAACTGGGACTTTTCTACCTGTGATTGCCTCTGGGCAGACACCAAGTCACTTAGCAGGGAGCCTTAGCTGGTAATCAGAACTGGTAATGTAACACAGGCATGGAGATATAAGAGCATGTAAATTTATAGGTGTGTGAGTCAAATCGCATCTGCTTTGATTTGCTCCTGGGTCAGGTACACTAACCAGGCTCCCACTGTACTGCTCAGTCCTTTTCGTCTTCCTACATTTATTTGATTGTTTTATTATTTCCTTATTTTTTAATTGGGTAGAATAACTAATTTTACCTTGGAAATCATAAACTTGTGTTTTTGTGAGTTGAAACATGAAAACTATAACATTGAAGAAACCTAAGCCCCTCTTAAAAAAATAACTACCTTTCAATTTTTCTTTTCAGACTTAGATCACATTTTATAATCAAACCCTAACCAAAGAACTGCAAAATTAATTTGAACCAAACAATTATTTTTTTCAGTGCTTCAAAAATTATGAATGATTTTTCTGATAGCTAAATCTCTTGATGGGAATGTATTATGCCATGCAGAATTACCTTTTATAAACATAATTTTGTTTTTTTTTAAAATAAAAACTGAAACCAAGAGTGCTGAAAGGTCTGTCATTGGAAAAAGTGCATTTTTTCTAATGGTGTATCATTCTTTCTTTGCTTAAGAGATCATGGCTGTGTACCAAGTAACTGGAAATTTAAACTGATGTGAGGAATTTAAATTACCTCACAGAATTTTTCTTATAACTTTAGTAGCATTCAGTTGGCTAAAGATTTTCTTTAACACCGTGTAAAGATTAGGGGATCTTGGTGCAACAAGATTAATTGTTATTCTTTAAACATTTTAGAAATATAGTTTACCCTGTTATCTTTTTACCTTTTGATTTCTCATCTGCAAAAGTTTGGACTATAAGGGTAATGATAAAGAAGGAGATGAGATTTCTTTAAATCCAAAAAGGCCAAGATTAATAAGTTAGAACCATTTGGGATGTTGGTCTGAAGTAGTCTGTTTGCATAGAGGTGGTGCAGGTGGTGCAGCCAGAGAAGTTAATCACTGCTTCCTCTTATACATTTTTAAACTTTTTACTCACTTTATTTATTTACTTTTAAATTTAATTTTATTTTTATTTATTTATTTTTTGGTAGGGCAACTCAAAAGGTTTTTTTAAATTTTATTTAATCTGTTTTTTAGTGTCTAGATTTGATCCCCCTCCTTGTGCACCCTCTGACTGTTCCACATCCCACACCTCTTCCCCTGTCTCCATGAGGGTGTTCTCATCCTCATCACCTCCTACCTCACCAGACCTCTCCACTCCCTGGGACCTCTATTTTCTTGAGGGTTAGGCGCATCTTCTCTGACTGAGTACAGACCTGGCAATCCTCTGCTGTATGTGTGTTGGGAACCTCATATCAGCTGGTGTATGCTGCCTGTTTTTTTTTTTTTTTAAATCCATTATTACTCCCTTCCCTTTCTGAAATATCTTCACAACTATAGAACTATGTCTACTGTTTCTATAATTCCGTTTTTGATGTTGCTTGTTTTTAATGAGAGGATAAAAATAGTAGTGAGTAGGATTTTAAGCTAACAAGGGCAATGATGATGACCAAAAGCACACTGTGAGCAAGGGAGAGGTTTGCAGAGAAATGTGCAAAAGAGATATGAACAACAACTTAATCGCATCTGCTAGAGGCATGGAAAAATGGAAACTTTGTCAAGTACGAAAATGTACTACAAACTTTTCCTGGACATTCTGGGACCCAACCAATCATGAACACCTGTTTCAGTTGGATAGGCACAGGAAGAAAGCAGGGGAGGCATGTGTGAATGATGTTGAAGATATGTTGAAGACAGCTTGTTTGCACACTGCTACCCTGGAGCTGATCTACTTAGAGCAGTGAATGGACTGTGGATCTTGGATGAAAGACCATGACGGTCCAGCTTTGAGCTCTGTATCCAGCTTCTTTTGTTAGTTTTTTTTCTCCTGAAACTTCAGAGAAGGCACCTATCCTAATTTTAGTTACTTCTGTAATATTGAGAGCATGGAACCTATTTCTTCCCTCATCCTCACAGACTTAGAAGAGAGAGAAACTTCTTTATAAGCTACAAAAGATTATATGAGCACTTATTGTTTCCTCTTCATAGCGTAGACAACCTAATATTCAGCAAGTTATTAGGTCCTTTCATTAAAGGATTGTTCTTAGCTAGATCTTTTCATGAGCTCCACATAAGTTATATTTAGTAGTGCTAGATTCTTTCCACGTAGGCATTGCTAGCTTCATTTTATAGCTGAAGAAATATAACACAGTGAAACCCAGTCACCTGCTTATAGGCCTTGAGTTCCTAAGCAGCTGAGCTCATGCATCTTTATCAAAACTGAGAGTTCCCCAAATAGAATTGAGTTCTGAGGACTAGGAAGACCAACCCTTGTGCTGTGTGGCTCATCCCTCAGTGAAGTCTGCCTGGTGTTGTAAAATTTGCTTTGACTTCCTCAGAGGAAGTGATGAGATAGATGAGAAGCATACCCCAGCCATGTGACTATATGGCTTTGGCTGAGTCTAGAGTGTTTTCTTCTATGTTATAACTACGCCTGGAAGCTCCTCGCTTCCATGCAATCTAATCTTCCAGGCTGACTGATTCAATCCAGCTTCCCCTGGCTTCAGACTTGCCCTGCCTAGCCTCTTATGAACTTGGGCAATATGTTATAATCTTCAGACTCCTTCTCATTCTCTGGCTCACTCTGTCTTCACCAGTGTTTAGTTTGTTTTCTCTGTAAGTTGTCTTTGTAAATTGTCCCAGTAAAACTGTCATACACACATACCATATCCCACACCACACATCCCCTTTTCTTTCTCTCTTGCTGTCCTTAAATAAGCCTCTCGTCCTTCTGCTGTTCTCTGTGATTTCTCTATTTTATCTCTGACTCATTCTGTCAAATCTTTCTCTGATTTGTAACTTTGTCTGCCACTCAATTAGATGTCACTTTCAACCACAGCTGCTTTCTTTCTACAAATTTAACTTACCTTAATTGTTAGGGATTACAGATGTGTACTAAGGGTGCCTCTGTACTCCAGCCAGATCATACTGTAATCCAGGATATGTCTGTCTGGATATGATCCCTTGCCAGAGCAGCCATCTTGCCAGATTAAAATTCCTCTACATGATGTGTTTGAGAAATTTTGCACAGAATGTGTTTCTGCTGGTTTCCAAAGCATGCAACCATTGGGTGGTCACTTCTCCAGCTTCTCCCCTGGCTATACCCGGTATTGACTCTGATTCGTTCCAGCAAATATCAGAAAAAAGCAGACTCTTACAGAGGAGAGGGCTAAAATGTGAATCAGTTGTCACTGGAAACCTGTTTCATAATATCTTCCGAGGATTCAGTTTGTATCTGTTATCACATTAGGACTTCCTGCTTTGAACTTTTCCTGTCAGGAATGATTCTCAGAAGGCATCTCCTTTAAATTATTTTTTATCTTACTGTGAATCTAATTGTTGGCTAAGTCTCTCTGAGAATATTCATTATTTGTAACTTGGAGTAAAATAATTTGCCTTCCTTTAGAAAAATTTCCATGAATAGAAAGGAGGGAAGTTTTGAAGGGGTGTAGTGTGTGTGTGTGTGTGTGTGTGTGGTCTGTCTATGTGATTTTTTGGTAGGGCACTAAGTGGGAAAATATAAAATTAACATTTTATAGAAGGGCAAATAGATTTATCTATCTCTTAAAAATCATTGGATTATACTATGATAACTAATCTTGGTTGTCAACTTGACTTCACCTGGAACAACAACAACAACAAAAAAATCCACAAGCTGTTAGGCACTCCCATGAGCAATCTTCTTGCTCAGAATATTTGAAGTAGGAAGATTAACTCTAAACCTGGGCAGCACCTTCTGGTAGCAGCTCAGATCAAAGGACAAGGGAACTTGGCCTTTTGTCTGCTTGCCTTCACTTTCACTAGCATGCTCATCTCTCCCAGTGCTGGGGCATTCATTTGCCAGTATTAGAACACAATTGTTAGGGATCCTAATTAGCAGCTCTCCAGGAACTCTTTCTGACTTCAGATCTGGATTAGTACTGCTGAGACACCCAGCCTCCTGGACTAAACAATTACCAGATTCTCAGCCTTTCGAGTGTGAGGCACCCACTGTAGCACTGCCTGGACAGTATCCTGTAAGCCCTTTAAATATAAACACCCATTCTATCAGTTCTGTTTCTTTAGAGAATTGCAAGTAATAGAAGGCATATTTGGTATAAACTAACTCAAGATATTTTAGTATATGTTTTTGTTTTGTGTTTTAAGAGTTTAAATTTGCTTTTTATATATTTGAGAGACATCAAAGCATAATGTATAACAAACTAGTCATTAATATAATTCCTGCTGGCAAATGAAGATCTGTTCAATGCCTAAATAGGGTGGAAAGGGTTAGGCAATACAATGCAACTATGACTTTAGAAATCCGAAACTAAACTCAGATAAATAGCAATGACAAAAGAAATTAAAAACATCATCCCTTGTAGATTATTGCCTAAACTTGACTGAAGGTAGAAACAATCATGGAAATACAAATGAAATAAAAATTGAATGTTGGGCTACATATGCTTATAAATAAAAACAGAAAAGTAACTCTTAGGTAGGAATGAGGCTTTCTTTCTGTGTAAGCATCCTTAGGTATCATTAGCTAAACAAATGCGTTTATGTAGAATGGATCACCAAATTGTTATTATTAACATTATATTTACAGTTCTACTAGAAACAAAAATTGAATTTCATTCTGATTTATATGATGGCTTGATATGGCAACATAATAAAATTTAAGTTGTTTTCTGTCTACAGAAGCCTTTATAGTTAGAATGACTCAGTAACTAAATAATTCCATTCAAATAGGAAACCTGGCTTAGGATAAGGAGAAAAATACATGAGGCTTTGTTTTACATATTTGTGTGTGTGTGTGTGGCGCGGGGTGTGGGGAGGGGAATCGAGGCTTATAGATGAAGCTTAAGATGTCTTAAGACTATGAGAATCCTTAAGAATAATATGTTTAATTTTAGCAGAAAGACAAGATGTTTCTTATTTGTGCTGACTGAGAAATGAATGAAGTAGGAGTGATTTCCCAGCACACAGATGCAAAGCTTTTCTCTGTGAAAATCACAATTACTTTACAGTGGTCCCTTGGTTTCCTCCTAGGGTGAAGGCATCTTCACCCACTCCTGAGAAACTAAAAAAGAGTCCCAGGCTAAATACAGATTAATTCAACCCTGGTTCCTGTAGAGGGAGATGAAGTATTTCTTGGCTGAGGGCAGCTTGTAGGGAAAAGTACAGCAATCACATTTCCAAGGAGGTAATGTCCTTCCTGATCCTCCGCTGTGTCAATATCAAAGTTTTATATTCTCACTTTCTGCTAGGAGCTTGTAGACTCTTCGTTCTCCCTACTGTCTGACATATCACTTACAGCATGGAGCCCTTAATACTTCTTGGTGTAGTAAAACAATAGGGGTACAGATTCAAGGGTGATGGTTGAATAACTAGTCCTGTCAGTAAGAACAAAAGGGAGAGAGGAAAGACATGCATTGAGTAGAATGGGTATATCTGGCAGGGTTTCAGGCCTTCCTGAAGGTCTGTGTCTTTAAATGACCACAGAGGTAGTGAGTTATTGAGGATTCATGGTCAACGTAGATAGGGAGGGTACAGAACAATCAGACAGGAAACAGTCTGCAGGAAGACCGTTAAGTGGAACTGATGGGAAAACAGTGCAGTGATCACAGTGATGTCCCCTTTGTGGCATGTTCTGTTAATGGTTTTCAAAGATTCCCCTTGATGGACAAAGGAAACTTTTCTTTAGATTGAAGGAAGGCTAACAACACTTTCATGAACAGCTGGGTTTACATGCGGTCCTTCTTCAACTGTGTTTAACGTAGATCAGGTGACACATCCTTCAGGCTGGTCTCTTGAAAATGTGTAGAAAATAAAGCTCTCCTAGACATGGGGGAGGCCTCACAGCTACAGTCAGTATGGCTTTGCTGTTATTACTGAAGTCCTTTCTTGTAGGGGTATCATATTTATATTATTTATGGTCCACAGTACATGCCCATCACTTTAGAAGAGGGTTGAGAAACTAGTTCTTGGAAAAATAATATTCACTTAGTTCCAACAAAGTGAAAAATAAGATCTAGTTCTTATTCCTTAGAGAGATATTTTTATTATAGGGTAATATGATTTTTTTAAAAAAATAAATGCTTAAGAAACTATAAATATGGAAAAAAATTTAAGACTTACAGTAAGTATGAATAGCAGAGTTCCACAAGGACACATCAATAATCAGACAAAGGATTCTGTTTTATCTAATGGATTCCATTTTAACTCATCATAGAACAGAACACTCCATTAAGTTCAAGTCAGTTTTAATTCACTTGTATTTTGCTTGCTGCCACTTAACCGAATACTTACTAATTATGAGATATTTTTAAATCCTGTGCACCTAGGGGACTTGTTTAAGAGAAAGAAGATAGAAGAGATCAAAGCACTCTACTAGAGGAGATGCTGCAGGAGGATGTCTTTTAAGAGTAAAGTTGAACAGGATGGGATGAGTACTTGGCTGAGGTGGAAAGTAGAAGGAAAAGTGTCACATGAAGTTTCCTGTCATGAACCAAGGGCAATTCAGACAGAACCCATCATGATTCCCACATACAAATAAATTTAGGGTAACAAGAAGAGTAGATGGCATACCAAGGTAATTTCCCCAACTTTCAGAGAATAAGGTGTGACTATGACGAGTTATGGCAGCAGGCTTTAGACAAGCTCCGGATATGGGCACACTTCCTAGGCAGAAAATTTTCCATTTGACTTGAAGTATCAGTGGTTGCCATTATTTTTGACAGATTCGAGCAAATCGATAAATTGGTCCAAATTTTGAAACTGTGGGTTTTAAAAGGAATTCTAATTCCAGTAGGACAAATTGCTCAACTCACTTTGCTAATAACTACACTTTTAAGGCTGATAATGAGGGAAGAAATTTCAATAAGTCAAACAACAAAGGATAGCTATTTTCAGAATTTCATGAAATATATGAGTAACAGAACAATACAACCATCACTATTATAACAGCTTAGTAAAAAAATAGAATCATCATTTTATTACAGCCAATGTCAAGGTATTTAGGACACGGTCTTTGGAGGCTAGAGCTTAGTCTTCACCTCATTAGGGGGAAAGGCACTGCAGGTCATATTGCTTGTCTGTCCTTTCTAACCATAGAAAGTTTTGTTTTATTTCCAATTCTTTTTGGATATCTACAACATGTATTTAAATAAGATATATTCCCACTATATAATTTATTTGCATAATATAATCTTGTTATATCACTAGACTGTCACTATGTTGAATATATTGACTACTATTCACCTGGAAGTCTATCTACAATATTAAATGTGAGTGGGAAACTGGCCAAGGATTGTGATGAATTTACTGGGACTTGGTCTAATTTATAATTAATAAACCAAATATCTGAGAGATATGTCTAGTATACTATCATTATAAAGGGATTCAACTTTGCCAGAGAAATGTACGACAGATACATCGATGTTGAAAGACTAAATTGCTGAGTGTGACTCTCTCATGCCCTCTCAGGCTTTCCATTTGAAAATGATAAACATTCTGTCTCCCGGAAGGGCTGGCAATCTTAAAGCCCAAGTCAGTTGTATAACAAAATGGGCTGTATTGGCTGGCTATAGGGTGATACAGTTGCAGCTGAGTAAGCGTGACTGAACACTAGTGTTCCTCTTCGCAGTCTAAGATTTATGGAAAAGGTGATACCCAAAGGTCAAGAGTATCCTTGCTGAGATAGAATGTGACTCCATCTGGTCTTAGGGGTCAGGTAAATGGGATTGTTAAACTGAGATTTGTTGCTCTCAGACAGAAACTACAACCTGCCAGGCTTTCTTAGGTCAGAAGAAGGAGTTCTGGAATCCTTTATAATAATATAAATGAAAAGCAGGAGGATTCACTCTATATACTCAAAGGCAATGTGGTATATTAACAATTGTCACATTGGTAGTGAGACATAATAAGGATAAAACACAGTATTACTTTAGGCCTAGGCCAGTTTTCCTTTAGAGATACCCCTGCTACTATTGCTTGGTTGAGGCTTGTTATTCTCTCTTTTCTTTGTGGGAATAGGTCAGGAACTCACAGTGCCTTCACTCTGCAATCTAATGTTCAGTGACTCAGCTCTGAATCCATCCCTATGGAAGGGGGCCTGGCTGATTCATGTTCTTTGTTTCTAGGCTTGCCTTAATGTCTTGGCACTAGAAGAAAAGTGGTTCTCAAGGCTTGAGGTAGATAAGGTCATTTCCTGCTTAGGTGTAGGGCACAGCTTCTTATGTGATATCAAGCAATTCAAATATTTGTATCTGAAGAGAATGACTCTGACTCTGACATTCACTACATCATAGGAAGTATCCGGGGTCTTATTTTGCCTCAAATCAAAGCAACTGATCTTGATTGCTCTCTGGTCATTGATTGGATATTACACATCACCTGTATCTGGAAAGAAAATCCAGCAACAACTCAACATAAGTTTTGCAAAATTGCTAGCTCATGATCTTCCCACACAGAGTATCATTTTAAAATGGTATATTGTAGCTCCTCTGTAAGGGAGAGATATTTTAAATCTATTTTTAATTTAGAGAATGGGAACAACTTCCGTGGAAGATGCTAAAATTCAAATTGTATTCCAGGTTGTATTTTTGGTTTTTCTTTTGAGATGTACTTATTTTTATTTTGTGAGTATGTATGTTTTGTTTGCAAGTACATATGTATATTATGTGCATGCATGGTGCATGTGGAAGCCAAAAAAGGGGATCAGATTCCTTGGAACTGAAGTTAAAGATGATTGAGAACTCACATGTGGGTGTAAGAAATTGAACCCTGGACTTCATCAAGATCAGCAAGTGTTCTTAACTGTTGGCATTCCATTCCATCAACCTACTACATTTTATTCTTGAAGGATATAAGCATACTTTTGACTAGAAGCTGTAAACTGACTTGCTAATTGATTTTTATGGTTTGTAAAACTTCACTTTAAAAAGCTGTACCAGCTTTGGTATGTGACTACATTGTAAGTAACAAAGATGGGCAACCAATTTAGATTTGTTGTAATAAATGGATTATTATTGTAGGAAAAACCTTAAATACATTTTCATGATTATTTAGATGTAGCAAAACACTGTTTCCCATTATATGCAGCAGACATAATTTAAACTATGACTATGTTTTTACTAGTTTTATTTCATAAATACCATAGAATTTGAAAAGATTAGAAGACTTTCTAATCTGTAACCTTATTTCCCTTATTCTAGTTTCCATATACAATGTTAAATATTTCAAAGTATAATTTATGCATCTATTTAAAATCAAGCAATGAGACCTAGAACTAAGTTCAATGTGTACAGTTCTGAACATAATTGCAATTGAGGTACATTTTTATGTTCAATACCAGAAAAACAATCAACATAACTGAAATCAATAGTATTCATTTAATATGACAGCTAGAGCTGCCTTGCTGAGACACCAGCACTAAGGATTGGACACTAATATCTCAATTGAACTGTCAAAAATCCCCCAAACAAAACAATATTCCCTGTTCTGGTCACTTGCTATATCTACAGCATGCCTTTGAAACATCAAGGCAAAATCTACTTTGTAGTTCAAAGCCTAAAAACTTTATAATGAATAGTACTCAAGAATCTAATATACTGTTGAAGTTTCATCAAAATACATAAATACTTATGTGGATATAAATTGTCCAATGTTCATTAGACCAAGGTTTGCAAACAAACTTGTCAAAATCATTTCCATTACTCTTTGAGTATTCACCAATTAAATTTTGAGTTGTTTAAATATTCGGCCCACTTACATGGCATTTCTTCTGTTCCCTATGTTTAAGACAATACTTGTAGAGCATTCTCTAAAATGGTTCTAGTCTCAGAGTCTAGCCTGAAAAGTAAATCAACACCAAATACACTGGAAAGACTAGATATTAGACCCAAGATGCAACTTGCAGAAGTTGAGCTCATAAAGTATCATAGGATTTCAAAGCATTAGTGGGTAGTCACCTTAAGAATTAAGTGTTAGTACTATGGGAAGTAGTTAGAGGTAGTAGAAAAACATTTCATAATCAAACACATCCCTCCATCTTCATGAATCTTAGTTTGCTCATTGAAGTTCAGAACTTCAAGATCAGATAGGGTTATAATTTGCTACATTTGCAAACAGGCAATTCTGCAACATTAGCTGTTACCCATTAGTTCTTTCTAACCAGTCATTACAGAAACCCTGTAAGTGGAGTTTCAGTTTCCAATGCTTTGTTGTTGTTGCTGTTGTTGAGAGAGGGGTTTCTCTGTGTAGCCCTGACTCACTTTGTCTGTCAACCTGTCTGCCTATGCCACCTGTCTTAGTCAGGGTTTCTATTCCTGCACAAACATCATGACCATGAAGCAAGTTGGGGAGGAA
>NW_022196897.1:49837302-49866384 GCF_008632895.1 Mastomys coucha
CAGCTGGGTCTCATGGAGGCACTTCTCCAACTGAAACTCCCCTCTCTGTGATAACTCCAGCCTGTGTCGAGTTGACAGACCAACCAGCCAGTACACCACCCAAGTGCTGACATGAAAGACATACACCACCACTGCCTACCATTAGTTGTTCTTATTGGCTCCACAAAGAAAAGATAGCTATGGAATTAGCATGGACATGTTTGTTTTGCCCCTGTGTTATCTCATTTAAATATTTTTGTTTAGCTCTGTGCATGTCCCTTTTCATATCTATTGAAACTGTCTTATCTGTAAAGCAGGAGCTCATTCTTTGACAAAGTGTTGTAGGACTCACAGTATATGGATGTTTATGAATGCTTTGTGGAATGATGTCTGCTGTCAGTAGATAAGGATGACCACCGACTTACACAGCTCTGAGCGAAATGAGAGCAAGGAAGGATCTCTGGGCTACTGTGTGCTCTGGGCTAGCAGATTATATTGATTTAGTGGCTGGGTTTGGCATTTCTCTGTGTCCCCTCTAATCTAACAGGAGATTTAAAAGTGAACTATGGGAACAACTCTTGTAACTACTTTAAAGCACCGATATCTCTTGTTTCCAGTTTTCTTAACAATTTTGTAATTTGGGGTCTCTTATATTTTTCCATTATATGCTAAGGTTATCTAGGTATCCTCATAATCTCTCTGCTTCTGCCCCACAATTAGCAATTGTTCTTTCACAAAACAACAGTAGAATCATAGTTTATATTGACCAAAATATAATAATATGATACATCCCCAACTTTTAAAAATGTAGTATATCTAAAGCCTCATTTAAAAAGTTGGAATACATTTAATCATGTATAGATGTATCTAACAATTCAGATTTTAAAAAAGAAAATAGAATTCAAACAGATTTTTATTTTAGAAATGGCCAATTTGACTTTAATTTCTAATGCCATTAATGTAGAAAACTATATCCTTAAAATACACCAATAATTAACCACTTTAATGCATAAACCAAGATGAGTGATATACCCATGCCCTATGTAATAATGTCTATATTCAGCATTCTTCCCTAAAACTCAAGGATCTTGATTTTACAGCTTAAATGCCACTACAGCTACAAAACATTTGTAACATATCTTCTGTATAACCAACTGACACTTCCTAGCTAATATAAGGGAATGCAATTAGATAAACAACTAAATAATGACAACTTGTGAAATTTATTAATTAATACAATATTCCATATCACTTTGTTAACTCAAATTCATGGCATGATTTTTCACAAATACTGTTATATTAGAGTGAAGACAAGTTATAACTGCCTTGGAATTAATCACATTGATTAGGCTTGCCTATTTTTATTTAAAGGGGAGAAAATATGTGTATTATGGAGAAGGACAACAAATCTGTAATGCAAGAAATAGAAAATCGGGCTGGAGAGATGGCTCAGCGGTTAAGAGCACTGACTGCTCTTCCGAAGGTCCTGAGTTCAAATCCCAGCAACCACATGGTGGCTCACAACCACCCGTGATGAGATATGACACCCTCTTCTGGTGCATCTGAAGACAGCTACAGTGTACTTATTTATAATAATAAATAAATCTTTAAAAAAAAGAAAAAGAAATAGAAAGTAATTTTCCCCGAATCATACAGTATTTTAAAAACTGTACTAAACATACAATGTATTTTCATATGATAAAAAGTATTCTAAAAATTCAAAGGTATACTGTTAAATGTGACAACAAATTTCTTTTTATTGCCATACAAATTAGTTTTTGAAATATAACATTAGTATTTTTCCCTTTAAAGAGGAATTTTTAGTTGGCAAGATAGTCCAATGATGGGAGCCCGATAACAACAAACAGGTAAAAGAGGGAACCAACTTCACAAAGATGTCCTCAAACACACACACACACATACACACACACACACACACACATACACACACACACACACACACACACACACAAGTATTACTGATAAACAAAATAAAATAAATATTTAAAGGGAAATGCCATTCACACTTTACTACCAGTTTAATGTATGAATGGCACTGGTTTTAATTAATAGAATATTGAAGCAATACCAACCATGTGTTAGAATTTGAATGGGAAATATCCCTGACTGACTCCCTTGTTTGAATACTTGGTTTCAACTGCTAATGTTCTTTTAAGAAATTATGCAACATGTTTGAACACGGAAGCATGGTGATAGATACAGATAGGAGGCTCAAGAGTTACAACTGGCCCAAATTTGTCTGACAAATCTGGTTACATCTGCTTCCAGGTCTGGAGATGTGATCAAGGCTTGATACAAACTTCTGACACTAAAGACAGGAATTTGTCCCATGGCCACACCTTCTCTACTATGAAAATGTAAAGTATAATAATGCCTTTCTCTCTTAAGCTGCTTTGCATCAGGTTTTTCATTACAATGATAGTACATTGTACACTAACATGCTTTCAGTATATGGCCTCAGAAGCCATTATAGATTCAGTTATGTCCCTTAGAAGCCCTGAGATCACTGAGTTCTGAAGATCCAGAGATGGCCCACATGCAGAATGACACTATTCCATACATCCAAGATGAGTCTTCAACAGCTGTAAAAAGTCCACCCTAGTCACTATCCTTAATAGATGTACTGATGATTGTAACCCAGATACCCTGTAAATCAGCCAGAGAAGAGGAAATTTCAGGACCAGCTTATCTTAGCCCAGCCTGTAGAGTAATGAACACATGGTGCTTTATCGTTGTGCTCAGATATTATTTGATATAGTATGAAATGCCTAAGTAATTGATACGGTAAAGAGTTGATGTAATATAATTATTATAATTAACTTTTTATTGTTTTAATTTTTCAATTAGTAATAGAAATGTGAGTTTTGGAATCAATTTAAAAAGCTGCAAATTTAATCTGAAATTGTAAACAGCTTGGAATGTATGGCTTCACAGTCTAGATAGTTTTCATCATGTCATAAACATTAAGAATTTTAAATGAGAATCATACATATTTGTATCAGATTTTACATCAGCATGACTAAAAATTTTCATAACCTCATGATAACTATAGGCCCTAATTCATGTACTGCATATATATTTTCCCCTCAGAATGGATGACTTCTTCTATCTCTAATTTTATGGCTTAACTGTTACTTGTAAGCAAAGCTCTCTGTTGTTATTAAATGGATTCATATACATGGATTCTGTCATAGTGTATCTGCAGTTTCCCCTGCAATTTATGTATTTAATTTTCTGCTTGTCTATTATACAATTTACTTTATATTTATGAATGATCTATTATTCCTATTAGAGAAACTAGAATAGATTTCATCAAACACTATGGCTATCACTTGGGGGTGAGTATTTTAAGGGCCAGATTATGCTTTATAGAAAACTGCACTTGAGAGGCTGCAATCAAACAAAGTGTTTAGAATACAATGTAAAAGGTTCCTTTTATAAAATACACCTCCTTCCTCCAGTATCTCTGTGACAAGCATCCACAGTCACTTTATAGAGCTATCACAAGTTTACTGTAAAAGAAGTAGTACAAATGTAACAATATTTCCTGAGATTCGTTTTAATATCCATTTTATTGTGAAAACTTTGTCCTTATAGCACTTAGATTAAAAAGTAAAAAAGAAAAAGAACAGAAACACATATTATGCTTTGTTTTAAAATCAAACACCCATGGGTGTATACACACAAACACATTCACACTGAGGGAGGAAGGAGAAGGAGAGTAGGGAGAAGTCAAGGAGGAGGGAGAGTGGCCAGAGAGGGAGGAGAGAGAGAGGCCAGAGAGGGAGGAGAGAGAGAGGCATATATGCACACACCCACCTTATAATGTAAATCTGTATTCTTATGACTCTATTTTGGTTCATATCATTTCCTAGTTGTGCCATTTTTTTTTTCAAAAAGGTTACTCAATGTATAATGATTAATGAAAAATAAGGAAAGGAATGTTGGGGCATGTGCCTCATTCTAGCTTCTGGAGAGACCAAAGCAAGATCATGAGTTTGATGTCAGCCTGGTTGCAGAGAATTTTAATCCAGCAACATGGCTACTCTAGCAAGGGGTCACATCCAAAAACCTAGGTCTAAGTCATGCAGCTGGAATACAAACACATCTTTAGTACACAGCTTTAATCCCAATTAATGATGTCTAATTGACAAAGTGATTAATCAGAGAAAAATTTGACCAGAATGAGTCAGAGAGAGGAAACACCCAACTCTTAGGAGAACAGCACAGGAAAAAAAAGCCACTTAAGAGCAGCACAGAGTGAGTCAGGAGCTGAAAGCAGATCAGTGAATGCAGTTCATTTGATTTCAGGCAATGTAATGGAGTTCAGTTAAATTCAGTTCAATGCAGTTTGGTGCAGTTCAGTTGAATGCAGTTGAGTTTGTACAGTTCTATTCAGTTCTACTCAGTTTCATTCAGTTCATGAAGTTAATACAGTTCAGTTTGTGCGATTCTGAAGCAGTTTTTCTAAGCACAGCAATTCAGAGAGAAGCCAAGAGAAGCCAGTTTGAATCTGTCATCTTGGAAAGGAGTTTCAAGCCAGAACTGTTGAGTGGAACCAGCCAGCCAGAGTTCAGAAAGACTTAGATTGGGAGCTTTTTCAGTAGTAAACCTCCAAGGCAACAATTAAAACTGGCAAATAAAATTAGTTTTACACCTTGAAAATGGAACAAGATTATCCTCTCAAGAAAAACATTTTCAATTCCATTGTGGATTCTATTCACAGGGTAGCAATTTTCACTTTTTTGGCTTTGTGTTTATAAGCTAACAAACTCATGAAGCTCAGTCTGCTTTTTCCGCCCAAAGAACACATGATGAATCATGTGTGTGTGTATATGTGTGTGTGTGTATCTATATATCTATATCATCTATCTATCTATCTATCTATCTATCTATCATCTATCTATCTATCTATCTATCTATCTATCTATCTATCTATCTATCTATCTATCTATCTATCTATCTATGTGCTAGCACAGCAGTAAAATATAGAAGCCTTGCTGCATAAACCCAAGAAAGCATTTTTTTTCATAAACAGTCTTACATTCATAATTGTTGCCAAGACAAGACATCCAGTCACACTACTGAATACAAACAGTAGTGACATTGGCTTTCTCAGCTTTCTTGTTCAAATCATCCCTGTACTGAGTAGATCATTAAAAGACTGTGAACTGAAGAAAACTGAAGTAGTATTCAGTGGTACCCTATATAAGTCAGGAAGACCATGATGACTTTATACCTCTCAGTAATACCCACTTTTTATTAGTTAAAAATAGGAGTTAGTAAGAAGACCAAAAAGGAACATAAATCCAAGTTTGATTTTTTTTTAGCAAAAAAATATATTTTTATGACCTTATCTAATTTGCAATCTCTGACACATGTTTTTTTAGCCTTATTTCCAAACAATATAAAATAGATTTATTTTTTATTAATCTGTTACCATTAGAGATTACCAATAGAGAAATTAGTCTTTCTCTATTTCTATGATATTTTGTGTATAATCCTTCCATATGAAATTTGGATACTCATCACAGTAAGACATCATTAACAAACTTTTTAAGTTTGTAGAAACCAATGTTTATTGTCTTAATTTATTTCTTTTTGGTGAGTTTCATTCTCCTTTTCAAAGTAGCTACAATTATCATTCTGTCTCTTCCTGCATATGATCACCTGTAGATATAGCCTCATTTCTAGATAATCACATGCAACCTCTCAAGATTGGCAGACCAGTAGCTATAAAAGAAGTCATGTGATTTGTGATATCATTCATAATATCAACTATATTTTCATTGGTAGATTAACTTCATAGTTAATTTGTTTCCCAAAATATGGTCTAAATTGTTCACTTTTGAAAATGTACAAAAAATTTCAATTCCTACTTTCCTAGCAAGTGGATACAGAAATCATGGAACAAGAATTCTGAAATAACAGAAAGGTAACAATGACATGCTGGCTGATTTTGGTCAAATAATAGCCAGTAAAGGTTGTCAGCTTTGTGGATCAGGTGCAATGGCAAGAATGGCTCAAAATATTGGTCTTACTATTTATTAAAGTATAAAAATAAAAAGAAAATGAAACAGACAAAAAGGGAGTTTCTTTAATGTTGAATAAAAGGCAAACATTGAGATGTTTTTTTGGTAATTAAAATGTGTTTTCATGAACCCAAAATTGAGAGGAATTTGGTTTGTGTGTGTACATGCATGTGCATATGCAAACACCACACCACATCTCCTTCTACTTTCTTATTTCCTGATATGTCTATTTCAATGTGTTTTAAATATGTAAAGCAAGGGGTGCCCTTCTAAGCATCCAATAGTGTCATGAAGTTCACTCAATAAAGAATACAGTCTCATTAAATGTATTTGTATGTAGAATAAAAACTGACAATAAATAATTTGTATAGATAAATAAAATATCTAAACTAGGCGTACTGTATACATGAGCCATTGGTTAATGATCCAGATTAAAACCCCAGATGCACAGTGATTTAGCTCTGGGTGGAAGTTAAGAGCTGAGAAGTGCTGTGAAATGTTAAATTAGAGAACACAGGAGTAACTTGATACACTTTCGGCATTTGCAGGTTTTCTCTTTGATGTAGAAATACATTTGAAGAAAGTTTTGTCTCACATAGATGAAAGAGGTTGAGAAAGTTCCTGAGAACAGCATGGTGGGGAAGACAGCATCATGAACTAGGCATTTCTGCTAGTGCATTTGAGTGGGAGGGAAGTCACACCTCCTCAAATTCTGGCAAGTGCTCTAGCTGTAAACACGAAGGAGCCAGAGCAAATATTGTAAAAACTGCAAGGAGAGACAAACACAGCAAAAGCTGTTTCATATGTAATAGCCCATGGAGACTGGCATTGGGAGGACATTGATGGATGCAGCCTAGACTTGACCTTGAAAGCTACAATGCAGCATAAGGCTAAGGCCCTAGATCCAGCGTAACAGCAAAGAAAGGCAGACATATGGCCATATTCTGTTGTCTTCCTCGTGTTCAGCACTAACCCTCCAGACATTTTTTATTATTATCCACCTTATGAGCACAAGGTCTCCTTTCCAATGTGTCAATGGAAATTCTTCAGAGTGGGAACTATCTATTTCCCAAACTGTCTATTCTTCCTCAGTTATTTTTACCCTTCTACCCTTCTGCCATTTATAGCCTGGGCAAACACCACACCACATCTCCTTTTACTTTCTTATTTCCTGATATGTCTACTTCAATGTGTTTTAAATATGTAAAGCAAGGGGTGCCCTTCTAAGCATCCAATAGTGTCATGAAGTTCAAGCTCATCACTCCTGCCTATAAGAACACATACTACTTGGCCTCAGCTCATACCTTTCATGATTTGTGCTACAAAAATTATATGTTCCAGAATACACCCAATTCCTCTTGTCTCTTGGGGGTTTAGCTGGTTCATCCTTTTGACTATATTTCATCAGCTTTACAGGGACTGCCTTTCTCCACACTTATAGCACACCTAGACTGTCGTTTTCACAGAGAAAGCTTTCTTAACCAACTGATTTGTTGCGGATAGTCCCGGTGCACATACACAGCAACACATATGCACATAAGTATGCACGCAATCATAATAATGATGATAATAATGATAATTAATAATAATAGCAATAATAGTAACTTTTAAAGGGTCTAGAGAGATGGCTCAGCAGTTGAAAACACTGGCTGCTTTTCCAGAGAACACTAGTTCAACTTCTATCCCGTACACGGCTACACATAACTATCTGTAACTCCAGTTCTTGAGAATCTAATGCCCGCATCTTGCCTCTTGAGTGAGTCAGGCACACAGCTGGCGCATAGAAAAAAAAAATCCAATATCGACTTCTGTTTTGTACATTCATGACATATACATGTGGACACACCTGCATACTTATATAAACATGTCCACATACATACACAGAAAAAATGAATTATTAATTTCATATATTGTTTATTTTAGTAGTAAAGACTTCTTTTAATTTCCAATTTTGAAATTAAGCTCACATTGCTAATAGTTTCTTTTCTACTGAGTCAGGTCAACAAATGTGCTTTTCTTGTTAGGAAGCCTTTCCCTTTCTTGTAGATAGCACTTACAGTTTCAGAGTGACAGGGCTGTCAGTCAGGTATACATACTTAATAACCTGCTGAAACTCTTGTGTAGTGACTGGCTTGTGAATATTGAAACAGTGGTAAAGTCTTATGTGCAGCACTCATGGAGTTAGGGTGCATTTCACATTTTTTTTCCTTGACTGAACAAGAGGAAAAAGTTGAGGGAATGCAGTTTTACATTTTTTTTTTTTTAATTTCACAAAATACCGACAAAGAAACAGTTAAGAATAGTGTGCTGGGTTGGTGGGATGATTCAAGTCTCCTACAGCTGAAAGGTTACTTAATTCAGAGCTGTGCTAAGTGTCCTGATCTATTCCTAGCCTCCTGATAGACAAAGGTTTCACCCACAATCTGCAATCAGCTCTGGAGTTATCTCCAGGCAAGGACGCTGAGGCATTTGTAAGTACATCATCAAGGAAAGGGGTGGAAGCCATCAGAGCAGGGAGGACATAGTTGAGTGTACTTCAGGGTCCAGCCTAATGAACATAGTTCCCAGAGGACTATGCTGGGGGCTGGGAAAGCAGGCAGCACATTTGTCTAATCAGACCTTTTACAGGACTCTGGATCACAAATTTCTGAGTGCTTTGAAAAACAGGCTCTTAGTTACATGAACTGGGTAGGCTAAGATGTTGAGCAGTGGGAACAGGTATCACAAATTAGGCAATCTGTCCTGAAGGAGCCAGATGACACTGCAAAAAATGGCTGTTGCTAATTACATTACCTCCCAGTAGTGACCCCAGAGCCAGCCTTACTCATTGGAAAATTGAATGCTGCCTTATTTATGTATATGTGTTAATATATGGATGTTAAAACGAATAGTTTGATGTTGTTACTCCTGCTTATTGACTAACTGGCAAGGCTTTGCTTTATCAACTTATTCAGCTTCGGGTGAACCAGCCTAGTTTATAAACAGAGATGCTTCTTTCTCTTTGATATCTAAATATTGATGCATTTTTGACACTTCATCAACTAATTCCACATCAGAAGGATATTCTAACACTTCCTGATTGGAATCAGAGTATGCGCCTCTTGCTTCAACTTAGCAGGCCAACAGAGCTGCTTTGCATTTCATCCATATCATTTCTTTCACTGCTCGTTACCACCCAAGCTGTATGTGAAAGGAACTATACCATGAGTACACAGACAAAGAGTTAATGATAAATACCTTAGGATCCACATGGGGTCACAAACACTACAGGCGTTTTCAAGTAATTTAAAATTTTAAACAATATTCTTAGTCCAAAGGCCACAAAAACAAAACATAATAATAATAATAATAATAATAATAATAATAATAATAATAATAATAATAATAATAAAACAAAACAACACACTGAAGGCCTCCAGACCAGATATGACAAATGAATGTTAATTCTGATTACTGGAATAAGTAAATGTATGGTTATAAGTTTGATTTGGCTGTATCAACCAGTCATTTTTGTTTCTATCTGCATAAAAACCAATAATGTAGGCAGACAAAATTTGGAGGTTCTTGTAATATGGAAAAGATATGGTTCACTCTTAAAGTAGTAAAAATAATCATTTCAAATGCCCACATTAAACATAGCCAGATTTAGTCCATTCCTATTTTAGTATTAAAAAGAAAGAAATCAGTTGGGTAATTTTGTTTTTATTTTCTTGGTTCCACTAGGTAGTATGTGTGTTTGTGTGTATGTGTGTGTGTGCATGTGTGTGTGTGTGTGTGTGTGTGTGTGTGCATGTGTGTGTATCTATATGCCCTAGCATACAAGTGGAGGTTAGAGGATATGATCTTTTACTGTTATATTGGTTCTGGAGACTGAAGTAGACTGAAAAGTCTTGCACAGGAAATCTTTTTTCCCAGTAAACCATCTATCAGAGACACCATCATATGTGATTTAATATTAAAAAGATATATTTATTTTCATTTTATGTTTATGAGTACTTTACATGTACTTGTATGTATGTGTATTATATGCATATCTGGTATCCAGGTAGGCTAGAAAACAGTGTTGGATCCCCCAGAACCGGAGTTACAGATGGTTGTGAGTTGCCACGAGGGGATTATTAACTGAGCCTGAGTTCTCTACAAGAGCAGCAGGTATTCTTAACTGCTAAGCCATCTTTCCAGTCCCATCTATAAAATTTAAAATGCATCCTTAGTATCACTCTTTGGAAGTTTAAGAAAGAATAATCCAGATAAGATAGGAATCACTGCTCCTCATATGTAACAGTAAAACCATCTCAGAGCTGGAGAGATGACTCACTGGTTAAGAGCACTGATTGCTCTTCCAGAGGTCCTGAGTTCAATTCCCAGTAACAACAGAGTGGTTCACAACCATCTGTAATAGGATCTGATACTCTCTTTTGGTGTGTCTGAAAACAGCTACAGTGTGATCATATAAATACAACAAATACATAATAAACAAACAAACCTTTCCATCTCTACTCCTCCCCCACACTTACCCTGTTACTTAATTTTCAAACAAAAATTTTTAGTTTGAATCACTAATAATAGCTATATTAGACCCAGTGTGTTTATGAATACATGTGTATTTGTTATTATGTGTGTGCATGTATGTGTACATACAAGCAAGTTTATATGAAGTTGCTCCCTTTACACTTTTCTGAAAATACTTGTCAAAGATTCAATTTCATAAGGAAGTGTTACTGTTGGATCAAATTATCATTGACATAGAATAATTCATTTATTGACTCAACGGCTCTCATGACAGGCACTGGGCTATCACCCACTCTCATTCAGATGTAGCACATGTTCTAGTCTAGCATGTGATTGTAATGGATGCAAAGGGCATGATGGCGCCAGGAACCTCACTGTGGAAGGATTCAATTTTGCACCATATTTGTGACCAAGTCACTAGGTCTTGTTTTACCAGGTAGCAGTTTCCTCTGATTGAAAAAAAAATAGTTCTGTTTCTGACATTACAATTTTAATTCGTAATTTGTTGGAGACTTTGAGGAATTAGCAGGGACATATCCTTATCCCCCCTCTGGTCATAGAAATTGGATCTTTGGAGTTTAATCTCTCTGTATCCTCTCTCCCCCTTCTTCATTCTTTTCTTTCCTTTTTCCATCTTCCTCTTTCTTTCCCTATGTTCATCTCATAGTCCCTCCTCATTTTTATTTGTACAATGAAACCAATTTTCTCAAAGGAGAGAGGCTTTGAATTATTGTTAAGTCAAGAAAATACAATCCATCCAAATTAATAGTTTGAAAATTTTAGGATGAGAAAATATCTCCAAATTGATTTTATGAAGCCAAATCACATATGGAATTCTGGTTATAGTACCAGTATATGGCACTACAAGAAAAATACAGTTCAAGATACATTGTGAATATAGACATAGATTCTCAACATAACAAAAATATAATATAGACATAAAATCCATTTAACAGTACATCAAATGGATCTTTTACTATCATCAAGTAGATGTAATTTCAGGAGTGTAACGATGCCCAAACATCTGCAAGAAATTTGATTTGTTACACAATGAAGGCCAAAAGCCATATAATCTTCACAAAAGATGTCAAATACTTTTGTTATCCATGATTTAAAAAATGTTTAATCAAAAACAGTACCTTAATAGTGTTGTTCTTCATGACACTAAAACCCATAAGTTGTATCATATACAGTGGTGAAAATCTGAGAGATTTCCCTAAAATTTTAGTGGCCATGAATTGGAAAGAGGATGTAGAAAGGTATATGGGAGATGGTTAGAGGGAGGAAAGGGAAGAGAGGTGTCTTGTAATTAAAGAATAATCCAAAAATTAAAATATTAAAAAATGGGAACACAAACATATTTGCTTTTATCTCTATTCACACTATTTGCAGGAAGTATAAGCCAAAGCAATTAGGCTTAATAAATCCAAACAGAAAATAAAGAGTGAAATGTCTTAATTTGTCAACTGCATAACCTTATATATAGAAAACCCTGAAGACATTCATCAAAGAGTTAGAACTGATAAATGAATTCTATTTGAAAACTGTTTTAAAAGCCATTCTTTATAACGCTTACGGAAGCACTGGGGAATAAAGTTAATTACAACAATAAAAGGTGTGTATACGGAAAACTTTGCCACATTGTCAAACATTGAAGACAACAAATGAATGAAAAGATATTCAGCGCTCAAACTGTAAAGATTGATATGATCATCATGTACCAAAATGAGGTACTGATTTAATGGTTTTTCTGTTAGAATTTAAGCATTATTTTTCATGGGACAGAACAAATCCCTGAATCTCATAAGAAGTACCAAAGGATGACAAACAATCAGAATAAATTCTGGGCAAAAGATGGATGGGTCATTATTTTTTTCTGGCATCCAAACATATTTCAGAACTATTTCAATCAAAACAGCATGATATTGGCATAAAAGAAGACTCATAGATGAATAAAATAAGGCAAAAAGCCCAGAAATAAACCCTCCCACCTGCACTCAATTAATCTTTAACAAAGGTGCCAAGAATACTTAACAGAGAAACAATTCTTTCAATAACCACTGCTGGTAACACTGTATGTGCATACTGAAGAATTCAGTTGGACTTGAATCCTTACATATAGCTCAACACATAACTTAAAATATGTTAAATACCAAATTTAGTAACTGACAATAAAACAGCCAGAAAAAAATCAGAATAAAATTAGACAACATTAGTTTGAGCAATAATTTTTTGCTTATGCTCTATAAATCACATATAATCAGAACAAAATTAGACAAGATATATCAAGTAACTGCTTCCTCTTCACAGAAACAATGATCAGTAGATTGTGTAGATCATCCTTGTAATGGGAAGAAATATTTGCCAACTATGTAATGTGTTAATATCCATCAAGAAGTCTATAGCAAGAAAAATAACAGCATAATTTACAAATGGGAAACAGAGGGGCACACAGGGCACAAATTAACATAGATAGATGACAGTTACCATAAAAATTGCATATTGTCAAAAACAACTGAAGAATACAAGTTAGCAACCCACTGAGAGACCACTTCAGAGTTAGAGTGGCATTTATAAAAATGATAGAAGTTCATGATAATATAAAGAAAAGAGAACCTCCTTTCAAAATTGACCAGAATGAAATTAGTGTAAGTATTGTGGACAATAGTGATAGCAAAGCCTTAAATTAGTAAATAATTAACTCCTTCTTGTGTGTTCACCCAATGTAAGTGAAATCAGTGTGTTTCAGAAATATATGCACTTGCACCATCACTAAACATCATTTGCAAGAGGCAAAATTTGGGAACAATATAAGTGTTCATCTGTTGGAATCACCAAGGTACTTGTATCTAAAGATTAGGTACAAGACCAGGAAAGTTAAGCAAGTAAAATTGTCCTTTCAAAGGAAAGGACATATAAGCCCTTTTTCCATTCAAAGTGCTGGGATTTGGAGTAGTTAATAGCCTGGTGATCTGCATATATGTATAGCCAGGGCTCCCTCAAGCTCCTACAACCAGAACCAGAGGTGGCTTGCAGTCCAAATAACCTCTATGCTCTCTATATGATTGGGACCCAGCCAGACTCTTCCCAAGGTACTGAAGCTAATACAGGTAGCCTATCTCTAGATCCCATCTTCTTGGAAGAAATGGCATGTTCTTTGAGTTGAATTTTCTTGTAATTATGTCTTCTTGTACATTAAGAATTGTATTACGTCAGGAAATTTTTTCCAAATTGTACTTTGTTTAACTATGCTAGCAATAGACCAGCTGGCATCATATTCTCAAAGTTTGATCCAGATCAACTAAGTTATGCTGATCTAAGTTTTCATCCTGCCTCTTTGCAGATTTTTTTCCCTGATAGTATTGATGTCCACAGAGACTCCCACATCCATCAGTGAATGAATGGATTAAAATATCACACACACACACACACACACACACACACACACACACACACACACACACGCACACGCACACGCACACGCACATGCACACGCACACACACACTGGAATGTTGCGTTTTATAAAAATATGGAAACAGGAGATATGTTTGGTGGAGGCAAGGGGTACCTTGGCAGGCTCATGCTGAGGTATCCCTTCTCCCTGAGGGATAGGACATGGAGAAGGGAAGTAGAAACAGAGAAAGGCAGGGAGGTGTATGGAGAGAGAGAGAGAGAGAGAGAGAGAGAGAGAGAGAGAGAGAGAGAGAGAGAGAGAGAGAGAGAGACAGACAGAGACAGAGACAGAGACACAGAGAGAGACAGAGACACAGAGACACAGAGAGACAAAGACAGAGAGACAGAGAGACAGAGAGAGACAGAAAGACAGAGAGAGACAGAAAGACAGAGACAGAGAGAGACAGAGAGACAGAGAGACAGACAGAGAGAAGTGGAGTAGAGGCTGGCCATGAGCACATAGAGAGGGGAGAAGGGAATAGGGAATGGGGATAATGGGAAGAGAGGGTAAAGGAGCAAGGGCAGGAGAGCAAGAGAATCAGAGAGAAAGGAGGGGCCAAGTGGCCTCATTTATAGTGAGTCAGGCAACCTGGCTGTTGCCAGGTAACTGTGGGGCGGAGTAAATGCCAACATGGAACATTCAGCCTGATAATAAAAGCATGATTCTACCATTGGTGATAGTATGGTCAGATTCAAAGACCATTGTGAAATAACTAAGCACAAAAGACAAATATCATGTGGTAGTAGGGTGTAAGTTACCAAGGTTGGGAGGTAAATGAAGGATGGATAGGAAAAGAGAATGCTTTTAAAATCAGCCAAGTTAAAGGCAAGTAGAGAAGAACTATGGACAGAATGAGTATATGGACAGGTGAGTATATTTAACCACAATGCATTTTGTGGTTCTAAATTGCTGAAAGAATGAATTGCAAAGGCACTTAACGCAAGCAAATGATAGCTATGTGAGATTTTAAATAGAAAAGTTAGGTTTTGGAAATTCTACAATATGTGTGTATATGAAGCCATCATATTATACCTCATAAATACATATACTTACTGATTACAAAGATTTTTTTAGTAATTGAAATCTAGTATACTATCAGAAACTGGAGAACTTCTAAGTAGGTATTAAATTAAGGAAACCTTGTATGGTTTGGCCTTTGTTGTTGCACTGTTTCCAGGAGAAATCTTCTCCCTTTAAGTGTTAGATTTCAAGTATGTGCATTTGTTTTCTTCTAGGCTCCTTTTCTTTTCTTATTTCCCCAGGTGTGAGATAGTAAAAGAGACAGAATCCCCTGTAGCACAGAGAGACAGCTGAAAGTGATGTGATGAACACAAGCTGACCTCTTCAGAATCTAGAAAAATGCTAAAGGGGTTTTGTAAAACTATTTTCTGTGTAATACCTCCCGTCACTGTGGAAATCACTCTCTAGCTTCCCTTTGTTTATCTGCTCGGGTATATGAATAGGCAGATTCACTCCAGGATTGAATTTGTGGGAAAGTGATTTTTGCAGCAAGCTAAGGACATAAGTGAGAAAAACTCAATTAATTACTTAAGCTTAGATGGATGTCTGCAGAGTGTGCTGCAAACTGTAGCTGCTCATATTCATGGACACACCATACAATGCCTTTAGAATTACATGAATTTATGAGCATGTCATAAAATGCTTTTAGAGTTGCACATAACAATAGCCAACACTAGTTATTAAAGGGATGCAATAGGTTGAAAAACACAGAAGCATACCCAGACAGATGTACGTGTATATGTAATTATGATGCACCTTAATTTATGTAAAGGTTCTGATATTGAAAGATCAGATCCATCCTAAGGACCGTCTGCATGCTGCGGAGTACTGTGCCATCATCTTTTAGGACTCTGTGAAAGGTACTGGTAATGTGAACATGGCCAGTCAATCTCTTTACTGGGATTGGGATAAAAGCTTTTTCTAGCAAAGCTCTAGAAACAAGTATTCCACACTGATTTTCTTTGTTTCACACAAAAGAGGCTTTATGTGGTTATCAGCATTAAGGATGTCACAAATTCTTTATATATATGAAATATTAAACATAGTAGAATTTTATAAAACAGTTTTAGAAGAGATTTCAAAGAATGTTATGGCTTTATAATAGCTAAAACTATCATTGTAATCACTCATTTTGAAAGCTTATTCGATTTACATTATTTTCAAAAATTAACATATCTTTATATAGGGAAATGAGCAACTCGTATGAATACTATAACCTTCATGGATCATGGGATTGTAAATATTCTCTGTAGTGTCCAGGTAAAACTACAAGTTAACAATCTAGATGGATACTACCACATAGAAGCATATTATTAAACTAGAGTTTATGATATTCAGGAAGTTTCAACTCTACATAGGAACTAAAATTTGTATCCTTAAAATACTATATCTTCAATATTTTTTGGAAAGGGTCTAGCATTTTTTCTTCCACATTTTCAATTGTTTTACCATTTTCTAAATTTTTTTCTACATTCCACTCTCATAGATTTTATCCATCTTAAGTTTTTGGCTCCGTCCCAAGTGTCTGAGACTTTTAAATTTGTATACTTAAATATTAACTTAAAATGTTAATGATTAATTATAATTCCATTTGTACAGTAACAAAATCTTACATTGTATTTAATGAAATATTAAGTACACTTCATAAAACATACATTACTCTCTGCTTAATTGTGCAATACAAAATTATGTTAGCTTTCTAATCAGTGAAACAATGTTCTGAAAAGTACAGCTTAGGGCCCTCTAGGTAGTTAGTGACCAGTTCTGCATTCCCTCATTTATTTTAAACTTAAATTTGTACAGTTGGAGGTCTCTTCCGTATGTTGCTGTGGAGTTGATTCTAGGGAACTCAATTTCATTTCCTTGTAATCATTTTTCAAACTGTGAAGGTCATTTTTAATTCTAATCCTGTCTTCCAAGGTGCTTGCCCATCCTGATGATGTGATGTACTTGGCAAACTTAATGACTACCTTCTCCAGCTTGTAATCAATCACATACAGAGATGTTAAATGCACCCAGAACTGAGCTCTGCAGAATATCACCCGCGATGCGATTAGGGGCAATGGTTCTACAACGTGTTCTTTTTAAATTCCAGTGATTACTTTATTCTTCATACTGTGCCTTAGAGAAAGACAAATAGAATGCTGTCTGAGTTAAACAAAATCTGGATATGGCTAGGTCTGGGATCTTGCTAGAGAGACCTGCAAAATGTGTGGCACAAGCTTTGGCATCTATATTTTTTTTAGCAAGTTTTTCAAGTTTTCGGAACACAAGCAGAAGTCAGCCAGAGTCTCTCCCAGGATGTAATATGAACAGTCTCTAACTCAGTTTCTTATAGACTCTTGGCTCCCCTCTAAGACATTATGAGCCCATATTCACTGTCCATATTTCTGTCTTCATGTTAGTCTTCTTAATTCCTATCATAATTTTGCTTAGGTTCTACTTACAGGATCCGTTTTTGAGCAATCTCCATAGTTTGGGAGGGGACAATATGACGTACCATGGTTTAATAGAACTTGTGATATATAGGACAATAACAAAGTACCTAGAATTTAGCAAACTTTTATTTTGTCCATATGATTAGAACTCATATCAGTATAAGCCTATAAATGCTCCAATAATTTTGTGTAGAGGAATTTTAATCTAACAACATGACTACTCTGACAAGGGGTCACATCCAAAGATCTAGGTCTGTGTGATCTTGCTGGAATGCAGACACATCACACACCTTTAAATCATCTGGCTGGGATAGATACACATCTTTAAGGTAAAATTAGTTTGTAGAAGGAAGCAGCCATGTTTGAAAGTGGCTTATAAATGAGGAGCAGAGAAAGTGATGAATTTGACAGAATGAGTCAGAGAGGATGTACCCAACTTTTACGAGGGAAGAGAGACAGGAAAAGAGGCAACTAAAGAGCACAGTGCAGAGAGGGAGAGGAAGCAATTTTATTGGGACAGTTTTACAGAGGAAGATTGTAGGTTGTATGTGAAGACCCAACAAGCTAGAGAATGAGAAGGAGCCAGAAGATTAGAACAGATTGCTAGAGTTAGTCTGAGCCAACTTAAGCAATTCAGTTGGAGGCTGAAAGAAGCCAGTTTGAATCAGTCAGCTTGGAGTGGTTTGGGCCAAAACAGCTGAGTTAAATCAGCCAGGCAGAGTTCAGAAAGAACTAGAAAGGGTGAGCTTATTCTGCAGTAAGACTTTGAGATGACAATTACATCAGGCAAATAAAAGATACTTTTGCAATTTCATATAGGTAGAAATGGTGAATAAGTAAGTATTTAAAAGTCAGATCTATATTGAGCAGTGTATATGCACTATTTTAGGAACTTGGTAAAGTGAACAAGAATATAAAGTTTTCTTCAGGTAAGTAATAATATTTCCAATAGAGAAAATACATTTTAAGACTCAAAAGAGTCTCAAACTGATTTGCAAATAGCCTTGGGCACATGCTTCCTAAAATGAAAAATGGAAAATTAGACTATATTAGGTACATCAGGAAATTTTGTTTTTGTTTTGCACTGGTGGGGATTAAATCTGTGTTTTCATGTGTGTTAGGCAAAGGGCACTAAGCCAAGTCCACATCTCTGGTAACCATTTGTTTTTCAAAACTTGGAGTAAAAATTGAGTAGAAATTGGTGACCTAGTCATCCTTTGAAAATTGTGATATGGATTTTATGCTTAATGGGAAAGAACAGTTCAATAAGTAGTCGTATATCTCAAGGAGAGGAAGGAAGAGAAAAAAAGATTTTTTTTTTCTGTACAAGATAATTTTTAGTCTCCGAGTGCACTAAGATTTTGGGAGGACTTAGCCAAGAGGAAAGGGAAAAACCCAATATACACATTGCTCACCTCAGTACCCTGGAGGAAAGATACCTGTGGTTTTGCTTTGCTGGGTAGTTGTTGGTAAGAACTCATGTCCCAGCAAATGCCTATGACCTGCTACTGGCCAGAACAAATGCTCTCAGCTGCATGGAACATCTGTCCATTGAAGAGGTTTATGTTTAGCATACTAGAGGTTTCAGAGATTCAGCTCTGAATTCTTTCACTAAAAGTTAATTCAAAATATGGACTCTGTTTTTTCTTCACAGTTAAAATATTTCTTCTTTCTTTTTTGAAAAGAAACTTGCTTTTGTATTTTAAAGCACTCCTCTCTGTCTCTGTCTCTGTCTCTCTGTCTCTCTGTCTCTATTTCTCTCTGAATTTCTAGTTCAGCACTCCAGCAACAGAGATAAATCAGAATTCCACTCAGATTAAACTTCTAAATCAAGGCACAAGTGACTTCTAATGACCAGACCATTATTTAGTTTGTATTTAAATGTCACAGTCTTTAATAACTATTTTAATTAGTTTCTTTAATTTTTTGTTTGGAATAGTAGTGTTTTATTTGATAATTAATAATCCCTGTAGTTATCTGCATATTAAATATTATCTTCAGTCATAGCTTGTCAAAAGTAAGAATTTTGAAACACAGAACTGTGCAAAAGGGGCATTAAAAATTATGTGCTTGTGGGTCCAGATACTTCATTTCAGGGTTTAAACATGCTGCATTTCATGTTTCTGTTTCTGATGACCAGAGAGTCTGCACTATTTTCGAATTAAGGTTCTATGACAAGTAAGTTGATGTCAAAATTGAGAAGAGAAGAATGATCTATTTTTGAAGTCAAATATTTATTACAAAACATGATGAGATAGCCATCAAATATTAATATACAGTGTTGACCAGGAAGTTATATGGAAAAGCCTTTGGCTGCAAGCACTAATGCATACAAAGGAGTTGAGCTTCAGGTACGGACAGGGGTGCACATCAAATCCATAGGAGGCTTAATAAGTTTGCAACAGCATTGTCCTGAATGAGAGCCAGACACTGACAGAGCAGCACAACTGGAATAAAACATTGGGATTGATGGCAAAGCTGTTTGATACATGTATCCAGGGAAGCTGTAGGCAAGAAAATCCAAACAGTATTTGAAACACTGCATCAGAATTAGAGTTCTGTAAATGTGATAAATAGCAAACTTCCCTGAGCCTATACAGCACTTCATTCCCGGCCTTGGGCTACTTTTTATTTTTATTTTTTGTCTTTTTTTTTTTTTTGGTATTCTTCTGCACACTGAAAACCAGCTTGCTCTTCTTCCCAAGCTTGCCAAACACACCGATAGAACTTCTTCGTCTAACACTCTCGCAGCTGAGATATTTTGACGCTCTGCTCAGACAGAGTGTCTAAATCCAGGGTTTCTATTTCCTCTCTGGATCTTCTCTGAAGCCACCCTTGCATTTTATTCAAGATTCTGACCATGTTCAAACTTTTTAGAAAGTTGGCCTGGCCACTTTTCCTAAATTATTCCAATATTAGCTATCCCCTACTTTGAACAGATTTTCTTTAGAACTGTTATCAACATTGGATATCAAATATAACAATTTTACACCAGTGAAGAATACATATAAGAAGATCTAAGTGAAGAGGGATAAAAAAGAAAAAAAAAAAGACCCAAAGACATGCCATGCAAAGAATGGGTCAAGTCAACCCTTAGAAAAAGGTACTGAACTTAGAAGGTGAAAGGGGTCAGTTTTTGTAATGTTCTGCATAATGGCATGGCATTCACTCATAGGAATAAGGTTCCAGACAAAGCTTAACTAGAACAGCATCACATTCAGGAGAGTTGGAGAACTAGACAGACAGAGTTTAAGTGCTATTTATTTGTAATGCCTGTGATTTTTGAATCTAGATAATACTATCTTCATTTTCCTTAGTCACTATATTCAAATGTAAGAATGAAATGGGATAAAGACATTGACCCAATACCACATGCACAGCAGATTGTAATTCCAGGCACATATATTATAAAAAATAAATTATAATCTAATAAAACAGCTCATAATGGGTTTCAATGTTTATTTTCACTTAAAAAAGAAAGGCATTCCTTGTTAGAGCCCGAATGGTATTTTATACTCTCAGTTTTTTTCTTGGATTCACTTTAGTTTGGGAAGATTGTATTGTCTTTTCCATGAACATTATAGTTTCACAGTATGGAAATTGCTTCTATTGTATACTTTAAACTTAGAAAAAAGTGGCAAAATATTTTGTAAAGGTGTTATTTTTATTGTCTTTAATACAGAAAACAGATATACATTTTTTAGAAACATGTTTACACACATTTCCACTTAAGTAGCAATTGAACTACCAGCCTACAGAAAAAGCTCTCCCTATGCCTCATCACATATATTTTCTACAATCTATATAATATATAACTGATCCCTGTCCTTGGTGGGCCTACTTTTTGCAATATGAAAATTAAGTTCTAAACTTTGCCGGCTTATTTACTATCTCTTAGTAACCTATTCCAGTACTCTATTTGAAACAAAATATGTAAAAAAAAAAAAATTTGCAGTCTAGTGCTATTTGTCACTAACAATAGTCAAACACCAACTACTAGGCAATTTAAAGTAAAATCTCAACCCACCAAGTAATTTACATAATTCAAACATCAAGGAAGAAAAATGATTTATAACTTCTTTCATTTACATAACAATGTATGAACAGAATACACACTTAAAGGTTACGGGCACAATTTTTTGTTTTTTTCCTTGGATATTTTATTTATTTACATTTCAAATGTTATCCACTTTCCCAATTTTCCCTCTGGAAACCCCCATCTCATCCCCCCTCTCCTGCTTCTATGAGGGTGCTCCCCAACTCACCCACCCACTCCTGGCTCCCTGCTCTGGCATTTTCCTTCATCATGCCTTCTTAGGACAAAGAGCCTCTCATCCCATTGATGTCCGAGAAGGCCATCTTCTACTACATATGTGGTTAGAGCCATGGATCCCTCCATGTATACTTTTTGGTTGGTGGTTTAGTTCCTGGGAGCTGTGTGGGGTCTAGTTGGTTGATATTATTATTCTTTCTATGGGTTGCAAATCTCTTCAGCTCCTTCAGTCCTTTCTCTAATTCCTCCACTGGAGACCTTGTGCTCAGTGCAATGGTTGACTGCAAGTATTCCTCTTTGCATTTGTCAGGCTCTGGCAGATCCTCTCAGGAGATAGCTATATCAGGCTCCTGTCAGTATGTACTCCTTGGGGGTTTGGGTTTGGTGTCTGTATATGGGATGGTTATGGATATAGGGCAGTCACGTGGATGGCCTTTCCTTCAGTCTCTGCTCCACACTTTGTCTCCACATTCCCTTGAGTATTTTGTTCCTCTTTCTAAGAAGGACTGAAGCATCCAAACTTTCTTTGCTTCTTGAGCTTCTTGTGGTCTGTGAATTGTATCTTGAGTATTCTGAGCTTTTGGGCTAATATTCACTTATCAGTGAGTGCAAACCATGGGTGTTCTTTTGTGATTGGGTTATCTCACTCTGGATGATATTATCTAATTCCATCTATTTGCCTAAGAATTTCATAAATTCATCATTTATAGTAGCTGAGTAGTACTTCATTGTGTAAATGTACCACATTTTCTGTATCCATTCCTCTATGGAAGGACATGTGGGTTCTTTTCTGCTTCTGTCTATTATAAATAAGTCTGTTATGAACATAGTGGAGCATGTGTCCTTGTAATATGCTGGAGCATCTTCTGGGTATATATATGCCCTGGAGTGGGTCCTCAGGTAGTACTATATCCAATTTTCTGAGGAACTGCCATACTGATTTCCAGAGTGCTTGTACAAGCTTGCAATCCCAACAACAATGGAGGAGTGTTCCTCTTTCTCCACATCCTTACCAGCATGTGCTGTCACCTGAGTTTTTGACCTTAGCCATTCTGACTGGTGTGAGGTGGAATCTCAGGGTTGTTTTGATTTGCATTTCCCTGATGACTAAGGATGTTGAACATTTCTTTAGGTGCTTCCAAACCATTCAGTATTCCTCACCTGAGAATTCTTTGTTTAGCTCTGCACACAATTTTAATAGGGTTATTTGGTTCTCTGGAGTCTAACTTCTTGAGTTCTTTGTATATATTGGATATTATTAGAGGATAGCCCTCTATGGGATATAGGGTTGGTAAAGATATTTTCCCAATCTGTTGTTTGCTGTTTTGTCCTACTGACATTTTCCTTTGACTTACAGAAGCTTTGCAACTTTTTGAGGTCTCATTTGTTAATTCTTGATCTTAGAGCATAAGCCATTAGTGTTCTGTTCAGGAAAATTTCCTCTGGGCTCACATGTTTGTGGCTCTTCCCCATTTTCTTTTCTATTAGTTTCAGTGTATCTGGTTTTATGTGGAGGTCCTTGATCCACTTGAACTTGAGCTTTGTACAAGGAGATAAGAATGGGTCTTTTTGCATTTTTCTACATGCTAACAGCCAGTTGAACCAGAACCATTTGTTGAAAATACTGTCTTTTTTCCACTGGATAATTTTAGCTCCTTTGTCAAATATCAAGTGACTATGTGGGCTCATTTCTGGGTCTTCAATTCTGTTCCATTGATGTACCTGTCTGTCACTGTACCAATGGCATGCAATTTTTATTACTACTGCTCTGTAATATTTTTTGAGGACAGGCATGGTGTTTCCCCCAGAAGTTATTTTGTTTTTGAGAATAGTTTTTACTATCCAGGACTTTTGTTATTCCAAATGAATTTGAAAATTGCTCTTTCTAACTATGAAAATTTGAGTTGGATATTTGATTGGGATTACATTGAATCTATAGATTGCTTTCAGCAAGATGGCCATTTTTACTATATTAATCCTGTCAATCCATGCACATGGGAGATCTTTCCATCTTCTTAAATCTTCTTTGATTGCTTTCTTCAAAGATATGAAGTTCTTGTCACTACAGATCTTTTACTTGCTTGGTTAGAGTCACACCAAGGTATGTAATATTATATTTGGCTATTATGGATGGTGTCATTTCCTTAATTTCTTCCTCAGCCTGTTTATCCCTTGAGTAGTGGAAGGCAACAGATGTGCTTGAGTTAATTTTATATCCAGCTACTTTGCTGAGGTTGTTTATCAGCTTGAGGTTTTATCTGGTGAAATTTTTGGGGTTCACTTAAGTATACTATCACATCATCAGCAAATAGTGATATTTTGACTTTTCCCTTACATTTTGTATCTCTTTATCTCCTTTTGTTGTCTAATTGCTCTGGCTAGGACTTCAAGTACAATACTGAATAGGTAGGGAGAGAGTGGGCAGCCTTGTCTAGTCCCTGATTTTAGTAGGATAGCTTCAAGTTTCTCTCCATTCAATTGGTGTTGGCTACTGGTTTCCTGTATATTGCTTTTACTATGCTTAGGTATGGGCCTTGAATTTCTGATCCTACCAAGACTTTTGTCATGAAGGGGTGCTCAATTTTGTCAAATACTTTCTCTGCATCTAATGAGATGATCATGTGTTTTTTTTTTTTTTTTTACTTTGAGTTTCTTTTATATAGTGGATTATGCTGATGGATTTCCATATATTGAACCATCCCTGCACCCCTGGGATGAAACCTATTGATCATGTTGAATGATTGTTTTGCTGTGTTCTTGGATTTGTTTTGTGAGAATTTTACTGAGTATTTTTGTATCGATATTCATAAGTGAATTTGGTCTGAAGTTCTCTTTCTTTTTTTGAGTCTTTGTGTGGTTTTAGTATGAGTATAATTGTGGCTTCATAGAACGAATTGGGTAGTGTTCCTTTAGTTTCTATATTGTGGAATAGTTTGAAGAGTATTGGTATTAGGTCTTCTTTGAATGTCTTACAGAATTCTGCACTAAAACTGTCTGGTCCTGGGCTTTTTTGTTGTTTGTTGTTGTTGTTGTTGTTGTTGTTGGGAGACTTTTAATGATTTCTTTAGGGGTTATGGGACTGTTTAGATGGCTTATCTGGTCCTGATTTAACTTTGTTACCTGGTATCTTTCCAGTTTTGTTGGGTATAGGTTTTTGTAGTAGGATCTAATTATTTTTTGGATTTCTTTGGTTCTGTCTTTCTTCTTATTTCTGACTTTATAATTTTGATACTGTCTCTGTGCCCTCTGGCTAATCTGGCTAAGGTTTATCTGTCATGCTGTTTTTCTCAAAGAACCAACTTCTGGTTTTGTTGATTCTTTGTATAGTTCTTTTTGTTTTTACTTGGTTGATTTCAGCCCTGAGTTTAATTATTTCCTGCCATCTTTTCCTCTTGGGTGTATTTGTCTCTTTTTGTTCTAAGGCTTTCAGATATGCTGTCAAGCTACTAGTGTATGCTCTCTCCAGTTTCTTTTTGAAAGCACCCAGACCTATAAGTTTTCCTCTTAGCAGTGCTTTCATTGTGCCCCATAAGTTTTGGTATGATGTGCCTTCATTTTCATTAAATTCTAAAAAGTCTTTAATTTCTTTATTTTTTTTCCTTTACCAAGTTATCATTGAGTAGAGCATTGTTCAGCTCCCATGTGTATGTGGACTTTCTGTTGTTTTGTTGTTATTGAAGACCACCCTTAGTCCATGTCGATCTGATAGGATGTATGAGATTATTTCAATCTTCTTTTACCTGTTGAGGCCTGTTTTGTGACTTTTGAGAAGGTACCATGAGTTGCTGAGAATAAGATATATACTTTTGTTTTAGGATGAAATGTTCTATAGATATCTGTTAAATCCAATTGGTTCATTCTGTTAGTTTCACTGTGTCTCTGTTTAGTTTCTGTTTCCATGATCTATCCATTGATGAGAGTAGGGTGTTGAAGTCTCCCACTATTATTGTGTGAAGTGCAATGTGTGCTTTGAGCTTTAGTAAAGTTTCTTTTATGAATGTGGGTGCCTTTGCATTTGGGGCATAGATGTTCAGAATTGAGAGTTCATCTTGGTATGTTTTTCCTTTGATGTGTATGAAGTATCTTACATTATCTTTTTTGATAACTTTTGGTTGAAAGTTGATTTTATCCAATATGAAAATGGCTATTCCAGCTTGTTTTCGATCCTGGATGGTTTTGCTCAATTTCTTCACATGTTAGGTTGTGTTTTCCTGTAATATTTTAAGGGATTCTTGTGTTTTATCTTTAAGGACTTTTACCTGTTTACCTGTGTTCTCCTGTAAGGGAGTTGTTTATGTCCTCCTTAAAGTCCTGTATCATCATCATGAGATGTGATTTTATATTTGAATTTTGCTTTTCTGGTGTGTTGGGGTATCCAGGACTTGCTGTGGTGGGAGAACTGTGTTCTGATGATGCCAAGGAGGCTTGGTTCCTGTTGCTTAGGTTCTTGTACTTGCCCCTTGCCATCTGGTTATCTCTAGTGTTATTTGGTCTTGCTGTGTCTGACTGGAGCTCATCTCTCCAGTGGGCCTGTGAGCCTGTGATCTTAGGTGTGTCAGCACTCCCGCAGAGATCAGCTGTCTCATGTGTGGGATTTGGGTTCACAGGGCTGTGGGATACCTTTAGCTCCGTAGCACAGATTGAGACCTGAAGGATCCTGTCCCCAGCTCTTCTGCTGTTCCTGTGCCCTGTGTGCTCCTGGTGGTTCCCTCTTTGGACAGTTATTTGAGTGAAAGTGGTGGTCTTACCTGTGGTCTTAGGAGCAAGAGCATTCCTGGGAGAGTAGCTTCTCTTCTGGTGGGATTTGCGTGCGGAGGGCTGATGGCGGCCTGAAGGATTCTGTTTCTGGCTGCTCTACTGTTCCTGTGCGTTCCTGGTGGGTCTCTCTTTGGACAGTTATTGTAGCAAAAGTGAATATGCCACCTCTGGGCTTAGGAGTGAGTTCACCCCTGTAGACCAGCTTTCTCCTGGCAGGATTTTTTGTGTGGAGGGCTGTGGGACAGCCTTAGCTCCAAATTTTCTGTTTTATACTAGAGATTGTCTCTCAAATTCTTTGAGGATAAACCATACTCTTCAATTGTAGTTGTTTTGTCCAATTAGTTTAGTTTGGATGAAGTTATATTACTTATACAGGTTTCTGTTACTTATATAAATGAAAATACTAAGAGCTTACTTTATTTCAATCCTAATAAAAGAAAACTAAAAAATAAAACACCATTAGCTACCCAGTATATACTATATATGACATAGATTACTCTATTGTAATGTTTGTTTGTGTGTGTGTATGTGTGTATATGTATATATGTATAATCAAGAAAGCTAAGTTTAGGTTTAATAATGTTCATTAGTTCTTATACTTTTTAGAAATTAATAATTTTCTGTGTAGTGAATGAACAAATCATAAATAATGAATGGTATTGGATTTAACAACACTTGTTTTATTGTTTATACTATAATACATTTGATTTATATTTAAAATACATCAGTCCAGTTTTATAAAAATTATTCACAGTACATAAGATGAATTTTTCACTATTCAGGTACTTTGAAATCTTTAATATTTTATATTTTTAAATTCTGCCTCTGAATGCCTTTTTAGTTGCATTTTAAAAATAAATTGCAATCGCTAGGCACATGTATAGGCACAGAAGTGGAAATGCTTATGAGTTGCTATGTAAATAACAATCCAGTTTTAAAGAGCCACTGAGTTATATAATTTTAAATACAGAAAAGATTTTGAAACCAAGATCTCCCATTTGTGTTCCAGCCCAGGGGTCCTTTCCTCTTTGTGGCTGAGTGTACCTGGGAGACATAGCACTTTCCTCAGTTGTATATATGGCAGTTGAAAACCTCAGGCAAAGTACCATACTTATTGTGTTTTTAAAGGCATTCTTGCTTTAGTGTGTGTGTGTGTGTGTGTGTGTGTGTATTCCATTTGTGTGCTCACAGAGAGAAGAAAAGAAAAACTCTGTTTTTCAGGAACTGTAGGTACAGGTGGTTTGAACTGCTCAGGGTGGGTGTTGGGAACTAAAAACTCAAGTCCTCTGAAAGAGCACCAAGTACTTTGAGTCACCAAGCCATCACTCCAACCCATGCTACTTCCTATCTTGATGAAAATGCCCTTAGCAGATAGAAGTGCTAGGCAGAAATGACAGGACAGAAAATTTCATGGCCAGTCTGGATTGTACAATGAAGACTAAGCAGCCTAGATTACAGAGACCCTGTCTCAATTAAAAAAAATCAGAAGACAGTGACTCCAGGGAGAAACAGAAAGCATAGTTTTCAAGCATCTATGGTCTTCATCTTACCTTCCTTCAAATCTTTTTAACCTTTTGATTTTGCTCTCTCCAAATCCCTCATATCTATTCTTTGCTCTACTTTTTCACATGAAGATCTTAGCTGATGTTTTCTTGTCTCAAGAATATAGAAAAAAAGAATAAAGTAAACCTATAAAACTAAAAGAGAAAGAACCCAAAATCAAAGGAAGGCAAGAACACCCCTCTTAAAACTGCTTCAGGAATAGAGTGCAGAGATAGTTAAGTACAAAAAATGTACTTTGTGTTACCTACACAAAAAATAGAACATAGTAAAAACACTTTAATGCTTATTAATTATTTCTTAAATTTATAAATATCAACTTAACAATTTTATGAATTGTCATAAAGATTATTCAAGAAAAACTGCCTTTTGCACTCTTAAGAAATAGAAAAAGACTAATCTTGCATGAAAGTGGAATGAGAGTCACAAAGACAGTCCTTTTAGTAGGTTTGTGGGGAAAGAGCCTAAAAAGCTATAAATAATTGAACCTTCTTTTCCCATGTGTCCAAAGTAAATACACTTCAATGCAAGTCACCACATTTGTATTCCTACTCAGGTCCGTGGGCTGAGCATGGAGGGGTGCCAATGGTGTTTTGAATTACTCTACAGATTGCACGGTAAGCTAGAATTCACTTTTAGAGAAGCAGATTAATTTTGCTTTCCAATTTAGCCTGCTCTGTAGCTATGACAAGGTAAATCATTTCAGAGAAGATCTGTTAAATCAGATTAGGGTTCTTGTTTAGCAGCTGTCAGACTGATAATGGTCCAGTGGCCAGCAGCGAACAGCTACTGGGAGAGTTATAAGTAGAAATCTTTGAATAAGTAGAAAAGGAATGAGAAGTGTGTGTGTGTGTATGTTCACATGGGGAGGTTTCAAAATGCCCACTTTCTGAAAATAATTATTTTATGTAATTTTTGGAAACTTTGAGGGTGTCAGGCATGGGCAGTGAAATTCTTTTTAATCAGAAACCCATTGACTTGGTCAGATGGAAGGAAGCATTTCAAACACAAGAATGTGATTTGCTGTTTAAAGG
>NW_022196897.1:49866394-49895026 GCF_008632895.1 Mastomys coucha
CTTGGCTCTTTTCCCCATGAAATCTTGAACTTTCTCTTTTGCCAACTTTCCCCCCAGTGGAATACAAATAGACCCTTAAAAAGTCAGTCTGAGTATTTTTAAAGGATGACAAAGTTGTGAATGCGTATCTTCTTCCCAGCGTCCATGTAACCAGGATTTACAGTAAAGTCTCTTTAGTTTTACAGGTGAAGTCCAGTCAAATCTACGAAAGCATAGAACATACCAGTTATGTTGTGCTTTCCTTCATTTTAGCAGTGGTAGGAAGATTGTCTCTTGTTCAAGATAGATTCTAGCATAGTTCACAGCATCTGACCCTTCCTATATTAACATAGGAAAGATCTTAAAGATACATTTCCTGGATCATGGATTTATGTAGTTTTGTTTTTACACTTCTAGGCTATTACTAAGTGATAAATCTTAGTGACAAACACACACACACACCTATGTATATTGCATGGGGAATAGAAGATATAAGTACTGCTATCTATATGTATGCACATGTATATGTATATAAGTATATTCATGTATCTGTGAGTGAGTGTGGAGGCCAGAGGACAATGTTAAGTGACATTGCCTTTCCTTCTTTCTTCTGTCCCTCCCTCTCTCCTTCCCTCATCCTTCCCTTGCTTTCTTCCTTCCTTTCATTTCCCCATAGAGCATCCTTCTAGCCTCTTGCATAGACTAGTGAATCCCAGAGGTCCAACTATTTCCACATCTTTAGTTGTGGGATTAAAGGTGCACACCACAATACCTTGCTCTTTTTTCTCTCCATGGATTTTGAGAGTTGAATCATGACCCCACATTTACTCAAGCACTTTAATAAGTACCATGCTATCTGCCTAGCCTCCCTGCTGCTTCTTTTAAAATACTTAATTCAGTCAATTATTTAAATCCTGTATTTTGTTCAGATGTGTGAAAAAATGGCTAAAGATAAAAATAATCAATGAAAGCAGCAGAAATTATGAACAAGTGTGAAAAAATCTCTCACATCAGTGTCAATTATATGAATTAAAAGCTAGCAAGTTTCTAATTCCTGCCTATTTGACCAATGAGCATGGCATACTGTGTTGATCAAGACTTCTGGCTCATGCATCTACAATTCAATTTGATGAAATGCAGGTAAGTGAAAAAATTTCACCAGGAAGAAATATAGCAAGGTCATTTTAAAGGGAAGACATTTTGATACAATGATTATCTTTGACTGTTGGTTTATTAAAAACAATTAATTAGTCTTAAAGTGCATTTGAAAAAATTGCCTGAAATGGTTATTTTAAAATGGAATGTACTAAAATTTATAAAAATAAGAGCCACCAAATAAATGATGGTGCCCACCACTTAGCATATCATAATACAATAAAATTATTACCTACAAATGCATACTTTGAATACTGTATGAACAAAATGTGATGTACAAAAGGGATTCCACATGTATGTGAAACTTGGGAGCTATTAACTTTCCTGTTTTGCTGTCTTTTAAGACAAGGTTTGTTCCCTAGACTGGTCTTGAACTGCTGAACTCAACTGATCTCCCTGACTCAACCGCATCCTTGTGAAGAGGTGTGCAGGCTCAAGCTAAACCAATATGCAAAATAAACAGTGGACTTAAAGCAAATTTAGAGATGAACACGCAAAAGTGCAAATTTTGATTACTGTTTAGTTAGGAGACTAATGAATTATGATTTCTTCATTCTTCATTTATCAGTATATTACCACATTCATTTTACATTAAAAGTGTCTTTGACAATTAATGGAAATGAATATTATTGATTTATAGTTCCCAACTTTGAATATAATCCTCCATTTAAAATAAAGAGAATAATTTTCAATTAGCAAACAATGTTTCCAAATCATTAATTGTATATTTAAGATGAAGCAAAAAAATCAAAATAAATTATAATTTATACAAATTACATTTTGAATTATGGATAACACTCTACATTTTATATATGCCTAAATTAAATACACTTTTAAAGTATTTTAAAAAAAACTCTCTCTCATATGATAGATCATGACTACAGTTTACCTCCTTCTGCTTCTCCCACTTCTCCTTGTCCCCTCTTCCTCAGATCCACTCCTCCTTCTTTTTCCTCCAGAAAAGAGTAGACTTCCCAAGAATATCAACCAAACACAGCATAACAAGTTACATATTTATTTATTTTTGGTTCTTTGAGACAGCATATCTCTGTATAGCCCTGGCTGTTCTGGAATTTATTATGTAGATGAGGCTGCCCTCAGCTCATATAGACCAGCCTACCTCTTCCTCTCCAGTGCTGGGATTAAAGGTTGCACCATAACTTTTGGCTCTATTTGTGTTTTTTAAAGCCAATACTTAGCATTACTACAATATCTACTAAAGTCCAAATATGGGCTACTTTCTCCATTTGTCCTCTGCAATCTTTTTTTCTTTAGAAAGGGCTTTATTTATGTACAAATAATATTTAGCATTCTATCTATAAATTCTACTTTCCAAAAGCCAGAGTTTCTTTTTGATTGTTATTTAAGAAAAAATGCTGGACATGATGGTGCATGCCTTTAGTCCCAGAACTTAGGAGGCAAGAGTAGGTGGATCTTTTTGAGTTCCAGGTAGCCTGGTCTACAGAGTGACTTTCAGGACAGCCAGAGCTATACTAAGAGATCCTGTCTCCAAAACAAACAAACAAACAAAAAAGAAACAAACAAAGAAAGGAAAAACACACACTAATCTTTCAAAGGCACCAAGATTAATCTAGTTAATCCACTTAATTCTGCTAAATCCACTGTTTCTCTGTAGAATTCCACAAAGTCAGAGAGTTAGTTATCATTCACAAATAAATTAAAACATTAAAAATGGACTCCTTACACATATTACATTTTTTCAATCAAAGGGAGGTTTCCTATGATTAATAAGGAGGTTATGGTGCTAGTGAGGCTAAAGAACCAGATTTTACTAATTTTTTTCTTTTGAAATATGATTTCAAAACTTGTCTCCTTTTGCTTTTGTTCATTTTTAAGATTTAGGACTGACCTTGTACTTTCTTTGCATTCTGTTCTCACATGAAATCACAGAACTCATCTCTAGATGCACACAGGGAGATCCAGACATAGATTCAAATGGTCTGATATTTTCATTGATATTCCTTTTGGGTTTCACTGTGAAGATATTTTGGGTATCTTGGCCCAGAGGCAAGAAGAATTAGTTAAGGTAGAAAGTGCTAAGTGTGCATAAATGAAGTTAAGGCAAACTTTCCCTAGTGTTTGAAGAGACATTTGGCAGAAAGTAGACTAGAGGGAGGGAGAACTGGGGAGCATACTAAAGGCTCTCTAATAAGATCCAGACATCACTGTCTCTAGGATAGTCATAAATTTGAGAATCAGTGCAAGAGGAAGTCTCACAGAACTCTGAGGTTCTAGACCTAGTTCACTTCCACTTTGGGTTAAAGTTTTGATGAGTTTCAATGAAAATTTTACTCATGATAACGTACATCCAACAAGGACCATCCCTATGAAAGTGCAGATTCTAAACATTTTCAGGAGAACAAGCTTATGGGAGATCACATCCATGGTCTCACTCCATAGCAGACACAGGATCACATGATACAATGGGTTGTGAAAAAGGAACATTCACACATCACAGAAATCAGTAATGTTGAACACATAGGAAGAGAATATGGCATCTTCTTTTGGTGACATACTATGGAGGCATTTTCTTAAGTTTTAAAAGGTATATTGTATCAATAAGATCCAAACTCACAGAACTCAGGCATGCAAACAACTGCTGAGAGTTTCCGTATTCTTTTCTTTTCTTTTGATAATAAATCTTTATTTCCTTAAAAAATAGCTAAGTCAGTTTTAACCATCGAGTTTATATCCTGTGTTGTCTTCAAGAAACATTGCCCTTTAGACTCTGGGTAATTCTGATCCACTGAATGCCAGAACTCATAGGCTATTGATCCAGAAAATAAGCATAGCTTGAGAATCGTTGTTAATACTTATTTCTAGAGATGAATATTTTTACATTTTATTAAGGCACATGTGACCTATACTTAAGTAAAATACATTGTTCTTTCCCAGCCTCAATTTTTGTCAGTATGTTGAGAGAGTATATTCATCTTAATATAAAAATAGGCATAAAATTGATGACTTAGCCATTTTATCTTCATTTTACTTGTGATAATTTAATACAATCTTGATTGGGTTATTATTCTAAAAATTAGTTGTGTGCTTTCTTTCACTCCTATGAATATTAGATTTTTGATTTTCACAAGGAAGAGAGAAGAATGTGTTGAGAATCAGTAATTGTTTTAGGCAATATTGATTGATGTATACAATGGAGACTTTTCGTGAGACCAAAGGTTTAAAAGGAATGAAAATGTAATGATAGTTCAATTAGAAACCATTCTAGACAAATGAGATAAGCAACACTCCGGATATTACTCTCAGCAGACATGAAGGAGGAACCACATTGTGGCTCATCAACAGACACTACAGTGCATGAAAGTGAAGAGTCAGGTAGGGGAAGGTCATAAGGCTTAAACATCCAGATCTCTCAGTGGCATGTGACACGAGTACAAAGCAGCATCAGAGGCTTACCCCGAGGCCCCGGGGAGTTGCCAGCAAGCAGTAGGGCAGATGGAGAACCTGTTAACACAAGGTTTTGCAGTCACCCATAGTGCTAAGATCTAGAATTACACAGCTCCATTGGACTTCTAGGCTTCCCTGTTTTCCTCTGAAACAAGCTTGTGTAAGAGTGTATTCTCCTCATTGTACTCCAGTACTCAGATATCAACTCAGGAAGGAGCTGAGAGAAATGGTGAGCTAGGAGATAGGAGATACTATGAGGTGGTGCTCTCTTCCTTGAAAGCATGAGCATTGATTAAAGGACTAACGCAACCAGCTGGTTATTAGTGAAACACTGAGTATTTAGAGTGCTAAGACTAGCAAGGGCATTAGTGTCCATTAGTTAAGGGAGAAATGCAGCATCGGTATTGGAGGAAAATAGAACTGGTTTTGTTTTTCTGATTTCTGTTTTTGTTTTTGGTGTATTTGAGCAAATCATGATTTAAACCTGTAAGTATACTTTACAACAAAAGTACCAAGCATGGATTTACCGAGAGTAGCAACAAGGCTGGAGAGAAGGCACAGTGGTAAGTGTACTGGCTGCTCTCCCAGAGGACCCAGTTGGCTTCCTAGCACTCAATTGTTGGCTCACCACTCTATTAAACTCCAGTCATGGAGGATCTGGTGCCTCTTTTGTTATTTGTGGGCATTGCACACATATGATACGTGGATACAAATACAGATAAAATACCTACATGTATAAATATAAAAGGAAGGAAAGAGAGAAGTAGGGGAGAGAGGTGGAGGGAAGTTATGAGAGAGAGAGAGAAAGGCAGAGGCAAAGACAGAGACACAGATAACCACCTAAATGTACATGTTTTCTGCTAAGACACCTGAAGTGAAATAGAAATCTAAATGCTTTTACGGGTGAATTCATGTTTGGCTGACTTCATAAGTCCAGTTCCATTTGGTGAGTTTATCCAGAACTGTTTTACACTCTTGACATGCAATTTGCACCCCTTTAAGATGTGCTGGGGCAATGGTGGCACAGAACTTGTATGAATGGCCAACTAAAATCTAGCTTAACTTGAGGCTCACTACCTACACTGCCTGGATGACCAGGAAGGACAGACCTAGAACCAAATGTTCAGAGAGGGTTCCTCTGGCAGCAGATGGAAGCATGTACAGATCCTACAGCCAGACATTATGCAGTCAAGGTCTAAGTGGGAGGTCTTCATTAGCTTCCTCCCCCCGCCCCCTGGGATGGAAGAACATCATGGAAGAGGGGGACGAAAGACTGCAGGGGTCTGAGGAAATGGAGAACACCAAGAGAACATGACCTACTGAATCAACTCAGAAAGACTCATATGGGCAAACAGAGCCTGAAGCAACAAGCAGGAACCCTGCATAGGTCTACACCATGTCCTTTTAAGTATATTATGGCTGTTAGCTTGGTGTTTTGAGGGACTCCTAACAATGGGAACTGGTGTGTTTCTGACTCTTTTGTTTGCTCTTAGGACTCTTTCTCTCCTATGGGGTTGCCTTGTCCAGCACCAATTTTTCTTGTCTTATTATATATATTTTTTGAAAGATAACAGGGGCAGTGGGCCTGGGGAAGAGGAGTGGTGATAGTAAGAGATATGGGGAGGGTATGGTGAGACATGGGGGAGGGACAGGACTGGGGGAAGTGGGGAGAGGGAAAACCATGGTCAGGATGTCTATTTTCAATTACAAAAAATAAAAGAAGTTCATAAATGTGTCAACATGAACATGCAATTAAAGTTCAGTTTGCCCTCTTCACTTGTACTGGAAAACTACAAATAGCAAATACAAGGACCCTACATCTTTCTAAGACTTTACACGTGGATCCTAATAATCCCAGAAAATTTCCTTGTCTCTCAAATCGTGAACCAACTTAACTACTGTATACTTTACAATTTTTTATTCCTTACCTTAAGATTGTTTACCAATATAAGTACATTAATTGTAAATAAGTGAGAAATTATACTCTGCTGTTTTCAAAAAGTAAGTGACATTAAAATTATACAGTTCAAGAGACTCAGTTTCCAACTTTCATTGAAGTAAGATTTATCACATTGGCCAGGGTGACCTGTGTATGTTTTTGTTAGATTCTCTTGAGGTTCTTAGTAATGTCTTAAACATTAGGTAGCAGTGCAAAAAAAAAAAAAAAAAAAAAAAAAAAAAACTTCTACCCACATCATACTACATTTGACGAAAAGTATTATCTAGTCTTAGTTTTAATTGTAACTACTTACAATTATGCAACATTCTCTTCATGCAGAATAGTTTCAAATAATTTATAGTTAGCAGTAAATCAACGAGGTTATTAAACTTACCCATTGCTTTATTGTTTTTTCTTTTAAAATATTTTTATCAGCAAAAATTTCTAGCTGTGTTATAGTTTATGAGAATAATTATAATTACAAATGCACATGCAAAAATGTGCAAATGGCCCATACTTAAATGCACTAGCAAGGAAGCACAACTTTCTCCCAGGATTGCTTATGAGTAGCTTTTCAAGTAATTAACAAAATGATTTCCTATTTCATACTTGAATTAGAATTTACTAAATTACACATGGGAAAGTTGCTGAGATGAGCTTCTACGCCTCCACTTTTCTCATGTTCCTCTAAATCTAAGTATAGTGGAAATTAGGCAGATCTCTGAATACGTCGATGATTCCAACACTACAAAGGCTTTAGCAGGTGTCTTTATCTTTTAATAATCCCTGTGACCTCCACCTCCCAAATCTAATTTATGACTAATAGGATGAACAATTAAAACACAATTCACTGAGTTCACATATATTCTAAGAACACAAAGTTCCTAGTGTGATTATCACTGTAGCAAATGGAAAATATAGTGGATGTCTTAGTCTTCAACTGTGTACTTGGTTTTGGTGAGAGATAAGACTTGAGAAAGTTACATTTTATTTTTTTACAATATGATTTTTTATTAGATGTTTTTCTTTATTTGCAATATCTCCTTTCCCAGATTCCCCTCCAAAAAATAAAAATAAATTAAAATAATATAAAATAAACAAAAACTAAAACAAACCCCTGTTCCCTCCCACCTCCCCCTGCTCACCACCCCACCTACTCCTGTTTACTGGCCCTGGCATTCACCTACACTGGAGCATAGAACCTGCACAGGGCCAAGGACCTCTCCTGCCACTGATGACCAACTTGGCCATCCTCTGCTATACATGTGCTGCTGGAGCCATTAATCTCACTATGTGTACTCTTTGATTGGTGTTTTAGTCCCTGGGAGCTCTGAGGGTACTAGTTAGTTCATATTGTTGTTCGTCCTAAGGGGCTGCAAACCCTTCAGCTCCTTGGGTCCTTTCTCTAGCTTCTTCATTGGGGACCCTGTGCTCAGTCCAGTGGATAGCTGTGAGCCTCTATTTCTGTATTAGTTGGGTACTGTCAGAGCCTCTCAGGAGAGAGCTATACCAGGCTCCTGTCATCCAGCACTTGCTGGCATCCACAGTAGTGTCTAGATTTGATGATTGAATATGGGAAGGGTTCCCAGGTGGAGCAGTCTCTGAATTGTCCTTCCTTCAGTCTCTGCTCCATGGTTAGTCTCTACAACTCCTTTCATGGGTAGTTTGTTCCCCCTTTTAAGAAGGAACAATGCTCAAGAAGAAGGAAGACCAACGTGTGAGAAAGTTACATTTTAAGTTTAGAAAAATTACACATAATTAGTGTGTTATTATGAGGTAGAGCAGAGCAGTAATTAGGACCATGGGAATTTTGAGTTATTATCCTTGTACACCAATAATCTGTGTGGATTTGGGAAACTATCACTTTATTCTCTGTGTACCTTTGTCATCTGTAAAATGAAGCAACCAGATTATATGATGCTTAAATCCGCCTCCAGTTCTCTCTCGCCAACATTTGCAATCTCTAGTTTCTAATGAGGATTTGTGTTTTGATTTGTCTGCATTTTCTGTGTACCAGATTGAAGTTTTCAATAGGTGAACTTGAAAATGCAAATAGCATAGAAATGTACAATCTGTGGAGGTCACTGGAGCCACCTTCTTTGACTCTTCCTTAGCACTGGGAAAATGTATAATGTTGAGAATGTGGTACAATTTAGGTTACAGAGGCAGCTCATTTACACTCGGCAAAGCTAAATAAGGATGTCTCGGAACAAGGCAAACTGGATAGAGGAGAGCTCGGGTGGCCTCAGCCCTACAAAAGAACTACAGCCAACAGAGAAAATCAAAGAAAGGTGAACCTCTCAGAGAAGAGTACTTTAATTGGTTGTCCAGTAACAAACAGCCAGCTCTGAAAACATACATGTAATAAACAGTATTAGGACTCAACAGGTTTTATTTAAAAATGTAAGTGTATATGTAAATACATATATAAGCAATAATCATTAATGAACAAAGGGATCATGAATTTGGAAGAGACCAGAGAGGAGCAGTTTTGCAGGGAGGAAAAGGAAGGGAGAAATACAATTAATTTACAATCTTAAAAGTAAACAAAAATCTTAAAAACTAACACTAATTCCTTGCCTTTTTATCAAAAACAATTTCAGCAGTTCTAGCATGCTCTTGATATTTCCTCTGCAGTCTCTGCTCTTTGTAAGTGTGATTTTTAAGCTGAGGTCTTTGTTCCTTGCTGTGCTAAGGGCATGAGAAGTTTAAGGTTGGAATGAGAAAGAGTGTGGATTTGGGAACCATGAATCAGATAATCTTAGAGAAGTCAAATTTAAGAAGAGTAGCCTAGCGTAGCATCACGAGTAGAGTATGCGGCAGCTTTAAGAATAGAGATATGATAGTGTATATAAAGGGCCCCAAAAATTCTATCAGAGAACTTCTACAGCTGATAAACAACTTCAGAAAACTGACTGTATATAAAATTAACTCAAATCAGTAGCCTTCCTTTATACAAATGATAAATGGGCCAAGGAAAAGAATAGGGAAACAACACCCTTCACAATAGTCACAAATACTACAAAATATCTTGATGTAACTTTAAGCAAACTAGTGAACGATCTGTATGACGGGAACTTTAAGACTCTGAAGAAAACATGCAAAGAAGACCTTCTATGGGAAGCTGGAAAGATCTCCCATGCTCATGGATGAGTAGGATTAACATAGTAAAAATGACCATCTTACAGAAAACAATCCGCAAGTTCAATGTATTCCTCATCAGAATTTCAACACAATTCTTTACAGACATGGAAAGAGCAATTCTCAACTTCATATAGATAAACAAAAAAACTCAGGATAGTCAAAACAACTCTCAACAACAAAAAAACTTCTGGAGAAAATACCATACCTGACCTCAAGTTGTACTATAGAACATTAGTGATAAACACTGGAAGATATTGCTACAGAGACAGACATGTTGACCAATGGAATAGAATTGAAGTCCCCAAAATAAAACCACACACTTATGGACACTTGATCGTTGATAAAGAAGCCAAAAATATGTAGTGGAAAAAAAAATCTTCAAAAATGGTGCCGGTCTAACTGGCAGTCAGTATGAAGAAAAATTAAAATAGATCCATATTTATTACCTTGCACAAAGCTCAAGTCCAAGTGGATCAATAACCTCAACATAAAACCAGATATACTGAATCTAATAGAAGAGAAAGTGGGGAAGAGCCTCAAACTCATTGGCAAAGGGGAAAACTTCTTGAACAGAACTCCAGTGGCTCATGCTCTAAGATCAACAATTGGCAAATGGGACCTCATGAAACTGAAAAACTTCTGTATGACAAAAGACACCATCTATAGGACAAATGGGTAACCTACAGATTGGGAAAAAAAACTTCACTAACCCCACATTTGATAAAGGGCTAATATCCAAAATATATAAAGAACTCAAGAAGTTAACATCAAAAACCCCAAATATTTAAAAAATAGGGTACAGAGCTAAACAAAGAATTCACAACAGAAGAATCTCAAATGGTGGAGAAGTAGTTAAAGAAATGTTCAAAAGCCTTATTCATCAGGGAAATGCGAATCAAAATGACCCTGAGACAACCATGCCAAGTTCCCATCTGAAAGCACATCATAGCATCAATTAACAGTGCCAGGCCTTGGTGCTCCACCCCCACCCCCACCCCAGGAAATGGATCCCAAGTCAGGCCAACTATTGGATCACCTTTTCTTCAGTCTCTTCTCTATTTTTGTCCCTGCAGTTCTTTTAGACAGGAACAATTCTGGATTAGAAATTTTGACTGTGGGTTGGTAGCCCCATCCTTCCATTTGAGGCCCTGTCTATCTGCTGGAGGTGGATTCATATCATCAACAACTAAATATAATGTGACATCCTTTTTCTTATTTGTTAAATTTAATTTTCTTCTCTTGTATGATTTACATTTTGAGATTAATTTATTTATAATATGTGAGTGTACTGTTGCTTTCTTCAGACACACCAGAAGAGGACATCGGATCCCATTACAGATGGTTCTGAGCCACCATGTGGTTGATGGGAATTGAACTTCGAACCTCTAGAAGAGCGGTCAGGGCTTCTAAACACTGAACCATCTCTCTAGTTCCCTCTTGTCTGACTTTTAATGCTTCAAGTACTATATTTAAAAAGTGATGACAATGGACAGCTCGGTCTTACTCCTGATTGGAATGGTATTGCTTCAAGCTTTCCTCCATTCAGGATGACATTGGCTATGGTTTTGTCACAACCAGGAAACAGTCATCTTAGTGAAATCAAGCTCACAGCAGAACAAAGAGTTTTTTCCCAACTTTACCTCTGACATATAGTTAATATCCAGAATAGACAAAGAACTTAATAGACAAAGAGTCAAGAAAACAAATGACACGTTTTAAAAATGGGCTATGAATCTGAACAGTGTGCTCAAAAGAAGGAGAGAAATCAACTAATAAGCATCTAAAAAAAGTTAAACTTCTTAACAATTAGGGAAATAAAAAAATTAAAACTAATGTGAGAGCACATCTTACTCCAGTCAGATTACAGGGGACCAAGAGAACAATTGGTAACAAATATTGATGAAGATCTCTTGAAAAGGGAACGATAATACACTGCTTTAGGAAGGTTGCATACTGACCCATTTATTACAGAAATCAGTATGGGAAATTCTCCTAGAGCTACAAGAAGACCTACCATTACCCCAGATATGCAATTGATCTGTGCCCAAAAGATTCAACATTCTTCCATACAGATACTTCCCCATCAATACTTAATGCCATTCTATTCATAATATATAGAAAATGGGCCCATCAAGGCCTACACTATATTTATTCTCCAAGGCCTACCAGGCCAGCATACCCTATCTATCTTGGCATGCTGAATCTACTATAAGCTTCCAGTACTCAGATAAACCTTCACCCAGAGCATAGGGCCACAACAAAGTGTTCCAGCTCAGTCTAAAATATCCTACTTACACCCTGCTAATCTCCAAGCTTGGCTCAGGATATGAGTCCTACTTTGCTACACTGTCTGCCAGACTTTATTGCATCAAGTCTCATGCAATGCCTATATTCCAGGACCAGACAGGCCAGCACACTTGATGCTTTAGCCCAGCCAGATGAGTCTATTCTCTTATTTGCTAGCCTCTTAACTCATTCCAAACCTCTGAAGGTACCCAGGTCTCATATAGCTATTTATTCAGCCACTGCTGCTCTATTCACAAGGACCAGGAAGTGGAGTCAATCTAAATGACCTTCAACTGACGAATGGATAATGTGGATGCAGTATTTATACACAGTAGAATTCTATTCAGCTGTAAAGAAATATGAATTTATGAGCTTTACAGGTAAGTGGATGGAAGTAGAACATACTATTCTGAGTGAAGTAATCCATACTCAGAAAGACACACACAGCATGTTCTCTGAGATGTGCATCCAGGTTCCAAATCATTAGACATGAGTGCATAACCCTGGGGAAACTTCAAAAAATTGTAAAGTAAAAATAGACCCTGGGAGGGAAAGAGAAGGATCTCTAGAGAAGGGCAGAGATGGAAACAGTTGCTGTGAAGGGAAAAATGGGAAATGAGGCAGAGGTATTTTGCCTGGAAAGAAGGTAGACAGGGTAATATTAAGGGACAAAGAACACAAAGGAGCACTGGGGAAGCCATATGGAAACACATTGTTTTACATTTAGCCAAGTTACATATATAATATATGAGTGTATGTATATACATATATAAATAATTTAAGTGATGTTATGTCACATGGGGTGATAATGCTTTCCTAAGAGCCATAGACTGTCTAACAAATGTTTTAGTGCCAGTCCTGGGCATTCTTCCTTTGAGTTTTTTGGCATGGGCATCCAAGGGACTCCCAAAACAATATAGGACGTTGCTGCTCTCTTTGCTTGCCTTTTAGAACTTGAAGTTATGACTCTTTCCTAAGGACACAACCCCCTTTGAGCTCAGGACTTAAAGGAATTGAACTAGAATTGATTTGCCAGCTGTTTTCCTGAGAACTAGTTCTCATAGCATCTCAAGATGGTATGTAAGCTGCTAATCTCCAAAAGCGGCTAAAAGTCCTACCAAGCTGTAAACCTGTGACCGCAACAAAGACCATCATGACAATTCATACCCAAGGGGACAATAATGGGCACTTATATCTCAGTGGTAATTAACAGTCACCTAATTAAACTTAAGGCCCACTCAATAAGACAGACATCATGTTGCATACCATAAACTCAGCATCTTAGCTGTGACTAAGATGAGAGATGAGAGGTCCTGGAGAAAACCTACCACTGCCTTTTCCTAAACCAATATAATTCCCAAATACTTTCTAAATACTTAACATTAGACACTCAGATAACTATAGGTCTCACTCCTCATAAACATAGCTTCTTTGTTCACTCTACAAAGACTGTCATAGAAACCTACAACTGGTTAAAATACAGACAGAAATTATTGTGTGGTGGCCATTCAAGCTGATACATCTATAACACAAACCCTATGCCTAAAGCTTAATGAATATCATTGAAGCAGTGTAGAAAGATTGTCAGAGTCAGGGGATCAGAGTGTTTGCTATGTGTTAGTATCTTCAACAAATAATCAGAACACTGGCTAGTTTTATGTCAACTTGACATAAGCTAGAATCATCAGAAAGGAGGGAGTGTTGGTTAAGAAAATGCCTCTATAAGATCCAGCTATAGGTAAACATATATATATACATATATATATCCACTCAAGTGTGTGTGTGTGTGTGTGTGTGTGTGTGTGTGTGTGTGTGTGCATGTGAATGTATGTGTGTGTAAAACAATAATAATTAAAAAGGTTGAGAAAAGGTAGGGGCAACACAGAGTGTGAAGTGGAATGAATTAAATGAAATACTTATGTACAGAATTCTCAAAATTCAATGTTTAAAAATACATTAATGAGGTAGAAAGCAAAAAAATCATGTATATAACATCTTCATTTACCAAATTAAATAAAAAACATATACTTGTTTATAAATTTTAGTTTAAGTGTATATAAAGGAATCTTTACTTAAAAACAAATGAACAAACAAAACCCCAAGTGCTTGTAAGACTATATTTAATTTTATACTTGGCCAAATGAAATACCTAACCTACACTTAATACTTAAAAAGATATTAAAGATTTAAACTCCAACCTTTTATAAATTATCACATTTTATTTTAAAATTTCATTATATATTTCTATATTCTCTATATATTCTTCATTACCTGTGGTCTATACAAATTTACAAGTGTATGAGTACAGATGCTAATGGGCTAGTCCCTCAACATGACCATGTTGGCTTAATGTCTCTAATTCTATTTCATAATCTCTGAGGAGATGAAATTTCCAACCTAACAAAAATGTTTGGGGCACACTACTATATAGACTGATGAGACAGGGCACCAAAAGAGCAGGTTAACTGCATTAGAAATTAGTAGATCAAATAATATTGCAATGACTCATTAACATAATTTATATGCATTCAATTAAGTTTTTAGAAAATATTTATTAAAATTTCTAGCAAGGCTAAGCCACTGCCTTAGTGCTTACAGGTACTGGCTGAAGTAGAAATTTAGAGAAATGTAATGTCCTTATGGATATTTTAATCTTGGGCAGTCCTAGCTAAATATTCCACTCATTTGGCTATCCATTCATGTATTCATTCATTCCATTATCCTGGATTAATTATTTATTGACAAGAGCCATACTAGGGTACTCAGCTCAGGCCCTAGCCATGGAAAGTGTGAAGTTATTAATCAAGAGGGATATTCACCTTAAGAATACAAAATTCTTCACTTTCAGATGTGACCCAAATGAAAGAAAATGACTGAACAGGTATGTGTAGGACCATGAACACAAGATTATAAAATATAAAATGTTTCATTATTCCTATCAGGAGTTAAGACAAAGGTCAAAAGGTATTAGTAGAGATTTCATTGAGGAGAAATTGGAAAGCTAGTATTCGAAATTTCTTTGAGGAGTTATTGATAAATTTTCTACAATTCTTCCTTGGGATGAGCAAGGGGTTGAAGAGATGGCTCATTTGTATGAGCACATGTTCTGCAAGCATGAGACCCTACTTTGACTTCCCAGAATGTATGCAAAGGGTACAGCATGGTTGTGCTTGTTAGATTTATTTATTTTTCAATCTGACACAAGCTTTGGCTATATAGGAAGAAGGAACCTTATTTAAGAATATGCCACCATCAGTCTGGTCTGTAAGCAAGTCTCTAGGGTAATTTCTTGAATAATGATTGATGTGCGAGATTCCAGACCACTCCAGGCGGTGCCTCCAGTTGGCAGGTAGTCCTAATCCATGAGGAACAAACCAGGAAGCAGCACTCCTGCAAAGTCTCTGCTTCCATTTCTGTCTCTAAGTTTGTACCTTGGGTTCCAACCCTGTTTTCCCTCAGGGATGGACTATGATCTGGTATATTTAAGTTACATTTCTTCTCTAAGCAGCCTTTGGTCATGATGTTTATCATAGCAGTAGAAAGAGATCTAGGACAATGGCTAGGTAACTCCAGCATTCAGAAGTCTAACACAGATGGATTCCGAGAGCTGACTGACTAGAGAGCTTAGCCAAAGAATAAGCTTCTGGTTCCCCGAGAGAGTCTGTCTAAATCAATAGTGTGGACAGCACAGAAGAAGAGCACCTGGCATCTTATAATGGCCTTGTCATGAGTATGCACAGGTACATAACCCCATGGATTCATGTTCATACAACAAGCACATGTATACTTCCTTCGCCACAGTTTAAAATGAGCACAAATAGCTACTTGCTTAGGACACCAAAATTTTCTAGAACCCAGCTCCATTTTTCAAAATTATCTCCTTCTAGAAATCCACCCAGAATCAGGACAATATTTGATGTGTGTTTGATCTCTTTATGGAGACTACCAACTAAACTAACTGAAATATTATGTAAACTATTTCATAGGGTCACAAAGGAAGTTATCATATGGCACAGAGGCAGCTATAACAGTCAACAATAAACATTTAGAGAAACAAGAAACTCTAGAAATCAACATTTGAAATGAGCAGAGATATGCTTTATCAGAGAGTGAATTGAAGAATCAACCATATATTTCAGAGGTTCAGTACTTTGGAACTTAATCCTCCATTATAATTCAGTAACTTTGTGTAAGTTACAGTAATATTATAAAAATACAAACATTGGAAAACATTATGCATATTCTGCATATTTATTTAAATACTTATGTAAAGGGCAAAGACCCATCTACTCTTCTCCCAAAGAGGCTTTAATTCATAGATTAGCATTTATAGAATTAACAAAGCAATGAAACAATTCTACATTCTCAGCAATTAACAACTTAAAAGCTGTTGACAACCACAATCATTCCTCAGATGATGGAAGATACTTCACAAAAACTAAACTCTCTTGTTCATAAGCATATGACTTTACTACTTAATTTGTTAATATTTATTTATTTATTTTAACTTTCTTTCTTTTGCCACTTGAGACAGGATTTTTCTATATAACTCAGGTTGACCTGCATTTTACTGTCTGTCCCTTACAACATAAATCTCAGCTTCAAGTGTACTATCCCATGTGAGAGAGATGAAGAATTTACATAAATATGTAGAATAAGCATAATATTTACCAAAGTTCATATTTTTGAATGTTACTACAAAATTATCTGAATTATAATGGAGGATTAAGTTCCAAAGTACTGGACCTCTAAAATATATGGCAGATTGATTTTCAGATCTATTGTTTTATAGGTCATCTCTGCTGATTTCAAGTGTTGGTTTCTGGAGTTTCTTGGTTTTCCAAATGTTTATTACTGCCCATTACAGATGCCTGTGTATCATATGATAAAGTCCTTAGCCTGCCTTTGTGACTCCATGAGATAAGTTAAATGATGCAATAATTTACTGACATTTTAAGTACTATTCTTTCCAGATTTCATCCTTACTATTGACAATAATATTTCACAGCTTCACTGTATTTATAGCTTACGTCCAACTTTCAGATATTTTATGAATTATATTTTATTTTCAGTTATTTTTAAATTGTACCAGTTATTTCTTTATGAGGTTTTATGGACCCTTTTGCTGTTCATCTTTCAATCACTAACAGACAGATCATATTTTTCTTGCCTCCTTTCCCTCCAAAATCCAAGAAATTATATAATTTTGTTCCTCACACATACTCCTTTTTGTCTATTTCTTTGCCCATAATGGATTGGAGTTCTCTAATAACTAACACAGAACTATCTAATCAGTTGATCTTGGATGCTTTATTATTGATATTTTCAGACAAAAGTTATACACTGGGATTGACCCAGCACTGTTTTTTCTACAAACTTTCCTCTACTTCAAAATGTTCCCCAAGTAGTACATATTTTTGGTCATGCATACATACTCTCCTGGTTAGCACAATTCTTATTCTACACAGGCACTTTCTTACTTTGTGATTTCTTGCTATTCTACTGCCCCATACATAGTCTGGATAAAATTATCTTCACAATTAGAAATGATAAAAGTATTACCTCTAAAGTTATGCTCCTGATGACCCAGAGCAAAAAAACATTGTCATATGTGATATTTCTTTTCTCTGCCACATTTATCAGTGTGACTCTCTTTGTGTAAAATCTGACACGGAAGGGAGTTAGAAAACAGCTCAGGCAATATTACACTGTACCTGCTTCTCTGAGGTTTGGAGTATGACACGTACTTAGTACCATTTCTACGACAGTTCATTATAGACTATTAAGTGTGGGGCTTCACAAAAAGCACACAAGGTAATTTTCTACATATATATTTACATATGCACTAATTCATAGACTACAAATATATCAAAACATTATATTAGTAATGACTCTGTACCAATATATACATGTATTAAAAAGATGAAAGAAATGGGTATCATTATCTAGTGTGTTTTTTTCAGTAGATGAAATTTCATATAGAATTTGTTTATTAAGAGAACCTTACAGTATAATATGCAGTTACAAGATAGCTGTTGTCTACTATTTTAGCAAGCTGAAATCATATACTTACATATGTTAAAATAACACTTTCTCTATCCTCTTAATATCATTAGTTACATGCAGAATGCAAATATTTCTTTTATGAGAAAATGAACCAAAATACCAAAAGATAAAATAGCTATTAGAGGGCATTTTTCTTTTGCCACTCCTCATGTGTCTTTTTAAAGACTGTTCAGTCTAATTTCTCTCTTGATATATAGTTTGCTATTCTATTTCTGCAAAATGAGAACATTCTGTTCTATTCATTCTCCCACTTACTTTTAGAAACGGCAGAAAGGCTTAAATTAAACTCCTAAAGAATTAACTGCCATTCTTATGCATAGTTATGAAATATACAACAGTCTTTTGGGGATTGTTCCTAGGCGTTGTGCCTCACTAGTGAGTGATCAGCAATGCATTCACATAAAACATCAGGGAAGTGACAACCAAAACTGGGTCAGGAAAATCCTTCCGCATGAGGTTTGTAGGAGCCAGCAATGGAGAGCAAATCGATACTACCTACCCCCCTAAGATGGGAAAGACAGAGAGATTGGATTCTCTGTCTCTAACATAACATAACATAACATAACATAACATAACATAACTATTTTGTTCATGATTAGAAAGTCAATAATGAGTATTTCCAAATATGCCCTTCAAAGTTGGCAGGTGTTTAAAAGAACTTACTTTAACTTGTTATTAACAGAACATTTGAAGTTAAGGAGTCGGTGCCAAACTCTTCCCTAATGTTGTCCTTTTGGTAGGGACTTGGTACAAGGACAGAATCTCCAGGTTTACCTTTAGTTTAGAAATTGGCTTTCTAGACTGGAATGCAGTGATTGTATATATTATATATACACCATGAAATGTATATATATATATATATATACACATATATGTATATATGTATATATATGCAAATATACATATACCATGAATAGTTGTAACTGTCATAAAATAAGATAGTTAGTCTCCTAGAAATAAAAATACCCCAATTCCTGATACTCTGAGAATCACAATTCAGAAGGAATGATCAAGTGGGATCTGTGCTTTGAGTCTCACATGGCTCATATGATTTTATTTCACTAATTTTGAGAGTTCTGTAATGTAAAACCAATGAAGGAAGCATTATATGAGCTAATCATAATGGGATAATATCATATCATTATCCCATAATCTTTGGTCCTGTGGTAGATAAGTTTATGTTTGTACCTGAGAGAAATCCTTACATTGTCTTTGGTCAATCTGTTTAGATGAAGAGTTTGCACTTAAAACTCTAAGTTTGTGCTTCATACCCTAAGATGCAAGCAAAGCTAGTCTCCTGAACTCATGACTATTTTTTAATAAACAGTGATTTGCATGAGGGCATGGCCATTTTCCCTAATATTAACCACAAGACTCAAAGATGTAGTCTCATATCTTCAGTTTTCCTTATACACTAACTTACTTTGCTTAACTCTTTTTCTGAAAATATTACAGTTTATAGCATGCCTTATGGCAGTTTTGCATACCTAAGGTGGTTGAATGTTAGCAGCCTTTAAACATTGACTAATTAACTGATAAGAACTTACATGTTGATAAGGTTTTATATTTCACAGTTTTCCCTAAAACCATTTTGACTATAGAACCTTCTATTGGATGTAAACTATTAGTACTGTGTGCACACACTAAAAAAAAATCCTTGAACAATTAATGGTCCTTTTACTGTAGCTTAGCACAGGGATTTCAGTACATAGATTTCAGAGTTACCTGTACTTGGGTTCAAAGGTTCTATTTGTGGATTAAGTATGCAATACCTTATAAGTTAGAGAGACTACTGGACTGGTTTTGTTCACAGTGGGGAATACTACTTTACAAAGTGCTAATAAATGTTAACAGAACTAATGATGATGAAGCAAATGTTTAGAGGAAGTCTAGTACCCAGATCATAAATAAGGACTATTGAAACAGCCAGACCAACATTTTATTCTTCTGTACATATGTTTTTATTTCTTTCTTGAAAAATGGCCAATAATAACACCTGGAAGTACATAGTATAAAATCAGTACTACCATTGGCTTTAGTCAATGACCCCTTTTATTTACATATTCTCATTTTAAGTTACCAAGGTTCTATGTCAATTCTATATCCCATAATTAGACTGGATCTATATTTGTCTACCTAACTTACTTTCTTGGATGGTTGTCATGGAATATTCCTAGAAAAGAAACCATAATCACATGCACTAAAACTTCTTATGATTACCCTTGTTATTGTTATGAGTACCAGGTTTGAATTCATTTTCCCTAATTTTCTCTAATTCTAGAATCAGCAGTGTAATAGTTAATTGAGTTCTCCCAAAAGAAGCATTAAGTAACATGGTAGTTAAACTTTAGTTTAACTCTTTGAGTTCCTACCTCTTCTCTGTTACTAGTATTATACTGGAAAATTAACCCTACAATTCTCCGTTTTCTTTTACCTAGAAGAAAGAGGGGCATTGATGAAATAGATCAGCTGTGCAAACCTGATGACCTGAGTTCGATTCCAGGAATCCACAGTGGAAAGTGAGAATTGACTCACTTACAAGCTCACAACCTTTTCCTTTAACCTCCACATGTGAGCAATTGACCATGCACACTTAAAGGGTCTCAAACACACATTTTACACTTGGACACGTACCCAATAAACACATATTTTTAAAAATTCAAAAGAAAGACTCACTGCTTTCTGAAGATTAAATTAGTCAATGCAAGTAAAGTATATAGAACATTCCTGGCATGTGGTAAGTCTGTATATGCCACTTACTCTTATCTTTTCACTTTAGTAATTAGTCTCCAGGAGGAGTCAAATCACTAGTGGGCGCTTCAGAAATTCAGTGATTCATTTGATTTTGGCGGTATTGGACTCAGAAACCAAAGCTCACTTTAGAGAAAAGACACTTCGTAGGCTTTAGTTACAAGGTGAATAAAGTAGAATTGGAAAAACATTCATTCAAGTGTATTTACAAGGCTGCCACTCCTCACAGCGTCTGGTTATCTAGCTTTCTAGCAATCTATTATTGATTTAGAATGAGAAAAACAGCAGTCTTAAGAATTACACTAGGTAGTTTACACTGATGCAAGGAAAAGCTGTAACAAAAGGAAATAATAAGAAAAGTGATGGAGTTCAAACAGGACCCTTTGCTTTGTGAGTGTAGTGAGGTTTGGTAACCTAGGAGAGAGCCCCTAAGATCAGCAGCAGATACCTGATATATGCTTCTGTGGATTGAGTGTTACACGTAATTGTGCGACAGACCTAGGATTTAGGAGACACCTACTTATAGTTGGACTTTTGATGTTGCTGTTATCAATTACAGACATCTATGAAGAGAAAATTTTATTTGTATGAACATATATTGATTTGCCTCGATTTTCAGTAAGTGAATAAATATATCATAATTTGTGATATGCTTCTTCAGTCTCATTAACAAGTACAAAACTGTATTTGTAGAAAACAATTGAGTGCAATTATTAACAAATGTATAGTATTTTAATTTAATATAGACATTCAGAGAAGCAAGATGCCCATATTGACATATTTGGACAATATATAGAGTTCACATTCTTTTTACAAACTTTATATAGTCTGATATACACTTTGTAGTCTTCATAATGTCCAAATATTTGTTAAAATTTATTTTTAAAATTGATGATTTTTTTTATTTGATAATATAAAGACTGGAGAGTATAACTGGTAGACTTTTCAAGATGTCCAAATAAAATAATTATAATGCTAATAAATACACACAACTAATTTTCAAAGAGTAGAAGATAAAGAAGTCTACACAAACAAAACCATTATTGTAACTGCCAGGAAATAGACTGCATTATTTGACTGAGAATAGAAGGGTTCTTTAAGCCACCAAACCGAATGATTGGCATGTCATGTAGTAATATAAATAAAACCTGATTAAAGAGGTTGATTTTACATAACAATTTCAATCCTAACAGCTGAGTTGACTTGATGTTGTGGAGTTTCATGAGTACCATCAGAATTCACGTCACCTCAAAGACTGATAGAATATATTCATCATTGGAATGATACAATGATTCATGTGATGTGTACCTTTAAACATTAGACTAACACAGACTGTAACACAGACCAAGTGGGGAATATTAAAGGTGATTATTTTAAAAGGAGATTAAAATAGGAAATCAAAAATAAGCTAATAGGTCTTCCATGGCTATGTTGGGTTAAAATTGTGGTTACTAATGAAAGGGAAGAGTATAAAAATATTTCATTTAGTTTCTACATGAGACAGCTTCAAAGAGCATGGTTACATAGTACAGTTAAATAAAAATATTTGTTTGTCAGTGATTCTGAGAATGGTCTTCTTAGTCATGTAGATTACATTATGGGGAAACTGAGTTTGACCCTCTCACATATATTTTTTTCAAAAATGTTAACAGAAGATTTCATTTGTTTACGAACATTGAAGGATGGCCCACACTGGATTTAGTGGACTACATTTGGTCATTAATTACCCCATCTGTCTATAAAGTAGTTGGTATAACAAAGAGAGCAAGGGCATGAATCAAATACCATGTCTTACCAGAATCAGTATAGTAGCTAGACATGTAAAAACAAGCTAGTTAGTGAAACTAGATTAATTTGTTTTTACTTTGACAAGCTATGTTCCTAAATGCATTTGGAAAAAAAAAACTTGTGAAGTTCCTAAAAAATATAAAGATGGTATAGCAAAACATTTCAAATAACTGAAAACTTTTTTGTTCAAAAATAAGAAATGCCAATGTTCTTCCTATTCAACAGTTTAAAATAATCATTTAGAATTCATAACTAAATATCTTTTATGAAATAGTGATCCTGTGATTTTCATATCTCATTATTTATGCAATGACATTTTAATATATTTGATTTGGAACTACTAAGTGAATTGTCATGGCTCAGTGCTTGGCTTGAACCCTAGAGTAATCTAGTCTTGACATCTGTCACTGTATTTATTGCCAGGACAAATTTGGCTAATTATTAGTGATTGACATGGACAACATGTAAATTTTTTCTAGTGGATAAGATCTCCTTTAGAGGAAAAACTATCACATTTCCCCTTTATTTTCAGAGTTCCAGTTTGAATGAATGGACACTTAAATTTGTTAGTCTAAAGAATAAACAAACAGCAAAGCATTATGGGAAACATCAGAATCCTGGTGCTGTGTGTGGCAGAGATAAGAAGACTGGAAGACAGAGGACATTGATAATTTTAATAGTGTTATATGCTATATAATAAGATGCTATATCAACAAATAAATAAACCATAAGCAAAACAAATGATACACAGAGATATTTGAGATATATGGTATATATAATATATATGATATTTATGTTATATATGTTTATATATATATCATTGTTTAAGAAAGTCATATATTTATATTGTCACTGAAAACATTAATCTGCCTACAAATAAATAATAGGGAATTATATTTTCATAGAATCAAACAAGTAATTCACACACACACACACACACACACACACACACACATACACACACACACAAACACAGGGTTGATGGCTAAGATAATCTTCATGAGTAAATTTCTTTTAATTTGATTTTATTCTACTGGGGATATATTTTACTCAAAAAAAATAAAGATTTTTTTTGAGAACATACAAAACTAGAAAAATGTCATTCTTCCCATTTTTCTCTTTTTTGGGTTTTTATCAACTTACACGAAGAGTATGTTCTTCCAGGAACAGTCTGTAGGCACTTTCCAACATGGGATCAGTTTTATAAATGTTAGAGCACATAGATTTATCATCATTTTAAGGTAAAGAAGGAGGACAGTTAAAATATAGACATGATATAGACATGTACAGGAAGGTTGGGAAAAGGCAAAAATCAATAAACATTGCTTCATAACCACCAATACATACTCACATCTTGTTTCCTGCTAAAGCTAGGAGTCATGTAACAATGTGGTGATATGGAAATGAGAACCTTTTAGTGGTGGGGGTTGTCCTATTGAACAGGAAAGCATCTAGTATATGGGCATTAATGGGTGCTTCCAGTGGATCGTGGATAGAAGAAACTGCAAATAATGTATTCAAGTGAACATTCAGAATCTCTCTTAGAGGTGGCGTTTGGGAAAGGCCACAGGGAGAGTCTGCCCTTGGTAAGGCCACAGAAGAGAAGTAAACAATTTCCTTTCTATGGGCTGTCATTCATCACTCAACTGCAGTTCACCTCACGACCCTGGTGTTAGATCAAGTGTCAGCTTTTAATTCTGATGAGGGCTAGTCTGTCTGGAGCCAGGAAGTGCAGGAGGGGTACCTCACAGGGGTAAGTGACGATTTCCCAGGAGTCACCTTGCTCAAATTTGTTCTCTACATGGAATGTGCACGTTTTTCCCAGGATCAATGCAGTGTTGTCTGTGGCCAACTTGAAACTGATCATGCCAGGAAATATCTTCAGTACAGAGATCAGATGGAATTTTCTTTTCTCTGTCAAGTATTAGCAGGACATTAACATTTAAAGTGAACCTTTATGGATAGGACATTAAATTATGAATAGTGACATAGAAGTTTCAAAGGAGAAGTTAATATTAAAGTAAACAAAATAAGGAAGCCCATAAACTGCAAGACTTAGGGCATAGGAAAGTGACTACTTATCTTTAGCCAATTAAATATTTGACTATTTTCTTAACACTTCACTGACCTAGAATTAATTTTGTAGCCCAGGGTAGCCCAGGATTCCAAGCAATAATTCTGCTTTATTTTTCTTAGCTGGGATTACAGGTGTGTATACTATGCCAAGCACAATGTGTCTTGAGGAAACAAAGGTAACTCAGCAAGGTGGCAAAATTTTAGATTTGCATAAAGTTGGTTAAATTTTCCTGACATTTGAATTTGAAGTCCCAGTGGGGATCAGAATGCAAACCAATTATCTATTTTCATAGCATATATTGGGTTACTGCTCATGAGAGTGTAAAATTTTACAATGTAATTCTAGAACTTGAATTTATTTTTATGGCTAACAAAGATGCACTCCTATGGAAGATTATCTTGTAAAAGACACTGAATTAGAGGAAAGAGGCCTGTGAAAGATATTACTTTCAGGAACATCTACCAACTGAGGGATAGGAGGGAAAGGTGAAATAAAGATTAACATTAAATTGAGACATAAAATAAAAAATACTGGAGCAGCATCACTGTCTGAATTTGAAGGCACTGGCTTTGCAACTTGGAAGCTTTCTCAAAGGTAATTGTTACAGGTAGCAAGTTAAAAAAATTAGGTAAGAAATGTACCAGATGTAGACTATCTCTTTGAGATGTTAATAGATCTCAAAGTAAAGGAAATTGAATATGTTGATAATATTTATACAAGGACAGTCTCTAAGATTTTTAAAGAATATCAGTAAAAATAGCACCCGTAAGAAATGACATCTACAAGTTAATGTTTCCCATTAGGAGAAGCTTGAATCATTCGATTTTTTAATTGTCTGGAAGAAAGAGGTTACACATTAGGTTGAGAACATATAAGCAACTTCCTGTTATTTTTCTGCCAGTCTCCTCTCTGAAACCACACCCTAACTAGCTGGAAGAGTGCTGTCATGGTTGCAACTACCCAGAAATTGCATCTTCAGTGGGAGCTACACTAATCTCTGCCCAGGATTAATAATACCATTAATTTAATTAACATTAATTAATACCCAGATGGAAAAGTAAGTAGTGTCAATTGCTCTTAGACCTAGACAGATTGAGGGTTTTGTAGCAGGGGTAGTTGGATATCCAAGCAGATTTGTCACAGAATTTCATTCATATCTGTCAATGACATTTCTGGTGACTCAATGTTGCAAGGTACAGATACAATGTTTTGAAAGGGTTCTGCTACACTGTCCTCTAGGGGGAAATTTAGGATGAATAGCATATTTTCCCACCTCCCCCAACTCTTATTGTATTCACTCTGTATGTTTACATTTTGATGGTTTCCTCTCTATAGCTAGAGTATTTGCAACTTCTACTTCATGTTATGTGGCCTCTTCTCCTCCACCTTGCATTTTAATGAAAATGCATTTTTATAATTGTGTCAGAAGTTATTAATATGTATCTTTGTTACTTTAATGTTGCTGTGACAATATACTAATAAAGGCATCATAAAGAAGAAAACATTTAATTTAGATTACAGTTACAGAGGACACAGTGCATCATGGCAGGGAAGGTGTGGAGTGGGCTCAAGAGGCAGCTGATCACAGAGCAGCCAGTGAGGATGCAAAACCAAGTGAATGCTCACATTCAACACCCATTCTCTTTGTCCTTCATTCTATTTCTCCATCTCATAGTATGCTGTTACCTGAGTGGTTGTTTTTTTAAATGTCAATTAAATTATTCCAATGTTTTGTCTCCTAGTACTACTTGGAACCATCAATTTGACAACTGAGATTACCATCATAGTATGGTTTGACCATATTATAGAAGTCAATTGCTAAAACCCTGAAAGAAAAGAATAATCTTTTATGAAAGATGAAGAGGGTATTTGATTTGTGTTTTTAAGCAACAGTGGATTCTGTATTTCACTTACAAGAGAACACATTTGAAACAAATTCTCAAGATGTTTTTTAATATTAATAGATAAAACTTTTTAAAGATAGTTTCTTATCTATAGAAGATCCATGAAAGAAAAGAACAACTTATTTTGTAAAATTACAGAATTACATTTTCTTTTCATTTCATGTGAGTTGATAAATGTAGCTGTAGTAGATCCAGAACGTCTGAATTACCAATGAAGAAAAAATAAACCAGAGGAAACACTAAACCATATTAAATTACTAGAAGAATAAATTTAGTAACTCTTGAGTGAAAGGATATGGGGACAGAGAGATAACAAACCTAATGGTTAATTTAAAAGTATAGTGCCATTTTGTACGATAAATGTAATAATGAAACTTTGCAAGAAGTGAACCACCATGGAGAATCTACACAGATGATCCCACAGCACAAAGGCTGAGAGGGGAGAGAACTGGGTACATACTGACAATAGAAGGGGGCATGTTGGTTTACATGATATGTAATTTATACAGTCATATGGAACAAAATTTTCTTTTGAATTTTGTTCACTATAGATAAGAAGAGACATGAATTTGGTAAGTAATTTCCAGGAACCTGGACATTAGAAGAGCTGATAGCTGCCTGGGTATCCGAGGAAGAGGATGCTTGACATATTTGTCATGTGGCCAATCACAGGATCACACATAGTTTTTGACTGAGTAGCAAGCTCTGGTGTGTGTATTGTGCACACATGCCCATGTGCACACATGCCCCATTTTCTTTCAAATAAAATATGTTCTTTTGAAGCAATAGTCTCTCAATGATTTCTTTATTTCTAATAATCGTCATTGACTTTATTATGTGTTTACAACTTTTAAAAGCTTGTTTGAAGGAGTAAAGAAGATATGTATATACATAACAGTTTAAATATTTGAGAAGGACTAATTGAGCTTTCCTAATATGAAAGGCTGTGGTTATCAACTAAAAGCTATTAAAAACAATAAAATTATTCAGAAAAATTGTAGGTTTGGAAAATCAAATGGGCCTATAGACCATAAAACAACTAGTTAGAAAAGTTTAAAAAAGGTAAATTATTTATAACAACAACAAAAAATGGAATAAAATACTGACAATGCATTTAGAAAAAAAAAGTGATATCTATATAAAAAAAACCCTGAGTCAGGCAGTGGTGGTGCATGCCTTTAATCCCAGCACTTGGGAGGCAGAGGCAGGTGGATTTCTGAGTTAGAGGCCAGCTTGGTCTACAGAGTGAGTTCCAGGACAGCCAGGGCTAAAAAGAGAAACCCTGTCTCAAAAGACAAAAGAACAAAACAACAAAACAAAACAAAACAAACAAACAAACCCCTACATTATATCATGTATGTTATATCAATATGTGATAATTATAGAAGTAGACCAGAACCTATTTGAAACTCTCAGCTTTTAAAAGGCACTTTTCTTGATTTACTCTATTTGTTTAAATAAGATCTTATCAAACTTCTAACATTATATTCATAGAACATAATATGTTAATCTAAAATTGACACAGAAGAAAATATGCTCACTCCAAAGGAATCAAAGCATATGTTTATAGCAATAAAATGGGAAAGCTGGCAGAGAACTCGAGACATAGATCAATGGAAAGAATAAATTCTAGAGAAAATTGATGGATAAATATTTATATAGTGGAACTAAATGTCATTTAAGATTTTGGAAGATAGACTGACATTTTAAAAATAATGTTCTGATAATCTACTAACCATTTATAATAATGGAAGGAAATCTCAGATAATTTGTGTAGTCCTATGTTAAAAATTGTTTAATATGCAAAAAGAGAATCCAACACTAAATAAAGATACAGGTGAATTACCTTTTATAATCACAAAGAAGACACTGAAAAAGAAGGTGAAATTTTCTAGATAAAATGGAAATCCAAAATACCTAAGTGTAAAACATGTCAGATTGAGTTAAATGATTAAATACAAGGAAAGACTTTCCTTTTTGAAAGACAAGAGATATAAAAGCCAAGTTAGCAAGCTATGTGTTTTCTAGTTTGATAATAGAAGTTGTACACTCCACTCCCAGGCGTTCTGACACACCCAGGATCAGAGGTGAGCAGGAACCAACATCTGTCCCAACAC
>NW_022196897.1:49896776-49906351 GCF_008632895.1 Mastomys coucha
AACTTTTATAATACTTATTTTTATTGTTATAATATTTTATAAATTTTAAGGAATATGACAAAAAAACAAAACAAAACAAAAGAAAAAAGTTGTACATTTTGTGATTTATGAAGGACATGGTCTAGTAAGGGTTTTATGCACTTTTAATGTGTAAGCCATGTATGAAGTAAGTACTTTGCCATGTTTTAGGTAATAACTGATGATTTCATTTTAATTAAATTAATTTGTTATATTAACTCTGTCTCATATATATTACTTCTTCCACTTTCAAGTGCTGAATTTCAAATTCAAAGACCCAGGCGCTCTGGGCAAGCCTTCTATTGCCTAGTTACAGACTCTGCTTTCATATTCTACTTGAATCATATAAATATATTTGCCTGAAGTAATCAGCCTAAAGTTATGTAGTCCTTTGTGTTCTGGCTAGCGTTGAAGTCAGCCTTTTTATACAGCCTCTTTGCTGAGTGCTCTACGAAATATCCTTTGATTGTGCTCTAAGTTTCTTTCACTTGGCCATTTATAATTCAGTTTTGTTCAGATGTTCATTATGGTAAAAAGGGAAAAATCCTAGAGATATGTAAGTTGATGTGGCTCTCCTCGGATAAAATTTTGTATGCTTTTTCCGTACAAGACAAAAACTATCTTGCTTTTTGGTGTCATTTCATACAACCTCTCTACTCAGCTATAATTTATTTTTTGGCATGGTAAACTGCTGTTTTTGTCTGTGCAGGCTACCTTTTCTCCATTTCTCATTTTCACAAAGGGCTCCTCTGAATGTGTCTTCTCTACTTCCTATGTATCTAGTCTATTGTTTGCAATGGTTTAATCATTGAGCCTCTTGATTGTGTTTTATTGCTTCATTGGATAAACTCATCATTCTAAATGTTCAAAAATTCTTGGAAATTGTTCACAATCATGGATTTAGAGAAAGGATTATGTTTCCACACAACATTTAATCTTTTCATTCAGAAATCACATGTGCCTTTCCACTAATTCCTCCAGGCTTACTCACGTAAAAATTTGATAGTTTTCTTTACATTGATCCTTGTTCCTAATTAAATATTTCAAAAGGTTACATATTTACCTGGTTTTGTTTTGTATGGGTGTATAATGCTAATATAGTCAAGAAATATTTACCAGTTTATTGTGTAGTCTATATATCCTCTGTTTATAACTATGACTGAATGTAGGTATTATGTGAAAACTATACAGTAAGGACTAAATTTATTGATGATCATTTTAAAGTATTATTAAGTATCAAACTCTATGATAGGAATAAGCAAATGAGGTTAGGGAAAAAGTATCCTGCTCTTTATACATTAGATATGAAGCTCAAATCCTGCCTGGCCTGATAGAAAGTGTCCACAATCTGGTCATCAGGAAACATGACATATTTGATGAAGAATAGACAAAATATCGGCTCAGTATTCTTATTGCACCTGACACAGTATCTTATCCTTAGCAACTACAGTCTTCATAGTATCTACTTAGTAAATTTTATTTATGAGTAATACAATATGGACTAAGAATAATGTGAATAAATATCTTACTACTCTACAGAGTTTAATCATTGTTTCCCTGTGGTAGGAATGAAGCTTAGCAGTCTTCATATCCTTTTTTTCCTTTTCCTTCTTTCTTTCTTCCTTCCTTCCTTCCTTCCTTCCTTCCTTTCTTTCTTTCTTCTTTCTTTCTTTCTTTCTTTCTTTCTTTCTTTCTTTCTTTCTTTCTTTCTCTCTTTCTTTTCTTATGTGCCACACCATGTATCTAATGTTTTATGATGAACTGCATGTAGCTACAGAGCAGTGGCTATGAGTTAGTCAGTGGTGTTTATTCACTGAATGTCAGTAAGAGAAGACTGGTTACTTTCCACTAATCTAAGATATATCACCATGTTTTCCCTTGAATTTCTACCTAATGAAATAAGCTGGCAGGAGAGCTAGAAAAGGATAGGTAAGAGTCAACAAAATTTTCCATTTGGCCCATTAGAAGTCAATCCATTTAAAAAATATGTAATTTACTCATGGACAATTTTGACTGTGTCAAACACATTCTGATTACTGTGATTCCCTCACTGTCTATAATCTCCTTCTCATGGCTATCACCTCTCCCCTCAAGTTCATTTCCTACTTTCTTGACCAACTGAGTTTCTAGAAAGTTTCTGTGTGATTAAGGGTTCAGGATTATACAATTGAACCCAGTGGCTCCCCAGTGGGTACACAACTAAAGACAATGGATGCCTGACTGCTAGAATCCATTAATAGTCAATAATTCAGCAAGGAAAAAGAAGGTCCCATGAGTTACACACAATGCCATGATTCATTGTTAACTGGCAATAGGCCCAGTCCTATATATGCCTGTTGAAGACAGTCGGCTATACTTGCTTTAAGGTCATGGTAGCACTGGCTGTGCCATGCCTAGAAGATTGCATTGCACAGCTCCTTTTCATATCTTCCAATTCTTACATTGTTCCCACCCTCTGCTCTTTCATGATCATTGTGGATCATTAGAAGAGATGGTATGCCTCTCGGGGATAGCACTGAGCAAGTCACTCTCTTGAGCCATATATCTCTGTATTCATGGCTGTTCACCAACAAGAGAAACCAGCCCTTTCTATTAGTGTTTTAAAAATGAGAATAACTTGACAAGCCTATTTACAACTAACATGTATATAATATATACATAATGTGTGAGTAATATGTATGTAATATGGCAAGGCTATGTATGATTAATGTATTTAATCATACATTTAAATGAAATGAAATGGATAAAGTAGTTTCTGTTTCACTAGCTAAGTTTCATGTGCTTCACAGGTTAGCAGTCAGATGTTGGATCACAGACAACAGGCCCATCATCACAGCTGTGTCTATTGAACAGTGCTGACTTATCACAGCTGACTCATATATGCAGTTGCTCTGTAATTTCATTTCTTCAGTGAAATATTTAATGTACTCTAACATTATGCCAGAGTGTGAAAGAAGCTTTGAAACATACAAGTACTTAAGACACAGTTTATCTAATTAAGTTTCTCAAAACATTGTGGCACACAAAAGTACTGGTATTGACTGATGTTTTTGGAAACAGTAATACTAAATAGCAATTATGATGATGACAAAGATAATAATAACAATAATAATAATAATAATAATACATCCCCTAGTCATTAGCACATTATTTTATATTTTCTCTTTCTAATTGTTTCCTATTTCAGGTGACAAAATTGATATTTATTCAAGCTTTATTTAAGGTTCTGTGAGATAGGTACTGCCTGAAGAATATACAAACTTGGTCCAGTATCATTTTTTAAGTTTGCTTCTGCTGCTTTTATACCCACCCACACAGGCCCAGAACTGCTGGCTACAGAGCACATATCTGAATCATAATTTCTGTTCATTCTTTTTGGATAATAAATGTATCTAGGATGATCTATTCATGCCCTTTTTGTCTTTGTTATCCAAAGAGAAAGGAAATTGTGGTCTAGAAACTTTTCCATTTGTTTTTGAAAAAGTGACTATTGAAAAAAGTCAGTAAAACAATATTGTTCTTCAAAGTTATGTATTTGAAATTTGAAATTTACATGAAGCTGTTGGAAAACGCTGTTTTCCCCTTACACACAAAATATTCATGTTTCCTGAATTTTCACAGCCCATAGAAAATTCCAGGAAAAAACAAAAACTGGCACTGAAAATGTTGCCAAGTGTTTTCATTAATGGGGTCTTCTCTTTTATTGAATAAGTAGAATTCTGTCTTTAAAATTAATTTATGATTAAAAACTTGCTTCAATTCTCCGAGGAGATCCAAGTCCACTTGATTATAGTATCCCTTTTCCTACTCTCTGGTTTTAGACATGTTAGAGTCTATGCATAAAATGTACTGTTTTCAAACTAATGTTTAGTAGAACTGATTTACAAAGTTTCCTCTTGACATCTCTAGTATAAAACAGCTTTATAGTATACACTAATATAATATAGCCTTATTTGGTGAAAATAGCCAAAAATGCTACCCATGAAATAAGAAGAAAAGTAGAATCTCAGCCAAAGATCACAACAGACGCCAGCCTTTCTGAGACATTTATCTTCTGAATATGGATTCATCCCTCTTGTGTTTTCTTAAACTATCCTGTTTTCATGAAGTCATTGCGTGCACCAACTGCTATCAGTCAGAGTGTGAACGCAAGTCAGTCTCTATTGCCTGAAAGTTACCAAACCCACAATGTTTTTTTTATTCTAAACATTATTTTTCCATTGATATAAAAATTTTATTCTACTTCTAAGTTTGGATGACTCAACTGCCATACACGTAATCTTGAAGAAAAGTCTGAACATTGATGTTCTCTGACAGAATATAGTCATCACTTTATATGCCACAAGTCCATCTTTAAGAATGAGTCATCACAGCTCTTTAGATTTTTTTTACACAAGTAAAACCAATATTGTCCATGCATGAGGGCATAAACCAGTAATCTCATTGAATTTGCCCACAGATTTCTTGACTTAAGGAAATGATGCTATTTTCCTACTTTATTATAATAGTTAACTACTTGCAGTGTGCAAAGTAATCCTGCTGCATATTACTGAGGCACAGAGCTTGAATTCATCTTTTGCAAGTTTGCTTTCAATTCAGCCTTTCTTCAATATGTCTTACTAGAGGTCCTTCTGTCTACCCACTTTCACATAATCCTCTTGAAATCCAACAAGAGACTTCCTTTTGTGGGGAATCTATTAGAGTCTCAGTCCATGACAATTTTGTTGCTTTTTTCTTTTTTCTCTATTCTTCATAACCTACACAAAGTTGCCTACTGTATAGAAATACACCTTTCTTGTATCTCCTGTAGTCACAACTGGATGTCAATAGCACCATTTCCAATATTAGTGCTGGGCTGTGTTGTTTTCATTCAGAGAATTCTAACCTGGCTCTTTCATTTAGATCAGTTTTAATACTATTTCTGATTCAAACTGCCATATATATAATCTTGAACAAAAGTCTGAACATTGATATTCTCTGACATAATATAGTTATCATATGTCACAAGTTCATATTTAATAAACTGATCATCATGGTTTTTTTTTATTTTTCTTTTATACAGAAAGAATCAATATAGGCCTCTAAAGCATCTGATGCTTCCTCATGTGGCCTGACTTTCTGTGTCCTTCAGCATGGCCTGTGGAATAAGGCAATGATTCACCTTGTACTTCTTCAGACAGATGTCTGCTTGCCAGTCTATTGCTGGGTCATCCCATCCTTGTGAAAAGTCAGACCCTCAAGTTCTAAGTGGTCAAGCAACTACATCTTGTTCTCTAATCCTTTTGCATAGTTATAGAGTTGATGTGTTATCTGATGATATATTGTCCTAATATACACAAATTAAAAAAATTTAAATAAATCTGATGTATCTATTCCATACCACACTTAGGAGAGTTAATAAAAATATATACTTGAAAATGCTAGCAGCTAGAATTTTCTCAACACAAAAGTTAAGTATATAAAATAATGTATGTTAATTACTTTGATTTAGCTAATGAACAATTATGCAAGTAGCAAAACCTCATGCTGCACACTAAAGTATAAACAGCTCTTATTAAAATATTAGTAATTAAAAAAAGCCAGTGTATTAATATGCATCAAGTCTTGGGGACGGATTAGAAATGAGATCCCCGTGACATACATATCCTTACATATCCTGGCATAAATACACTATTTACACGAGAACTGATACATTCCAGTGTATCTCCTCCCCTAGTGCTCATAAATGCATTTTCTTTTGAGTCTTATGAGGGTAATCAAATGGTTTATAGTTATGGACAGGATTCAGGCTCTATAGCAGATATTTGTAAGACTACTCTTGGCTATTATAAATAAGGCTGCTATGAACATAGTAGAGCATGTGGCTTTATTACATGTTGGAGCATCTTCTGGGTATATGCCCAGGAGTGGTATAGCTGGGTCCTCTGATAGAACTATGTCCAATTTCCTGAGGAACCTCCAAACTGATTTCCAGAGTGGTTGTACCAGCTTACAATCCCACCAGCAATGAAGGAGTGTTCCTCTTTCTCCACAACCTCACCAGCATCTGCTGTCACCCGAGTTTTTGATCTTAGCTATTCTGACTTGTGTGAGGTGGAATCTCAGGGTTGTTTAGATTTGCATTTCCCTGATGTTGAGCTAAAGGGTTTGCAGCCCCTTAGGAAGAGCAACAATATGAACTAACTAGTACCCTCAGAACTCCCAGGGACTAAACCACCAACTAAAGAGTACATATGGTGGGACTCATGGGTCCAGTTGCATATGTATAGCACAGGATGGTCTAGTTGGTCACCAATGGGAGGAGAGGCTCTTAGTCCTGTGAAGGTTCTATGCCCCAGTGTAAGGGAATGCCAGGGCCAGGATGTGGGAGAGGGTGAGTTGGTGAGCAGGGAGGTGGGGGAGGGAACAGGGTTTATTTATTTTTTCCGGAGGGGAAACATTTGAAATGTAAATAAAGAAAATATCTAATAAAAATAAAACATAAGAATAAAATAAAAATAAAAGAACACTTTGGGGGTAGAAAATTTCCTCAATTAAAATTACATTTATTGTTAGATTTTATGTGCATGAATGTTTTGCCTGCATATCAGGGCACCATGTGTGTACAGTGTCTGAAGAGGCCAGAAGAGAGCATCAGATCGTAGGGATGTAGTTAATAGATGTCTGTTGGCCATCATGTGAGTGCTAAGAATTCAATCCAAGACTTCTGAAAGAGCAGCCAGTGCTCGTAACTTTTCAGGCATCTCAACAGTGCCAACATATCCTCATTTTTAAAAAGTACATTTTGGTGTGTTTGTAATTTAAAATAAAATAATGAACATCATTTTGACATTGTCACAGGGTTTCTCTGTGTAGTCCTGGCTGTCCTGGAACTCACTCTGTAGACCAGGCTGGCCTCGAACTCAGAAATCCACCTGCCTCTGCCTCCCAAGTGCTTGGGGATTAAAGATGTGTGCTACCACCGCCCAGCAGGAACATCATTTTGACATTGTCATTCACACACACACACACACACACACACACACACACACACACACACACACAATGGACTTTTGAACATATTCCCCTCTTATCCTCCTACAACCCTCCCCTGTACCTCGTTCTCTTTTGTTATTGCCCCTGCCTCTTCTACCTCAATAATTTTAAATGTCTATATTCCATAAATGAGGAAAATATATGATGCTTGTCTTCTGCTTCCAATTATTTCATTGAAGGAGAATATTGTCTATATACGGACAGGACATTTTCTAGGCTTGCTTCTTAAGCTTATCCATAAACACAGTGTTACACCATCAAATCTGAGCAGTAGATGAAACAGTCAGAAGGAAAGTATGAATTCAGGAAAAACTAGCAAATGGGACCTAAAATTGGAAATACAACAAAGAACTGCTGAACATATGTAATGACTATCAGTAACCTATGGTAGCAGAGAAATTATTCTCAAAGTCTCTCTGCGCAATTATTTATTCTGTGGATGGAAGCTCAATTTTGACCAAGCAATATAGATTAATATATTACGTGCAGGAGTCTAAATTGGGGTGTATCCTAAATTGAGATATATTCTAAATTTGAGAAGGCCAATAGATTCAGTAAGTACAGGTCAAAGGTTAACGGGACAATGGCAATCCACTAGTAAAGTATAAACTTTTGATATATTTATAGAATCTACCTATGTCAGTCCTAACTGTTTAATACTGGCACTAGTAACCCATGGACTTTAATCAACACTGTCATTTTATGTAGGTGACAGCCTTGTCACTATAGAATACCTGGCAGTATTCTTGGCCTCTCTGGTGGACAGCAATACCACACCATGCACTTCTCCCTGTTTTGACAGCCAAAATTTCCTCTGGAATCTGTAAATATCACTTAGAGTAGAAGGAAGATTGTTTTCCTTCTTTTCATGAAGCACAACTGATCTAAGCACAGGTGTACAGGAATATCTCATTTGACACTATTAATTGTCGTAGTAATGGTAATCACAGCTAAAGTTAGATGAATATCACGTGGTGAATATTTTGACAGACATATCTTCTTTAATTGCTACAGTGCTGTAAGATATGCAGGTACTGTCATTATTAAGTCTCTAAAAACGTTAAGTGTGAATTTCCAGAATGGATGTATTGTACTGTTTAACGGAAGAGGAAACAGATGTCAGGGGGAATGGATAGAGGAAAGATTCATTGAGTACAGACTCATCTCACAACCACTTAGGAAAGATTGTAGGAATGTAGTTACTAGATAACTGTGTTGCCAGTTCTTTCGATGTCATCTTTATTTGATCTATCCTTGGGAAACTCATTAAGATGGACAGAGTATCTAATCATAATGTCATTATTCAACATCAGAAATTGGGAGTTTGAATGTTTAATTTCATAATAAGACTCATGGCGAATGCCCAGGCTCATAACGTTCATTCAACTCTGTTCTAGAACTCTGGCTAATGTAGGAATAAAAAGAAAAAGAACATCAATATTGGAAAGGAAGGAATAAAGACTCCTTGAATGACTATATATAAGAATCTAATTAAGATGAAAAACAACAACAACAACAACCACTTACCCAACAACAGGAAAAAGAAGCCCACCAAAAAATTTAGTACAATGTCCCCGAATAATATATAATTATATAAATATGTATATAAATAAAAATGAAAAATATAACAATAATTCAATCAATACACATGAAATACATAGACTCACAGATTTCAATTATCCTCAGATTCATAAATACCTTTCTAAAATTATTTGTATGCACACACATTTACATATGTATGTGACTGTTCATAGACTCCAGAAGATGTCTTTAAGATCCCTGGACTTCTGTTATAGGCAGTTGTGAGCTGCCTGACACAGTTGCTGGGAATGGGACTCTGGTCCTCAGGACGAGCAGTGAGTACTCTTAACCGCTGAGCCATCTCTGCAACTCCACTGGATACATTTAAAAATCTCAGCATGATGATTTTATGGTAACAAAGACAAGATTTTTTAAAAATGTACACAGAAATGCAAAGGAAGTAGGTTAATAAAAACAATACTGAAAATGAAGAATGAAGAGGCTTTGTGTAAATTACTTCACAATGTCTTATATCTCTAGTGATGAAGACTGCTAACTGTAAGTGAAATCAAAGACTCATAGCTGAACAGATCAGTAGGCCGGAATCCCTGCCCAAATCTTGTCACAGTGGTACACCATGACCTCAGCATACAGAAATGCATTCTCTCGAGTCTTACTTACCTGTCTATAGAGCAACTCTGTGTGAGTATCCTGAGTAATTCACAGTAGTGACTCTGGACTTTAAGAAGCTTATTTGCATACATAATTCAGCAAGAATATTAACCATAGGAACAAATACATACTGGCTGTATTTAAAAGGCACTGATCTGGAACATACTAGCCTTTCCATTATTTTTTTTCCATTATCATTTACTGTATTTAATTTCCATTTCCCATGCTTTGTAACATTTAGCAAATAGATAGTGTAGGCCTAGAGATCTTTTACTTGCTTAGTTAGAATTACACCGAGGTATTTTATATTATTTGTAACTATTGTGAAG
>NW_022196897.1:49906999-49909311 GCF_008632895.1 Mastomys coucha
CAGCATCTAGTGAGATGATCATATGGTTTTTGTTCTTGAGTTTGTTTATGTAGTGAATTACGTTGATGCATTTCCGTATATCGAACCATCCCTGCATCCCTGGGATGAAGCCTACTTGATCATGGTGGATGATCATTTTGATGTGTTCTTTGATTCGGTTTGCAAGAATTTTATTGAGTATTTTTGCTTAGGAATGCTTCCCTGGGTTTTTATCATGGTGCCTCTGCAACATCTTATTGCAGAAGCCATAGATACATATTTCTGATTACTTGATTAACTGAGAGCATCTCAATTGGGCTATTTCTGGCCAGTTCTCTCAAAAATGAATATCATCCATGTGGGCTCCCAAAGAGATAAATTGTCATCACTGTGTAACTTGCCTCAAACTAGATCAAGTCTGCTGCTTGCTCTGTTGCTTCTTTCTTTGTATCACCCTGTGGTGAGTCCTAGATACAATGCTGCACCTGGCTTGAGAAACACCAGCATGTGTATGTTGGAAGCCACAGATGTGCTTTAAGGCTGTAGTAATACTTGCCTAAGTCAAATTCACACTGGCCTGCAGCTGTATTCCTGCTAATGATGCAGAAAAGTGAGCAGGTAACTAGAAGGCCAGAAGTATCACTAAATAATGTCCTAGAGATTCCAATATGTGTTTACTGTTATGCTGAAGCAGTTTAACAAGGTAAAGCCTACTGGGCAGTTTATAGGCATTTTGAGAGAGATGTAACATGAAACAATGCACGTAGTTTGAAAGTTTAAAAAGTATAATGAAATTAAATTCAAGGAAGAAAAGATAGAAATATTTATGCAATAAAAACTGAAAGTTTACTTCCTAAGTTATATCTAACTGAAAAGTTGGCTTTAATAGAAATTCTGTATTTGTAATATTTAAGGACTCTATGAACTGCTTTCCCAAGAGTTCCAGGGAGATTTTCACAAAATAGTACTAACCCAGCTAGCTCATCTTTCAAGCCAGTAGTAATCAAGGCCACCAGAATTGCCGTCTCAAAGAACTTCTAACCTATGAACAATCATACTACCGATTTTTAAATGATTCTGCTGAGCCATACAATAGAATTGTTTGTGTATTAGTTCTCAGACTATGGCACCATATTAACTCAGTAATTAAAGCAGGGAAAGTATGTGAAAATTTTATATCTTGGCTGAAGTAGGAAAACAATGTAATGGACAAGATCCTTAAAGGAAGAACACTTAATGATGCATGTCTATGTACTTTTGAAACCAGTGCTTCAGTGCCCTAACTTTCCCCTACACTGGGTCGGGGGGGTGGTGGTGAGTGAGTTGGGGAACATCCTCATAACCGAATGGGGACTGAGGGAAGATAGAGTGTTTAATTGGGAAGAGGGATAATATTTGAAATGCAAATAAAAAATAACCAATAAAAAAATATCAGTGCTTTAGTCTTCCAGAGAACTAGGGAAACACAATTCTAAACAGTCCTTCAGCAAGCAGATAGGGTGGCTTCTCGGTTTGTGGGCTTGAAGTCACCATCCTGTTTCTCATTTTTCCTGCTTCCTGCCATTTCTGTTTAATGTATCCAACTTGTATGTTCATCTCTTCCCTGACATCTGTACAATACTCAAGAAAGCATTGGCTGTGGAGTTACTTTAGATAAAGCAGGCTTGAGAAAAAAGAATTGACCAGCTCCCCCATGGTGACACACTTAGTATCAACCTTTGCTCTGAGAAACATGTCATGGTGTCATTTAGATGAGAAGAAATTGTTAGTGATCTTAACTTTTTCAGTACAGGTGTTCACATAACAAAATAGTTAACATTGTCTAATGATTTTCCCCAAAATATCCAAAAAATTTTTAAATAATTAATTAAATTAAGGACAGAGTCTTCTATACTCTAGCCTGGTTTTGAACTAGTTATATAGTCTTGACCTTCTGATATTTGTGCTTCTATTTGTTGAGTGCTTAGACTCCACACATGCCTCACCATGCTTAGATTATGCTGTATCAAGTAGGAGTTGTTCAATTGACCGAGTTTGTGGTAATCTGCAGCCCAGCACTCAAATAAAAATTAGAGGGATTTATGGTACAGTGTGTAATAGAAACCAGTGAGCATCAAGGGGCTGACAGTTAATCTGTAGGGTCAAGAAGCTTCTGCTCCAAAAAAATGAAAGCAGGGAGCTTAAACTATGTCTACATGAGAGTATATGTTCATTATGCATTTCCTGGCTTCAGCTAAGAAGAGATTTGGTTTCTCAAAAAACTTGGTGATAGTCTCTTTCCAAATTCCCTACTTGACTAAACTCTGGCATGCTGTGTGTGTGTGTGTGTGTGT
>NW_022196897.1:49909383-49951760 GCF_008632895.1 Mastomys coucha
TGTGTGTGTGTGTGTGTGTGTGTGTGTGTGTGTGTGTGTGTGTGTGTGAGCGTGCATGTACCTTTGCATGTGTGTATGCTTTCATTCATGTATGTGTTTGTTCACTTGCAAGTGTTCACATGTTGTATAGGGATGGTTTTAATTATAGTTTATAATCCTGTAAAAAGTGGCTATCCTCTATCACAGTTTGAGGCATCCATAGCCTGCTTGGAGTCATCTTAAAAACACATGGAAACATCTTAAAAACACATGGAAACATCATCTTAAAAACACATAGAAACATCTTAAAAACACATGGAAACATCATCTTAAAAACACATGGAAACATCTTAAAAACACATGGAATCATTTGTGTTATTACATATTTGAAATATTTTACAATTACATTGCTTAAAGGTTTGTGGTTTATTAGACAACAAGCATCCAGAGAATAAGAACTGCATTGCATATATTGCCAGGTCCTTCTAGAGCCTGTTGCAATTAATAAACAATTGCTGAATTTAAATTTGTAAGTAGCAGAAGAACAGAAAGGTTACAATATCGAACCTAACATCATATTTCAGTGAGGATAACACTGGTTTGTCATGAGTAATTAGTAAATACTAGCTAATGATCTAGTATAATCCCTAGATTTATAATTTTATAATAATGAAATTACATTTGCAACATATTGTCAAGGCAACCATGGTTTGCTCTATAGTCTATTCCACATTTTAAAACAGAGGTTAAAGAAGCAAGGATCAGAGCCAGTCTAACCTTGCACTTAAACGCTGAGCAAGTTTTAAGCTTTTTTAGGTAGTGACCCTGAGGTCCTGCAGATGCCAGACAAATGTCCTGTCACAAGCCATGGAAGCTGGTGAGAAGAGTTTTGATTTTTGTTTGTTTGTTTTTGCTTCCTTAATGTTTTTCAACTTATGTATTATAGATGGTCACATGATATCAGTGTCTTCATAACAATCTTGGTTTTGGCCCTGGCTCTTGGGGGCTTAGATATTTACTTCTTATGGTTTAACAGGTATAGCTGGCTTTTTTTGTTGTTGTTTTGTGCTTTTTGTTTCCATAGCTGTAATTCAGTTTCCATCTTCTCTACAATTATGAAGTTCCTCCAAAGTGGAGACATTCTTATTATGAATCTTTATTATATTGCTTCTAACCCCACTAAGTACTTGTTTCACACCATCTTGCTTATTTTTAATATATGCTTTGTCAGACATCACACACATTATTTTTGAAAATGAATAATTAAATGTTCAGGAGCCACTGGGATGTCATGGCTATTAAATTAAACCTCAAATTCATAAAAATACCCGAACCATGGGAAAATACTCTGCCAATTCACATGATAAATTCTGATAATATATTATGAAAAATAATTAAATTGACATTGATATTACTATCCTAGAATTACAAAAAAAAAATGGTTACAGACACTGAAAAATGGTCTGACTTCCCTGTGAAATAGGAAGTACATCAAGTGAAAATATTGGATGCCAGTAATCAATCCATTTAACCTACATGGAAAGCTATAATATCAAAAACTATGTTAGGCTGAGATTTGGAGCTTAATATTGAATACGCCATATAAATGTAAGTAAGATAATGACTGAAAGTTTTACTCCTTTAAATTAATATGTATGTTTATATGAATTTATATACAACCAACATGTACATGTAGGGGCCTTCTCTCAATCCCTGTGGTTGATAATTTTTATAGTCTGATGTCTGCAACATTTACTCTCTTTGCTTGCAAGATATATGCCCAACAAGAAAATAATCAAGAAATAGTACTTTTATATTGATATTAAACCATTTACTTCTCATTGATGAAAAATGCAACTATCAAATAGAAAACTAAAGAGAATGTATGAATATTGTGCTCAGAAAAAATATAACTACTTGCTATGTGCCATTTATCTATATTTTAAATTTTTGATTTTTTAAATAATGTTTTAATTAATTCTTAGAGAATTTTATCCCATGTTTCTTGATCTGAGTCATCTCCTCCCCAGCTTCCTCCGAAAGCCATCTTTACCTCCCTAACCTCCTCAGATTTGCTTTGCTCCCTTCCCCCACTCTCTCCATATACTTCAAGTTGTGTTGCATAAATATTCTTAGATGTGGATCCTGGAATCACACCCTTAAATCATAATCTCTCTGCAGCTTTTAATTACCAAGGGCTCCTCAGATGGGGGTGGGGTAGGAGCGCAATAAACTGATCCTTTATAAGCTGCATATCTGTGGTTCTGAGGGTTTCATGGGTATGCATGAAGAATTATATTATGTCGTTCCTGCCTTGTCATATTTCAACAAGTTGGGAATATTTTAAGTGAATAAATTGAGTCTAAACTAATGACATTTCAGGTAAGTGTTCACCACTCTTACTCTCAAAGTGAGATATGCATTTCCTATAGCTACATGAAGGCAAGCACAGCATTACACAAAAAAGAGTTAATGCTCCTTTCTCAGGCTTTGATTTTATTTAAAAATTCATTTGAAATAAAACCATGAAGAATGAAAACAGTTATATATTATGCAGTAAAGCATAAATTTTTCATTAATGTTAAAGTGAAAAATAAAACTCCCAAGGAAAGAAATATGTAGCCAGAACAGGAGCTTTTTAATCAGCTATATTGCAGGGATACACTTTCCTACTTTGCCATCAGAAATGTGTCAGTGGGAAAGTGTGATCCACTCGAGACCAAATAATGGGAAGAAAAGAGATATGAACAGAGATCAGACTCAGAACATATGTTCTTTTCCTTGAAATCTAAAATGCACAGGCTAAAAAAGGTATCATTTGACCCTGAGAGCTCAGGGGTCTCAATTTTACCATAGAGACATCAAAAGACCAGTGGATCTTGGAACAGAAATTCAAATTCTTTATGTGTTGTTTAAGATGTAAGACTTGCAAACTATATTAACATTTCTTTTCCTTCTGATCACTAAGGGTAACTTAACTTTAATTAGATAACTGAGCACATAATGGACAGATGGACAGAAGTAGAACTTGGGGAGAACATATTCAGTTCATGTCCTCTCTTCGTGGCTAACTAGAAGTATGATCTTCAACCAAATATTATCCCAAATGCTTATTTTCCCTAATCTACAAGATAGTTAAAGCAAGAGTACACTCCTATAAATAATATAAGGCATTGAAGAAGTTATGTTTGCACAGAACTTAAGATAGTACCTGACGGAAGCCCTAAGATCATTTTACATGTAAATTCAAACCAAAATTGTTTCTGGCACGAGATAGTTATTCTAAGGAGGAAGCTCATCTGTATACTGGCATCTTCTTTAGAAATGTATAGTTTTCTTACAGCAGCCCTGTTTCACATAATGTTAATGAATGCTTAGCAGCTTTGAGATGCCTCCAGCTAATGTCTGACCTACTTATTAGGAAGGGAACTCCAATAATCTGGCCATTGCAGAGGATGTTTTCCTGGACTGACAGAATTGAATAATTGCTACTTCAGACATAGCTATAGAATGTTTTCAATTACATTAAAGTGTTACATTTCTTGAAGTCATTAATTGGCTTTTTTTCTTTTAAAAAAGTTTCTTCTTTCTACCACACAGAAAATTTCTGAAGCCCACACCCTAATGCAAATTTGTTATAGTTTGTAATATTCATATTTATGGTCATATGTTAAAATATCTCTTCAAGATTTTTTTCTGATGAAACATGAAGAAGATAATATATAATTTGATTATGTGTTTCCATGATGTCTAGATCACAGTAGGCTGTGGTTCTGGTGTTTGCAATTATATAACAATAACATTGTTGTTGTAGACTTCCATTCTTGTATCACAATTTATAGGTAAAATTGATTTAATGCATTCTCTAAGGCAAACAGCAACTGAAGAGTAAAAGTTTAAGAAAATTCTCCATGACAAATTGGTGAATTAAGAACACTTAATGAGTGGCTGCAAAGATGGCTCGAGGTTAAGAGCACAGACTGTTCTTCCAGAAGTCCTGAGTTCAATTGCCAGCAACCACATGATGGCTCACAACCATCTGTAATGGGATCTGACACCATCTTCTGGTGTGTCTGAAGACAGCTACAATATACTCACAATAAACAAACAAATAAATAAATCTATTTTTAAAAAAAAGAACATTTAATGAGGTTTCAGATGTTTCTGAGAGTTTAATACACCTTGAAATTTGTTTGTGAAAGAAACAAATAAAAAAAAAGAAAAGAAGAAAAAAAGAAGCATACAAAAAACACTTAGTGTAATTTTACTCGGAAGAATTATAGATCAATGAGTGATAGCTATGAATCATTTCATTAGTAAATGAAAATGATGGTTGTGGTTGACTAGGGTTCTGGTCATTAGTAAATTCTCCCAGATGAACACTTGAGTGTCATGCTAAGCCATTTCTTTGGTGATGGGCTTCTGCTAAAGGCGTTCATAAATTTTTATAGGTTCTGTTTTGTGATTCTAGAATATTGAGCAACTAAAATTAATTTCCTTTAGATTCTGAATTTCTTCAGGTCTATAAAATAAAAAAGATTGCAAAATGGAATGGCCCTAATATTTGAAGATCTCTTCTAGAGGGTATGATGTCATAAAAAATAATTTGTAAAATTTGACTTTAAAAAATATCTCAATTTAACTAAGTTTAAGAGGACTCTATGAAAAACTAGCAATAACAAATATATTTTCATTGAAGTATCACAAATATCAGTAGCTCCCTGTCCTGAAACTAATAAATATTAATTAAAATTAAAATGTATTGAACAGAACACATCTATCATCTCTTCATTTCTATTTATGTAATTTTATTTTAAAGGAATTGGCAAATTTCATTGCTTGGTATTTTGTTTTAAGGTTTAATGTTAGGTTTTGTAAAGTAACTGCATACATCAGCGTTAGGTAATAATAAGGGTGATCAGGACAGAGTTCATGTTTCAGGAAGATGGAAATTTCATTAAGTGTCTATTTCCACTATCAATAATTAAATAATTTACTAGAGTTAGCGGTTTTTTTTTCATCAACTGTTCAGTAGAAAACCTTCTCAAGAGAAGAACTTGTTCTTTGATGTGCAAGTGTCTTGAGTGTGGAGTCCTTTATGTTCACTAAGATTTCTTGATGATAACATCAGAGTAATTTTGTCACTAGGTTTGTTTATTTAAGGAAAGTTGCCATCTATATAAAGGATGAACAGTTAGAGAATGAGAGTAGGCCAGAAAATTTGAGAAGGGCTTTTATTTATGTAATACCTAGTACTATTTAGCATCTCATGGAATTTTTACATTTGATCATTACTTTAAAGTCATTTACATATCAACTGACTTTTTTAAAAGTCACATTCTTGTGCATAACAATGTGTACTTTCCTGCTCACCCACTGCTTTAGAAAAGTTCTCAAGGAGAACAAAAAGAGACAGAAGCATAAGCAGAGAACACAAATCCAGAATCAAAAGGAAATCAAATCGACTGGCTGTGTCTAGCACTTTATCATCAGAGCACCGATACATGTGTGCATTCAGAAACAAGTGCATAGCCGTAATACTACATCTTTTTGTGAAACTTTAGACTTTTTTATAACATGTTCATATTGAAGTATCTTCCTAATATATTCTGCCTTTAGTTAAAAGGCAACAGTACAGTGAAATAGTAGTGACTTGTTCCCTCATTTACAGCTTTATTGAGCTTACTACACTAAACAGTGATCAATGATTGGCATATTAAAATATGTATCTTATTCCTGTAATGGGTCTTATTTGAGAATTTCAGAACAATAAGAGATCATCTTATATTTCCTTGAATTTTGAAAACCTACCATAAGTACTAGCAGAAAAGGTAATAGCATACGAAGAATTCAGAAAATTCCACATGCCTAAAGCTTACGCACACTGCACATTTCTTTACATTCATAAGGCATGTGGTAGTTACCATATAAGTCAAAAGAAATGCTTAATTGTTTCTCTGCTAGGACAGTAAAAACTCCCTTTGTATATGTAAAAAATAAAAGTGTATGTAACAGAATATTTAAAATGGGTTTAGTGTTTTTAATAACTTAATCATGGGTCTTTTTGATGATTCAGAACCTAGCCATTCAGTAATGTCACAAAGGGTGTTATTTAATACCTGCTATCATTCCACCAATGACAGGCACTAACAAAAAGCACAGGCATATGAGTATAAACACAGGCATGCCCAGGCATATTAGGGCAACTTTCCTTCCATCTTAACTTGTCCAACTCTCTTTCATTCCTTGTACCAAGGATCCATGTGACCTTTTCAGCAAAGCCATTCTTCACCTCCTGACAAGTTCCAATTCTCCTGTCAGGTCTTAAGGCAGAAGCTTTGTATATTTTCATATTATGAGAGTGAATATTTATCGCTGCCTTGTCTCTACTAAGCTTTCAGCTCCTTGAGAGGAGGAGCCACACAAGTTTCTGTAGTCAATGCTTAACCAAAATACCAGGTATGTAGAAAAAATTGCAGCACTATTCAACTATTAACTGAACTGGTAGAGGACCTTGGAAGACTTGCCAAGACCCCATCAATTAGTTACTAGTTACATATAACTGGGGTTGGTCTAATACATTTTCCATCCCTGGTCTCTGCTCAGAATCACATTTCTAATACATATATGCATATTGATAACTTTAAATAGTGAAAATGAACCATTATCATGCTTTTGTATGATTGAAATCAATCTGAAAAAACATATTTTTAAAATATGGCATATTATGGCATACGTTAGTAGATAATTTAAAAGAAACATACACACACACACACACACACACACCACAACCGTAGCCAAAAGAAATGTTTGATTTTAACTTTTTCAAATTCATAACTATTTCTAAGTTATCCTCAGTTTTCAGGATGACATTTTAGTAAATTTCAGTCTTATAATGGGAAGCAAAGATGTAACACTTTATGATTCATCTGGATTCAAAAGCAGATACTAGCCACTTTACTTCATAATAAACTACCCAAGTATTCACTCTTATGTATTTAAAATTACAATAACATTTAGAATTTTTAAAAAGATTAAAAGATGTAATTTGAAAAACTGCATGGTATGGTATCTTTAAAAGTACTATATGTACCATATGGATTTTATAAAGCTTAATATACATATATCAAATTAAAATAGATATTAAAGAAATATAAGTCTAGCAGTACTTTAAAATTTTCATTTTTAATTTATGTGTAGCTATATTTTACCTCTATGTGTGCCTGGTGTTTGCCGAGGTCAGAAGAGGGTATTAGATTTGATGGAACTAAAGTTACATATGGTTGAAGATTCCATGTGGGTGTGGAGAACTGAACCAAGGTCCACTACAAGAACAACAAGCATTTTTGACCACTGAGCCAATTCTCTTAGCCCCTCCAGTAGCAATTTTAACTTTTTTCAGTGGCTATAGCTGTACATACAATGGAGAAACTGACTCACCTGATAACAAGGGATTTACTGTTCCTAATTATATCCTCACAAAAGGTTAGAGTTGCATTTCAATTTTACTTACAGAAATGGAGGGTAAAGGGACAAGCATAATTCTCATAGACATTTAGTTTGTTTAGGACAATTAAGTAAATCAAATGTATTTGTTAAGTTGTATTGTTTCCAGGATGTTAAACTTTGTACCTTGTGAAATGACATGGTCCCCTCTAAAGTCCTTAGCTAAGAACCACACAATCAAACTGTAATAAAAATTTGTAATAAAGCAAAATCAATACAAAAACTAAAATCCTTTGTAATGTTTTCAGCAAGTTCTGAATATTATTTTTTGTTTTTGAGCTACATTTCTAGCTACACTGGTACCCAGGTTAGATACACATGGTAGTGAATAGCATGTTGATTCTAGAAAACCTGAGCCTGAAAATAGAGATATACTATTTATCTTGTATATACAAGGGATATATTACCTTGACAAGTCAGTGATGAATATTTCTAACCAGTATCATTCTGAAAATCAAATACAGAAAAAACAAGTAATCTAAAAAAATATAAAAGGCACCTAAATCAAAGACTGGTATGTAAAGAAAATTCTACCCTCTTAGAACTAATTAACAAAGTTATATAAAACACAATTAAAACCTCAAAATCAGTGTGTTTCTATACACTCACAATGACCTCTATAAAAAGGAATTCAGGAAAACTGAAGGGCACAAATCACAGGCAAAAGTCAGTTTTATAGTCTAGCTCTATACTCTAATAATAAATTCTCCAAAAGTAATCAAGAGAACAATCCAACTGACACAAGCATTGAAATGCTTATGAACTAAATCCAGCCAAGACCTGAAAAACCTTTAAATGACACTGCAAATATTGGTGGAAAATACTGAAGAAGAGTAAATAAAAGGAAAGATGTCTGGGTTTACAGATTAGAAAAATTTAAGAGTGTTAAAATGTCCTCATTATCCAAAGCAACCTACAAATTCAACGCAGTTCCTACCAAAATCCAAATTAGAGTTTACACAAGCATAGAGATAGCAATCTTAAACTTTGCTTATAAAGTTACTAAAGAACTTTAATAGCCAATTCAGTCTTTTAAAATGAATAAAGCAGATGACATCTCACTATATAATTTCACAGTATACTATAATGCTGTTGTAGTAAAAGGAGCATGGTGCTGGCTGAAGAATAGAGAAAACAATGGCATGCATGAGAAAACACAGACATCCATTCATAATTCTACACTCAATGCCATTGTAATCAAAATACTCGTATACAATGGTACACTATTCAATAAATAATGCTGGCACAACTGGATGTCCACATGTAAATTTATTTCTTCATCTAATACTATGCATAAAAGAAGCTCAAAGCTGATTAAGTACTTAAATGTAGGACAAGAACTAGAAAACTACTAAAATGTCCCCTGGCATTAGCCTGAACAGTTAATTGTTTGGATGACATCTAAAACAACAAAAGCAAAACAGATAAGACAGATTACATAATTTTAAAAAGCTACTGCACAGCAAATTAAATAGTACACAGACAAGATAAAAAATAGGAAGCTTGCAAAGATATGTTAAGATCAACACCTAAATAATAATGAATTTGTATTCATCATGGTAGCATTGCTCTGACCACAATTTCAAGTCTGCAAAAGAGAACAGAGATTCACAGTACCAGAAGATTTCAGTCCACCTTATCAGGGAGGCTGTGAAGAACAAGCTCTTCACTTCCTGGTTGAACAGGAAGCAGAAGGTGAAACCAGAATCAGGGACCTGTGTAACTGTCAGAGTACCATATTTAGTAACCTGCTGCCATCAGCCATGTGCCATTATATGAAGATTTCACAATCTTCCAAAACGGTGTCACCAGTTAGAAACCTTTAGCACATGCACACATGTTGAACATTTTAGATTGAAAACCACACAGCAGAACTCAAACCAACACCAAATATACAAATAAACTGATTAAATTTTAATGGAGGCCATGAAGAGATGTTGTTCAAAAGAAGATACATAGGTGTACAGAATGTATTTAAAATAGTCAGTATTCCTGATAACTAGCAAATGTGCATGAAATAAAACAAAGGACATCAACCTGACAACTATAAGAAGTCAATTATTAAAAAAGTGGGAAACAAAAAGTATTGAGAATTACGAGGACAGAGAAAACTTCATGTTGGGAAGGTTGGTCAGTGTAGTTAGGGAATGCAGTATGGTGAGTCTTCAAAAAATTTAAAATTACTATGTGGTTCCCTAGTCACACCACTGAACCTCTAGGGATTAGAGAGTGAAAAATATTCACACATCCAAAATCACTACAGGACCATTCACAGTAGTCAAAATATAAAACTAATTGATAAATGTATGAAAAATAACTGGATTGCTAGCCCATCTACAAAGCAAGGTAAAAAGACAATTTTTTACAACAAAGGTATGAGCTTTGACAAGATATAGAAAGACAAATACAGCATGATCTCTCATGTGAGAGAAACTAAAGTAGCCACATGTTACACAAAAGTGGAGAGTGGAATGGTAGTTTTCTAAGATTGGGTTAGAGTTGTTTAACAAAGACATACATTTTCAGATAAGAGGTAAAAGTTTATGATAATGGTTGTACAACTGGATACACTTAATTACATCTGTGTTCTTGAAAATTGCTAAGATGTATATTTATGTATATGCATATAATGTATATATGTATGATTATGTGAAATTATATGCTTATGTATATACACTTGACTCATTTCATGTATTATGTCTTCTATATGTATTTCAAAGCATCATATCCTATGAGATACATATATTTACTTGCATGCTAAAATAAATTAATAAATATGGAAAGTAAATTACTGTTTATTTTACAGAATTAATCGGTACTTTAAAGTCATGAACTCATGGAATTTTATTATTTTTAAGGAATGGCATCTTGAAGTCATTCATGTTCAGCAAGATTTTAACTTCAGCCCTTTGTTGTCTAGAACTGAATATGCAAAACTGGGGCAACAGTATTTATTTCATAGCTTAGTGTACTTTGTTTATTGTAGTAATATTTATAATTCTTTAGCATAAATCCATACATAATCTTGTAGGAGAGTTTTTTTAACAATGATAATTAGAGTGGCTTCTGTAGTTCATTTCTCCTTTAGACAGAACTCCATGTCCAATTACTTCTCTAAAAAGATGTAACTGTGCATATCCAGTGCTATTTTCTAACATTTCATGAGCAGAAGGTCATTTACAGGGATATATATTGTGATGTTTACTGAGTTCTTTAAGTATATGTGTCAAATATGCTCGACATTTTTCTTCATAGTGAATAGTTTAGTCTTTGGCAAACACAGTATAGGAAGTCTCGAATGATACATCACCTCTCAAAAAAAGTCAGTTTCTAAAACATTACAAAAGAGAATCAAATGTATAAGCAACAAATATTCTCACCTCTTATTTTTCTTATTCTCACTTATTATTTTCACTTTATCATTATTATTTCTATATAATTATAGTGTCAGGTTTTAGAGTTATTCTTTCAAACATCTACACATAAAATAATCTATAAAGAACATAAGTTTGCCATATATATAATCAACAGAGATAGGTCTCTTGAATTTAGTTCTCATGTGGTCTTCATGTTTGATTTCTTCTTGATTTCGTAACTATAAATTCTTTATAAGAATAAAGAACATAAAAGAAAGCACAAAAGGCATATGGCAGAAGGAAGAAAGTCATGACCTTGCTGTATATATCTGAAGAAAATAGGAAAGCTATAAATCACCTTTTTCTGTTATTTCATCGAGGAAGGGTCCAGAACCTGTTAGCTGAAACATTTTCAACAGCTTTTTTCTAATAGGAAACTCATAAACAAGCATTTTGCATATGAGTGTAGGGTGGGATATGCATATTGTGGGGCATCGATAGAAAAATCAAAAGAAAGCAGTAGGATTATAAGCTCAGTACCTGACAAGTGCCCAATAACTCTGCCTTAATAACATAATACTGCATGTTCAAATGATAACATATAGATATCAAAGAGAAATGACAGCATTCTGGATTTAGTTCTCTTACAGTGGGATCAAGGATTCAAACCCAGTTGTTAGGTTTGTGCAGCAACTCCTATACCCACTGAGATATCATGCTGGCCAGATATTTAGTTTTTGAATAGTAATTATCAACATTCTCAAACAGAAAACTGCAGAAGCTGTTCTAAAGAAAAAATTCCAATTCACTTTTAAAAGTGAGAAGCAAAATATTTCTTATTACTTGAAAATCTCAGACTATACCCCTAAAATAGCCTGGATAATATCATCACCTATGAGTATTAGTTTTGCACTATACATTAGGCCTTTCACCCACTTTGAGTAATCATTGTATAGTGTGTAAGATCTGTGTTTAGATTCCATTCCAGAGGTTCAGATGGCCAGTTGCTATAGCGGCATTTATTGAGAAGATTATATCTTTCCATTGCACTGACATTTGTCTTTTGTCAAGGACTACTTGGCAATAATAGTGTGTGTTCAATTCCAGGCCTTGTTCTGTCCCACTGACATACTGTTTATTATACCACTCCATGCTATCTCAGTTACAAAAATCTTATATTAAATCTTCTTCACTATTGTGCTATCTCTTCTTTTTCCTTTGCCTGCCAAGTAAATCTTAAAATCATTTCATTGTTCACTGCAAATTAATTGGACAGAATTATGATTGCAATTGTATTTTTTTACAGATCAATTTTAAAAAATACCATTCTATGAACATGTAGTGATCTATATTTAGTTCTTTTCTTTATGCCTCACCTCATCTTTGCAGTGTTCAGAATTAGATCTACATCTTCACACATGCAAGGCAGCTAGCTGCTCTGCTGGTGAGGTATATTCCAAGTCTATGGTTTCTTGTCGTTAGAGTTTTGTAGCTTTTGCTCACATATATCGTCTATACATTTTGTTTGATATATATATATACATACATACATATATATATAATTATATCATTTTGTAAAAGCATAATACTATTTTTTAGACTTCACATTGTATTTGTGCAACAGTGGTAGTTAGACAAGTGTTTCACTTCTGTATAGTAACATTGCATTTTAAAACTTTGCATTGGGGCTGGAGACATTGTCCAGTGGCTAAGAGAATGTGCACCTGAGTTCAGTATCCAGCACTCAACTCTGTGCAGAATTACTATTGGCTGTAATTTCAGGACATCCTCTCATGCCCTCAGTAGGTACCTATATAGATATGATACATATACACATACACAAGAACAATAAGAAGTACATATAAACCACTACAAATAGAACTTTGCTATACTCAGTTATTTCTGGAATGTTTTTCTCTCTCAAGTCTATTCTGTTTAATGTGGTCAAGTCATTTAACAAAAAGAAAAAAAAAACGTTTTATTCCTTCCCTCTCAATTTCTGTAGCTTTAATTTCCTTTTATTATCTTGTGTTGATGAAGATTTCCAGTATAATTTTGAAAGGGAAATGATAAAAGCAGCAATCCTGATCTTAGGGGAGAGTTGTTAATTCATCATGATTAAGTGTGTTGTTAGCCAAAGATGTTTTATAGGTTAACATTATTCATTTGACGTTCTTACTCTCTATTCGTTTTTTATGAAAAATTTTAATGATCTTAGATTTTTACAAAGCTGTCTATTTACAACTATTGATATGAGTTTTCTTTAGTCTGCAATGTGATAGATTACATAAACTGAATTTTAAATGTCAAATGTGCCTTGTCTATAACAGAGCTCAGATGCTGACTAGTAGTGATATATAATCCTCTCAAATCCCCTCTTGTGTGTAGGATGTGCATGGGAATTCAAGTGTAGAGTGGAGACACATCCATATGAAGGTAGAGAGACAAACTCTGATGGAAATGTTCAACACAGTCTTTTGTTTTGGGGTGTGTACCAGATACCATGACAGGGTATCTGGTCCACAAGCTTCATTGGACTTTCCTGATCATGTTTCCCATTTCTCTGTAGGCATATTGGGATCATAGAAGCAGTATAGTGTCTGGATTTACATGAGATCTAAGGATCTGAATTCAAGTACTTATACTGGCAAGACAGAACTATCTACTTCATATTATGTTTTGAGGTAGACTGTGTCACCAAACCAGGGCATAGCTCTTTTAGCTAGATTAGTTACCCACGGCCCTGAGGTAAACTTGCCACTATCTACAGAGACATTACCATGTCACCTATGGTCTTATGTGGGCACAGGGGATCCAAAAGAAGGTTCTCACACCTTAAAAGCACTTGACACATTAAAACCATCGCTAACACCCTGCCATTGTGTTCTGTCTTTAAATAATTTGGAGAAAATTTGAATTTATGTATATGAGATGTAGTCTTAGTTCTCACATACTGCCCTCGTGTGCTTTTAGTACTGTTATTTTCATACAATAAGATGTCTCCTTTCTTCTCTCTCCTAAAAAAGATTCTGGAAGTCCTTTTTTTCTGCTTTTTGTTATGAACTAGCTGAGAATTTTCCTATCTGGGGAGGCTGTTGATTATTGATTATTTAAAAAATAAATATCTGGTCATTAGTATATTTCAGTGGATATAGCACTTGCTGCACAAACCTGACAACCAAAGTTTGATTTGTAGAAGACACATCAGGAGAATACCAGCTCCTGAATGTCATCATCTGAGCTGCATACCCTTGAGCTGTATCACTTAGGCACCTATCCATCTGTGCATGCATAAATAATAAATATAAATTAAAAATGAATTGTTTGTCATTAAAAAAATAAATGTACAGTTGTTGCTTGCTTGTTTCTTTGAGTCTTGTCAGATTAAATTCTGCAAGAAATTTAACAAATTGTCCATAGTTTAACAAACTGTGGACATAGAGATGCTCATGATAACTTTTGCTTCCTGATTGAAGCCCCAAGATTATGTAATGATGTCTTTCCTGTCATTTCTAATACTGGTAGTTTGTGTCTTTTCTTTGTATGTAGTTTGTCTGGTTAGTTAGTACCTTACCATTTGTATTCATGCTACCAATAAAATCAGCATTGATTTTATAGGCTTTGTCCAAAATTTTCCTATTTTTAGTTTATTAATTATTTGGCTTTCTTATGATTTTTATAGTTCTTTAAAATTTCAGCCAATTAGTTAATTAATAATTAACTTTAGATACTGCATTGTTTCTAATATATGGATTCAAGCTGTAGAATACCTGTAACCTTGTTTATGTATATTTCACAAGCTTTGAAACTATCTTCTTACAATTAATTTAGATGAAAGAATTGCTTATGTTCTCTTAATATTGTTTAACTTATACGTATATTAGAAAGATGTTCAATTTTAAGATTTATAGGATTTTTCCCAGCAATCATGGGTTTTTACCCACTTCTTGTTTTTTGTTTTTTTTTTAAGATTAATTGCATTGCTAGATTAGAACATAATGGTGTGTTTCTAATTACCTAAACTTGATAAGCTGTATTTGAAGCCTCCAGTGTCATTTGTTATATAGGATATTCTATATCAGCTTGAGAAAAAAAGGTGTATTTAGTCATTTTATATGAACTTTGATTTTATTCATCTGGTCACCTGTGACTTCATCTTTCTTGCCTGATTTTCTACCCACCAGAAATCACCAGAAATACCACCCTCTTTTCCAGCTTTTTTTTAACATGATTATAAATAAAGAAATTATAAATACTGGAAAACATTGCAGTGTGAACCTCAGGATGACACAAAAAAGAGTAAGATTACAAATGCATGCCACATAGCTATTTAGGGGTGTGATTAACATAAGGATTTTATTAAATACCAGAACATCACACTCTTCATCCTTTTACTGCAAGTATCTTAATGACTAACAGAAAGTTCTGTATCAAACACATTGCTTTGGCAAAAACTCATCATATAGTAATTATGTAAATAATGATTTTTTTTTCTGCATAGGGTAATACAGTTCAATAATGAGGGTATTTAGGAAGTGGAGGCAAGGTAATTACAAAGTCAAGGACAACCTGAGCAGCCCAGTGAGATCAAGGGAAGCCTAACTAAATTAATGCAGTTCTATCTCACATTGAAAAGTAGAAAGAAGTTTTGAGGGCTAGAGAGATGGCTCAACTGGTAAGAGCACTGACTACTCCTCCAGAGGTCCTGAGTTCAAATCCCACAACCACATGGTGGCTCACAACCACCTGTAATGAGATCTGATGCCCTCTTCTGGTGTGTCTGAAGTCAGCTACAGTGTACTTAGATACAATAATAAATAAATCTTTATAAAAGAAGTTTTGATATTAGAGATTCTGATTGGTGTAAGGTAGAATCACAGGGTGGTTTTGATTTGCATTTCTCGGATCACTAAGGACTTTGAACACTTCTTTAGGTGCTTCTCAGTCATTCAAGATTCCTCAGCTGTTAATTCTCATCTAGTTCTATACCCCATTTTTTGATTGAGTTCTTTGTTCTTTTGATAATTAACTTCTTGAGTTCTTTATGCATTTTGGATACCAGCCCTCTATCAGATGTGGGGTTAGTGTAGATTTTTCCCAATCTGTAGGTTGCTGATTTGTCTTATTGACTATGTCCTTTGCCTTACAGAAGCTTTCCAGTTTCATGAGGTCCCATTTATCAATTCTTGATCTTAGAGCATGAGCTATTGGAGTTCTGTTTAGGAAATTTCCCCTGGTGCCAATAAGTTCAAGGCTCTTTCCCACTTTCTCTTCTATTAGATTCAGTGTATCTGGTTTTATGTTGAGGTCCATGGCTAAGATCAAAACCTCAGGTGACAACACATGTTGGAGAGGAACTGGAGAAAGAGGAACACTCCTCCATTGCTGGTGGGATTGTAAACTGGTACAGCCATTCTGGAAATCAACCTGAAAACTTTCTGAAGGTTCTCAGAAAATTGGAAATAGATCTACCTGAAGACCCAGCTATATCACTCTTGGGAATATACCCAAAAGATGCCTCATCATGCCACAGGGGCACATGTTTCACTGTGTTCATAGCAGTCTTATTAGGAATAGCCAGAAGCTGGAAACACTCTAGATATCCCACAATAGAAGAATGGATACAGAAAATGTGGTTCATTTACACAATGGAATATTACTCAGCTATTAAAAATGAGGACATCTTACGTTTTGCAGGCAAATGGATGGAACTAGAAAATATCATCCTTAGTGAGGTAACTCAGACCCAAAAGGACATGCATGATATGTATTCACTAGTAAGTGAATATTAGCCAAAAATGTACAGAAGACCCAAGATACAGTCCACAGAACTCACAAAGGTCAACAAGCTGAAGTGCCCAGTTGAGGCTGTCTCAGTCCCACTTGGAAAAGAGAAGAAAGCAATCACAAATGGGGAGGGAGAGAGGGATCTAAGAGGGAAGGTGAACAGTAGGGAGAGTTGGGGGGAGAGGAGAACTTGATCTGCTATTGGGTGAGAAAAAGGGGCTAAAGCCCTGAGGGCCAGCAGAAAGAATGGAAACAGGCAACTTCGGGAAATAGGATGTTGGGGGTACCCTACAGAATGCACCAGAGATCTGGGAGTTGAGAGACTCTCAGGATTCAAAGGGAGGAACCTTAGATGAAATGCCCTACAGTAGGGAGAGAGAACTTATAGAGCCCACCTCCAGCAGGAAGACGGGACATCAAGTGAGGGATGGGGTTGCCATCACACAGTCACAAATCTGACCCATAATTATTTCTGTCTGAAAGAATTACAGGGATGGAAATGGAGAGGAGCCTGAGGAAAAGAAAGTCCAGGGACAGGCCGAAAGTGAGATCCAGCTCAAGGAGAGATCCCAAGACTTGACACTATTACTGAGGCTATGGAGCACTCACAAAAAGGGACCTATCATGACTGCCCTCTGAAAGACCCAACAAGCAGCTGAAAGAGTCAGATGCAGATATTTGTACCCAACCAATGGACAGAGCAGCTGACTCCTGTTTTGAATTAGGGAAGGCTAAAAGAATTTGAGGAAAAGGGGGATCCTGTAGGAAGACCAGCAGTCTCAATTAATCTGGACCCCTGAGATCTCTCAAACACTGGACCACCAAACAGACAGCATATACCAGCTGATATGAGGCCCCCGACACACATATAGTAGAGGACTTATGAGACTGTGTTTAATTTGAGTTGATACACCTAACCCTCAAGGGACTCGAGGCCTCAGGGAATTTAGAGGTCTGGTGGGGTAGAGGGTGGAGACATCCACATGGAGACAGGGGAGTGGGGAGGAGGTATGGGAAGTGGAACTGTTGGAGGGTGGATGTGGGGGAGGAATAAAATGTGGAGTGTAAAAAAATAAAATATATATATATACTTACTGATAAAAAAAGAAAAGTAGAAAAAAGTCTGAAGATGGAGAACAGAGGTAGAACAAATGCAAGGTGCCTTGGTTTGATCCTCAGTACTGGGGGGGGGGGGTTAATTTATTAAGGTTTATCTATTGGTATGCTAAAACTAAACTATCACATATTCAAATACTTTTCAATATACTTTATAAATAACATTTTATTTTTGTGGAAGGTCTATAAGTGGTAATGCTATATTCTCAGTATATCAAATATAGAATTCTACTGTTTGGCTATTACTTTCTGTTTTTACCAGTGAATATAGACAGTGTTCAATGGGAATTTTGGATATGTACCTATTTATATTGAAAATACCAGTTTTTCTACATTTGCAAAAGTTACCAAAGTATGTATACTTGATCTTAAAGTCAAGAATTAGCTAAGGTGGAAACAGTGTAAAAGAAAAACAATAGCAAGCTAAAAACACATAAAAGGCATTACAATTGTGAACTGGTTACTAGAGTACAGCTTTAATATCATAGCATAAATGAATACATGTGCATGGGTAAGTATTATCTGATATTATATAATTTGTAAATCACAAACTGTCATTATTTATAATTAAGGTCTACAATCATCCCATCATGAAATTCTGGATAAGCAAAGAGAGGTAATCATTAATATCTTGAAAGTTAAATTTCTATGTTAGGCTCAGGGTTCTGTATATTGTAATAGATCAGAAAGACTCTATAAGAAGTTATTTCCGGTAATGAAAATCTCATAAATTTCATGAGATAAATTCATGCAAGCCTAAGAAGAGCTACTCCAGATTTAGAAAGGAAATGAGAAGCAGGAACTACGTGCTGACACTGACAGATGTTCCTAATTCGCTCCTGCATTCTCTCTCAGGGTCTGCAGATGTTATGACACGTCCTGATGCTAGGTGGTTCTGGATTTTGGAATAAGGAACTTTTGTGCTATTGTTGTATGTTATTTTCTATAACTTAAATAGATTGCATTGAAATGTGATTTCTACATAAATATTTAATAAGTAAAATTGCATTATTTAATGTCACCTCTTTTATCTTTGTTGCTCACTTTTATGAATGACAGGTATATTTTTCTCCTAGTTTCAATTAAGTTTGTTTCCACAAATAAGAAACTGACACTATACATGTAGCATCCTCATCAGTCCAATATATTATCTTTCTATGTAGAGGCATAGGCTTGCTTATTGTGGGCTTTTATTTTTATTGTTTTTAATACAGGATCTCACTGGGTAGCCCTTGCTGACCGATGGCCTACAACTCTCTATGTAGACAAGACTGCACAGGATCTCATAGAGATCCACCTGCCTCTGCCTTTCAAGTGCTCAGACTGTTAGTATGTGTCAAAGTGCCCAGTCATGAAAGCACATTTTCCTTGTGTGTGAAAAGTGTGAGTACTGTGCTCATCTGGAGTGAACAAACTGGTGACTTCCTTACTCAGAGCTTTCCTTCAGTGCTCACTATCACGAACTCAGCAGACTACAGAGCTACAGTCTTTGGAGCTACTTTCTGACCTCCTTTAGTTTTTCTCTCAACTTCTACTCTCTTTTTTTAGCCTTTTTTTGCATGCTTGAGTTTGTCCCATTTGGAATGAGAATGATGACCTTTTTTGTCAACCATGGTTGTATATGCAAATTTTCATAATATAAATATTTAGAATGTCATCAAATTTCTTTCCTGGGAATTAGTAAGTTAATATATGTGGCAAAGTGTGAATACATTAAATTTAAGTTAGAAGCATGGGTTCATCTTACTTTGATGATGTCTATTTATAATGATATGATCTTTGAGTTGTCTTGCCTATGGTTCCATTTTAAATGAGAATAAAATAATAAATACATCTTTCTTCTGGAGAATGAAGACTGGATGGATGGTGTTGTCACATGGTAACCACTTGGTCATAGCTGCTGCAGTTGCATGTCCTATGATATTCACTCCATCATTCACATATTTCCATTTTCAACTTTGAGAAAAATTTTGAAATATTCTTATCAGTTTTTCCCAATTTCTGTTTCTTCTCATACTGAGTAGTAACCTGTAATAACCATAGCAAGTTTAGATAAAACATTTGATGAATTCTTAGTTATTTAATGTACTCAAATTAAATGTCTTTTATTTACTTTTCTCTCTTGGAAATACACAATTTTGATTATCACTACATTTTTCTTTAGTAGAGAGCTAATTAGTTTGATCTTCTCATAATTATCATTAAGTCTTTGTTCACTCAAAATGTTCAAGAGAATGAGATGAGCATCTGTAAGACCGAACAGAAACTGAAATGCATCTCTTATCCTTTGCACTCTCTTGGAAGAACTCTGAGGAAGCTCCACCCAATCCTACTGTGACTATGGAGAGTAGGAAGGATCAGCCCATGTGAAGATGTATCAGGAATGGGAAGCTAATACCTCAGCCCATGAGGGAGATACTGACTCCACAGTAACACATACTAAGCTAAAGTTAGAGTGTGCATAGTTCTCAGTATCAAAGCAATGTGAAGGTGAAGCAGATTCACATATGAGTCTTTACAGGACTTGGTAGGAATCATCACCTTACTTCAGACCTTAAAATAATCTATAGTATCTTCTATTAGTGGCAAAATTATTTAAACTCATGTACTTATTTTCATTAATTTTGCTTAGTCTTTACATCCACACCAATGCCACAGTTCCTTACCCATTAATTACCCATATTAATTTAACTCTTTAATGTAAGCACCTAATTTTTTTCTCTTGCTCCAGACTCTTGGTTTCTTTTGCTATTTCAGTTTTTTTGTCTTCTTCCTAACAACCTTCCTCCATTAAATTTGTCCTTCTATTTTAGTGACAAAGCACTTTAAAGATCTTTGACATTATTTAGATCCCTGTGATACTCCTGATAGTCAACTTGATGAGATTCAGACTTTCCGTAGAAGTGAATCTCTGAGTTTCTCTTTGAGAGATTGCCTACATTGGATTAATTTAGTTTGGAAGATCCATTCTAAACATCAATGATATTATTCCAAAAGCTAGAGTTTTGCTGAATAAAAAGAAAAAAGCAAGCAGAACAGTCATTTAGTGTTTCCTGCTCCCCAATCTGATGCAACATGACAATCTGCCTCCTGCCACAATATCCTCTCTCCAATTACAGTTAACTGTTCCCTGTACATAAGTCAGAATAACCATATCACTCCTCAAGTTGAATATTTGTGTTTGTTTTTTGTTTTTTTTTTGTTTGCTTGTTTTGTATTTCTTTCTTTCTTTTCCTTCTTCTTCTTCTTCTTCTTCTTCTTCTTCTTCTTCTTCTTCTTCTTCTTCTTCTTCATCTTTGTCTTCATCTTCTTTCTCTTCCTCCTCCCCCTCCTCCTTCTTCATCTCCTTGTTTGCTTTTGTTTTGATATGGTTTGGTTTTTTGAGATAGAGTTTCTCTGTATAGCCTTGTTTGTCCTTGGACTTGCTCTATAGACTAGGCTGGCTTCAAATTCACAGAGCTTCACCTGACCCTGCCTCCTGATTTCTGGGAAAAAGGCATGTACCACCATTGCTTGATCTTCTCAAATTGCTTTTGTAAGGTATTTTGTCACAGCAACAAGTAGCTAATAAAAACCTTCCTGCAAGAAGAGTGTATAAAGGGCATGTATAAGCTATTACATTTACATTTATCATTTTTAGAAAATTCTGTACATTTTAGGCCTAACCTTGTATAATCCCCTATATACCATGTCAGCATATGACTTGGGTTCCAGAATCTGAGGAGAAACAGGCACACAGGCACAGAAAAGCTGGGTAAGGTAGACTGTGATCTCTGATGAAGAAGCTATATGTACATACACATATACAGAAAATTAATACATAGTTACAAAATTAAACAGAAAGTTAATACATGGTTATTGCATATAAGATAGAAAAGAATCAATGTTTGTATATGCAGCTGAATCAAGGAGTAAAGTTTATTTTGGTAGAAGCAGTATGGGAAATAGTTTTGGGCCATAAATATCTGGTGGGAGAAAGCTATGGTGGTTTCTGTTCACATATCAACATCCATATACAGACCAGGAGGAAAGGTTTGGGCATATTCATGATTCCCGCCTGGAATGCTTTGCTATGTCTCACAGAGCTAAAGAATTTGGTTCTTGTCAACAACAATCATTTAGTACTTCACTTGCTCCCTGTACCTAACCAATGAATGATTATTTTAGCAAGGGCCTTTCAATCCTCAACATAGCAGCAGTAGTTACAGATGCTCAGACCTCAGAGATGCACCAGATGTGCTAATACCCTTCAATGTCATTTTTGTAAGTCCATTGACTCCAATAGTGGACAAAGTTAAAGTATCAATAAACTGAAGGATTTTGTCTATGCTACAGAATATATTTACCATGGAATTGCAATGTCAAACCACACCTGATCTTAAGGACAACCTGTTATCTTTGCACTTTACTGCCTCATCATACTCATTAAGTAGACTTGGAGAAAGTAATTGTGTAGCCCAGTGCTCAGGTAAAGAAGCATGCAAAAGAAACCTTACTGGTTGTTGAAAACATAGCCTATAACATCTTTATACATAAATGTGCTGGATAGAAATGGCTAATATATTTCAGCTAATATAGAGACTGTTTAAGTACTTATATCAGTTGATATAGAATGAAACTAATATATATCAGTTGGAATATCAATTCTTAATATTACTAAATAGTCTTTTAGGTTATTGGTTTACGAACCTATTTTAAAGGTCATAAGCAGTTCCTACTTGTGTGTTAGTATTTTGAATACTTCACTATAAACCAAAACAAAAACATTGGCCATTGAATCCTCCTCTTCCTTTTCTACACTTTCTTTTAGATTCACACTCAAATGACAATTTTTTTCCCACAATTTTCTTTGAAATCAAATTTCTATAATATCTACTTCATGAAAAGAATTATGAAAAATAAAGTCATTCTTTGGGTTTAAAGCACAATTTCATGTGTTCCAGTATCTTATATTACTTATTGACTATCATAAATCTAGAAGAACATAACTCATTTTTAATAGTCTTGAGATTTTAGGTCTTATAAATCTTGCTAACTTTCATTTTTATTCTTTCAGCATCATTCTTATTGAAGATAAAGATAAAAATATTCTCAATTTTGTTACAGGCATATTAAACACCAGTAGTAACATGTTGGATACTTGGAAGTGATCTTTGATTTAGATCCTTTATTTTAACTCAATTAAGATATAATGTGCAGTACCTTGTTCCTTCCCCCCTCCACATAGCCTTTCCAGATCATTGTACAACACCTTAGAGAATTCTTATTTTCTTCAAGAGACACATCTGCATGTCCTCAAGCATTTCTCTTTCCTTCCCATCTCATTTGTTGTGAGTACTTGTGAGATTAAGTCACTCTGTGAATGTTTTTACCTGTTTCCCCTGTTCTCCCTCCTCCTGTTCCCTCTCTTCCCCCTTCACTTGTTCTCCCCCCACTCTCTCCTCCTGCCCTTCCTACTGTATTTCTTCCTACTGCTTGTCTTGTATCCTCCTCCACTCCTTCGTCTTATTTTTCTCTTTCTTTTCTTCAACATTGCATTTGACTCATTTCCTGGAGGTGACCTAGATGTCCTCTTTTGTCACTTATATTACTTGTTTCTCCTCCTTCCTCCTTTAAATATTCAATATCTTTAAAGCACATTGTCAAATTTTATCACTTTTTCCTTATCCTCCATCCTGTCCTCTTCTAACCTCTGGATCAGGACCACCTGTTTATTTTATGTCATTTGCTATTGATGTCAACATTTAATTTCTAGCTTGCATTTGAAGCTTTTGCTTTTTAGACTTCATTTAAGTTAATACAGAAGTAGAGGCTCATAGCCATCCATTGGACTGAGCAGAGGGTCCCCACTGAAGGAGCTAGAGAAAGGACCCAAGGAGCTGAAGGGTTTGAAGCCCCTTAGGATGAACAACATGAGCTAACCAGTACCCTCAGAGATCCCAGGGACTAAAACAACAACCAAAGAATACACATGGTGGGACTCATGGCTCCAGCTGCATATGTAGCAGAGGATGGCCTAGTCGGTCATCAATGGGAGAAGAAGCCCTTGGTCCTGTGAAGGTTCTATGCCCCAGTGTAGGGGAATGCCAGGGCCAGGAAGCTGGAAAGGGTGGGTTGGTGATCAGGAGGAGGGGGGAAGGGAACAAGGTGTTTTTTTTTTTTCTCCTGAGGGGAAACTGGGAAAAGAGAAATCATTTGAAATGTAAATAAAGAAAATACCTTAAAAAAAAAAAAAGAACAGTAACACTTTCTTCAACCTCAGTGCTTGCCTTATTTCTTGACTTTGTTGTTGAATTTTATGTCATGGACTCATACGTTGGTAATACCATTCATTTTTGAGAACTACAGAACAAACTTTGTCATTCCTGCAAGGTCTGCCCTTCCTATCCATTTGAGCTTTGATGACCCTCAATGAGCACTTTGCTGCTTTTTATTCTACTCTGATCCTTCTCTAAGCAGAATACATTTCCCCATCCTAAGGCCTGCCTCCAACATTGATTTGTTAACCCATCCATGATTGCTTCATTTACTATACAATAATTTTGAAGCACACATTGGAACTAACTACTCCCGTTCTGCTACAGTGAAGCCATATACAGCTACAGAAAGTGGTGGGAAGATTAGTAAGACTGACTGTGATCATGCTAATCTTTAGGAAAATCTGACTTTTAAAGTATATCCTTCAACTGTTTTTTCCTTTTACCTACCATATCAGTAATTATTGAACATTCCCACTCTTTGCTCTTATTTTCCCTCATCTACACCATTTTTCATTCATAAAGAATGTTTTCCATCTCACCAGTTTGACACACTACAATACTTAAATAGCTCCAATTTCATCTTCATTAGCCTTCTCCATTCCCTCAGACTATGCACATACATCCTTATATATTTTATTATACATAAAATAATCAGGTAATGTTTAAAATAGCAACAAAATAATACCCCAATACAAATTTTTCTATATCTTTGAATGGATGGCAGATAATATAACATTTAATTAATATACCTCCATTCCTCTCTCTCTTCTAATCTATCTAACAAACATCATCAAGGTGAATAGTGCTCATGGCAATGTTCTTAAACATTTCTTTTGGCATAAATATTATGCATTTCAGATGAACTGTTTGATGAAAAGACACACACCTGTTTAGCTTGTTGGATCTTGCCTTTTTCTTTTTCATCAAAGATTTTCATCTGTAATAAAAGTCTCCCAAGTGTAACAAAATTTTATTTATGTTAAATTTGTACATGTTGGGGGAATTTTGGCAATATGTAGTGATTAGTAGTAAACACAGGATGACCTAGAATTACATGTAGCCTGTACATTGTGGCTCTAGTGGAAATGTTAAACAGAATGTAAAAGGAATAATTTTTTAAACTTTCTATATATTTAGTTTTAGAAACCAAAAGTAGAAAATTCTTTACCTCTCATGATTAATAGATTGGATAGACATGCACTTGTGTCCAGTGAACTAAGTCCTGTAGGATCACAGATAAAATACTCTAATACTTTTGGTGTTTATTACATTATCCTAGTAAACAGCAACTATATTTTAGAAATTAAGGTGATATTTGATTTATATTAGTCATTAACCCAAATGATAGACTGATTAATATCTATAAACAAGACAGAATGAAAACAGTGATAATACCGTAACACTAAAACTGATAAGAAAAAACTTCAGTTAAGCACCTGGGTTTTGGCAAAACATTTAATTCTGAGAGTTTTATGTTTCAACATAGATTTAACAACTGCTAACATATGCTGAGACAAATTTTGACATAATTGTTTTTAAATGTGAAACAGAAAACAATACCAGCATGCATATCCTACAGTACAGGGTGGAAGCAGAATGTCTTATTTTAGCCAAGTAACTAAGTCCTTAAGAAGTACAGGGAGTATAACAGAGTGGTCTAATAGAATCGGCCAACAGCCATTTCCCAGAGCAGCTGTTTTGCTTGTGTTCTCACAGTAGTAAGAAATACCATCATGTATTTATGTCTTTAGTGATCCTAAAGAATGGCTTAACAATTAATATTGCATTATTTCTGAATAAAATGAATCCCTAAAATGTTTGTGCACATTAAGTATATTAGAGTTAATCAGTAAAGGATGGAGATTCATTGTTTTAATTTAAAGCAATTGCCAGTCATGCTTCAGAGAAGGAAAATTACTAAAACATAAAATATTCCTTGAGGTAAGACCATCACATATTAAAGCATCCCTGGTGTGATAATAAGCACTCTGGGCAGTTGTTTGAGAAATAAGATCAATTTAGAGAGTTAAATACAGAATAACAACATCAAAATATGCATTTTATTACTTTTATGTTGATTCTAAACATCTCATATTCAAATACCATTTTTATTATTAATTTACCATCCTTTCAGTAATTCAGTCATATGAAAAATACTTCACAGGGTTGTTTTTAATTATCTTTCTTTCTGGGTAAAAACCAAGACAGGTTCAGCTTTGTGTTAATTAATGTATTATGCTTAATTTATTTCTGTACCTCATGCTTCTCAAGTTCATTTGGCCTTCTGAAATATCTTTCTGGATGTGGTTTAATTTACTTTTGAAAAAACATTTTAAAACATGTATGAGAACATCTCATTTTGCTATCTTTAAAATTTCCATCAGTTAAGAATATGGAGCATGAAGAATTGTTTCACAGAAGTAGAGACCATGCCTTATTAAAACCACTACAGAAACAAGGAATATTGTCTTTCTAGATGAGGGGGTATATACATGTAACTAACTGACATGCTATGGATAATTTGCAAATATTCAATGTTAGCCCAATGGATTTACCTTAATTTATTTTGCAAGATCATTGTTGAAAATGAGACATGATATTCCCAGAGAAGATTGAAAGGCTTGGTGATAAGCCATGGTGGGCAATTCCAATCACCTACCACATACACATATACACATACACTCACACACACACACACACACATACACACACACACAACACACATGCACACATGCACTCACACACACACACACACACACACACACACAGAGGCACACATATATACACACAATACTTTTCCTTTAAGTAAAGGCCAGGTGGAAGGCTTGAGTGAGAAAAATAAGACATGAGGACAAGATGAAGAATAATACACAATGCAAAAGGATTTGAAAGGTAGAAAGTTAAGGCTTGGTGCTTGTTATGGGTAAGAGATGTGAGGAATGAAAGGGTTACACTTCCCCTAACTGAAATTAATCATTTCATTAATACAGAAGGAATATACATGTTTAACTTTTCATTAATGCTAAGTGAACTTGTGTGCATTAGCAAATGCATAGGAAAGCAGCCCCATCCATCCTTTCATCAATTCTTTAGATACAGGTTGAATTCCAGGACTTAGGGGATTACATTGGTGAACAACACAGACCTGCATCCTTGCTATAAGAGGTTACAGCCCAAAGCAAAACTGTCTGCATACCAATTAATGTCCACACAACTATGTAATAAAATAAGGTTAGTTCCACAAAGGTGAAATCTGATAGGTCAGGGTCTAAAAAGAGCCCAGACTCTGAAGAGAGCCTTGCCTTTGCTTTACCGTGCCTGGGTGACTCCTGGATACCCATTGCCTTTCACTTATTCTTCACTGAGTGAATGGAATAGTAGTATTGTTTTTATTAATTCTGTAACATCTAAAGAGAAAACATTGTGAAGAATGTGACTAGGAGGTGGGTTGATAAAGAGACCACAGGCTTTGCGTCCCACATTGCCTGCGTTTGTGGTAAGAGGATTATCGTGCTAATTTATATCACATATATTCTTCTAAAGTTTTAAATTGCCTGTCACAAACAGTTTTAAGAAAGGATATAAAACCATATAAGGCAAACTTTACAAACTAGTTTTCTATAACCTCTAGGATTATATGTTATAATGATGATAAACATTTGAATTATTTCCATTTCTGATCTTGAAACTATAATATTTTATTTACAAAAACAGCAGAATTCAATAAATAAAAAGAGAGGAACTAAATCTATAATGCCAGAGTTTTCAGGTACAGGGCAGAAGCAGGAGGGTGTTCAGTGCCTGGGAGGAATGAAGGATAAGCATGTGCTCAAAGCTTAGGAACACTGGAGCAATGTGAGGCCTCGGGTAGGCTGGGGAGATACAGAACTTGTTCAAGTCTCAATCAGACAAGGAAGTGTTTCATACACAGAGCAGACGGCTGAAACAAAATGTTAAAATTAGTTTGATTAATGAGGAGATAAAATGAAATTAAGATTTATAAAAATTTGTATAAATTTATAGTTTTCTAAATTTTTCTGATAGAGGACATTTACTACAAAAAGATATTTTTATATATTTCATTATAAAAATAGGATATGGATCTCATTATGTTGAGTAGATTGATCTTGAACTTTGGCTCATGCCACCCTTCTTTAGCTTTCTAAGAATCTGGGATTACAGCCACATGTAGGCTCACACTAGGCTCAGAGTCAATTTCTTTTTTAAATTAAAAACATGTTCCTTGAGTAAAGTGTGAAGTTTTTATCTATTTAATATTAACAAATGTTAAGAATTCATTATGTTATGATTTCAACAGAGAATTTTTGAGTTAAATAGAAACTAAAAGCGAAATGAGCTCTGAGCATTGTTTGTGATGTGAGTCTCGAACTTTCATGTAAGGAAAGATTGCTGGAGTCCATCATTTGAACAGTCAAGTCCGATGTGAGAGTTGTTGGTGAAAGTCAAAGATCAGAGTGTACAACCCATCCAGGCTTTTACAATCTTTTTCCTCCTTCTTCTGTTTTGACCCCTGAGACATAGTATGCTAAAGTTATTCTTGTAGATGTATCAGTTCGGGCTGAGCAGCATATTGTTTTATGTTCTCAATGTTTTGATTGTTTGTATTTTTGTGTAATGGTCTTCATCTGTTGCAAGGACACATTTGTTTTTTTGACAAGAAGTGAGACATAATTCTCGGTGGGTGTAAGTACTAATATTTAGAATGTAGCTAGGACATACGCTGATTTATTAAAGTGGTGGTGGTTGTATGTTTTTCTCAATGATCCATAGCTGTGAGATGTCATCTCCTAGAAATGCTAGAGAAGCTACACCAATTCAGTCTTATCAATATGGACGCCTAAACAACTTCAGGACAGGGATGAAAGAAAAAGGAAGAAATAATGTAGCTTATATTTTAATTTAAAAATTAATACAAATTCTTCTACTTAAAAAATAATTTTAAGAAGGTAGTATCATAGAGAAGTGTAGAGAGAGAAGCAATCATATTATCACTAAAGGAGACATGGAAATTGTGGTAGTTGAGCAGTCATGATGGATGCAATTGTATAAATGTTCCACACAAAGTTATTACTGTGACCTTTGAGAAAGACCCCCAAAATAGTGACTGGATTGGGAAAAAGGTGCATGCCTTTATAGTGATACTTTATTTATAGAGCTGAGTATTCATTTTGTTATTATTCAATAAAGCTAATTTTTATTATCCTGTTAGCTTTACTTGATAGAGATTTCAACAAGAGTTAATTTAAGAGAAAAAGGTGCAGACCTCTACCACAGCCCAGCCCCAAAGTCACGCATTTGCAATCAGCATCATGTCTATGCTCTTCGTATGTGTTGTGTTTTACATTAAGAGCTGCTGCTGTGATGTGCATGCTAGTGACCCTAACACTTGGGAGGCAAAGCAGACAGTGTTAAGTCTGAGGCTCGTCTGAGCTGCATAGGTAGATGGTGTCTAAAAACAAAAACACAAATCAAACCTCATGCTACTATTGTTAATTCCAATTTTGTTTTTTGCTATTTGCACAAATTTGAAGGATTGCCAGAGTTGACTCAAATTTAAGACCTAATACTATATTTGGACTGAAAGTAATAATTAATAGTAATAATGTGCACCTAGTTTTAAGGGCTTAAATATTCAAGTAACCTGTTGTTCGTAAGAAGAGCTTGTGAATATCTGATTTTTGTTTTTGTTTTCCTTTAAAAGGAAATTTTCTATCAGGAAACTAGTAAAGGACTATGGGGAGGATTATGTTAATAGAGGCTTGCTATCCAGGTGGCGTGAATGGAAAAAGGGAAGAATAAAGCATAAAGAGAAAGTAATTTGAGATTGGGGTGTTGGGTAAAGCACAGATATAGGGAAACATAAACGATACCGAAGACATTCAGAAAGGCTGCATGAATCCCACTATTGTATACACATCTATATGAATAGATAAAGTAAGTTTACATGGAGTAATCTCATAAGAGGTAGGGGTAGGCTCAATGTTTCTCACAAACTCTATAAGCTTTGAATAAAAAGCCGAGTGTCAGATACAGGCTACCTCTTTTCAAGTTGTTGGTTGGTGGCTTCTCATAGACCCACAAACATTTGGGCTCTTGACACAGTTTGCCTTTACCCTCCGAACTTGATGGTAAGAATCTATTGCAGAAGATGCCACAAGTTGAAATCCTTGAACTTGGAAAAATCAATCTGGTACTGGCCTAGGAAACACCATTTGTTTTTGTTTTTTTTAATTTTTTAAATCTTTATTTATTTTTTAATTAGATGTTTTCTTTATTTACAATATCTCCTTTCCCAGGTTCCCCTCAAAAAAAAAAAAAGAGAGAAAAATAAAATAAAAGAAAAAAACAAAAACTAAAACAAACTCCTGTTCTCTCCTCCTTCCCCCTGCTCCCCGCCCCACCCCCTCCTGCTTACTGGCCTTGGCCCCAGGGCCAAGGTCCTCTCCTCCCATTGATAACCAACTTGGCCATCCTCTGCTATACCTATGCTGCTAGAGCCATTAGTCCCATCATGTGTACTCTTTGGTTGGTGATTTAGTCCCTGGGAACTCTGAGGGTATTAGTTAGTTCATATTGTTGTTTGCCCTAAGGGGCTGCAAACCCTTCAGCTCCTTGGGTCCTTTCTCTAGCTCCTTCACTGGGGACCCTGTACTCAGTCCAATGGATGACTGTGAGCCTCTACTTCTGTATTAGTTGGGTACTGTCAGAGCCTCTCAGGAGACAGCTATATCAGGCTCCTGTCATTCAGTACTTGCTGGCATCCACAATAGTGTCTAGATTTGATGATTGAATATGAGGATTCCCAGGTGAAGCAGTCTCTGAATTGTCCTTCCTTTAGTGTCTGCTCCATAGTTAGTCTCTACAACTCCTTCCATGGGTATTTTGTTCCCTTTTTTAAGAAGGAACGAAATATCCACACCTTAGTCTTCCTTCTTCTTGAGTTTCTTATGGTTTGTGGTTTGTACTTTGTATATTCTAATCATTGCTGGTGGGACTGTAAGCCGGTACAACCACTCTGGAAATCAGTTTGGTGGTTCCTCCAGAAAATGGACATAGTACTACCAGAGGACTCCTGGGCATATACCCAGAAAATACTCCAACATGTAATAAGGACACATGCTCCGCTATGTTCATAGCAGCCTTATTTATAATAGCCAGAAACTGGAAACAACCCAGATGTCCCTCAACAGAGGAATGGATACAGAAAATACATCTACACAATGGAGAACTACTCAGCTATTAAAAACAATGAAGTTATGAAATTCTTGGGGAAATGGATGAACCTGGAGAATATCATCCTGAGTGAGATAACCCAATCACAAAAGAACATACATGGCATGCACTCTCTGATAAGGAAGCACCATTTCTACTAGTTACCTTTCATAATGCTGGCAGGTGCTGGGAATGCTGCTGATAGGATGACCAACAGTCTTATTCATACAAGATCCTGGCATGCTTGGAAAGCAAATACACTGGAGATAATTAATGCCCACTGGTAAAATAGGGAGTTTAGGGAATAACCAACAACTTTTTGAATGCATTTAAGTCCAATTCTACCAGATAGAATTCTTGCCTAGTGCCATTACCAGAGTCAAAAAAAAATCCATTATACATCATAGGCTACAGGGAGAACCAACTACTATTACTCTGCTAAATGCACATAGAATTAAACTTACTTTTATTTCATTATATGCAATATGTATGTTTTTCAACCCTCCTCCAAGAAGAAATTTTTTGGAGTAAATAGATATTAGTACAGAGACCTACTACTGGTTGGCATGTAGGGAAAAAGAGAATGAAAGCACATTTAGGGATCATTTCATAAAAGAGGATTAAAAAGGTTGTCAGAGCCAACTTTAGAAGAGACTACATCAAAACCGTGTTTTCTGGATCTTCATAAGGCCAATTCATATAAATCCTTAGCATGGAAAGAGACAAGTTGTCAAAGAAATTTCACCCTAGCTGAAGAGCTTCTGGAAGTTAATGGATCTGCGTGAGGGGAGAGTCAGATTTCTTCATGGATTTGACCCCTGAGAAACCATATTTCATTCAGTTGTTAAATACTCATGCCTCTAAAGGCAGCACTAAATGAACATACTAGGTTTCAAGAAAGAACAGATGAACTTGAGCAAAGTTAGGGTGGATAGCACAGGGGAGGGAGTGGTAGAGAGTTTATATCCAGTACTTTTGTTTAATACACATTGCATGAAATTCTTAAACAATGAAACAAGTAAAAGAATAAAGATAATTTATGAAAAAAAGAGAATATGTCTGAGGTTTTAGGGATAAAGTAGATGCAAAGAAGAGGAGATAAAGTTCTATTTATATTAGTTTTTGGAACATTTCAAGAGGTACTTTCTGCTTATAGGAACCAGTCCTAATGAACTTATTACTATACTGACTCTACTAAATAACGTCATATTTGTAAGACACTGATGTGGTAAATATTTAATCCAACTTGCCCGATCGATGAATTCACAACTCAATTAATTGGTATACAAGCTACTTACAAGAATTTCATGAAAACATAGATATCCTGGGAAATATTCTTCCTAATTATGTACATTTCCCCTGATTAAAAAGAATGCTTCAAAATATTCAACTATGCTAAGCACTATTCTAAGCAGTAAAAACACCAATAGTAACAAAGATAGATGGTATTCTTACCAATACAAGTCTGTCACTAAAAAACTGGAATCAAAGCTTTGTTGTTGCCATTGGCTACTTTCTGCTAACTGTAGAAACTAGATTATAATAGTCACAATAGTTTTGAGGAAAGTCAGAAAGGTTAAAGTAGTTCTGAAAACTCAACAGAAATTATATAACACGAAACCATGGTTTGCTTAGATTTGTAAGTACTTCAGAATTGTAGCAACAGTTGTATGCTGATAACATAGCATTTATTGCTTTTACAAATGGTATAAATGTTAATATATAAATCACAGGAATGTCATTCCTAATTCTGTATAGTGGTGTACATGGTATATACGATTTTACGTTTTTGTTGAGTATAATAGTTTAAATGTTAAATATACATTTGATTGCTTTTGAAATTAGAGAGGAAATAGTTAATTGACAGATCTTGAAATCAAGTAGACTACAAACATAATCTTAAAAATTTACCAATAACTTTGTTTATCTTTGTAATGTTAAAAATTACAATATTTCTGTGTGCCTTGAGATAACTGTCACTTCCTGAATTCTAAATTACTAAATTACTAAAAACTAAGGCAAGAAATGATTTCTCAACAAATACAATTTGAGACTTCTTTACCAAGTGTTTTATATTGATGTACCTTCCTTGTTATCTGATGACACATTTTCCCATTCCTTCTCCTTAAGAGAATGTGAACAGGCACAGAGGAGGGTACTAAATAGGTATTAACATAGTTCACAGTTTATTTATTTGACATTATTTTTTAGCCAAAGAAAAAATGTTTTTTATGCCAAATGATCCATGACTCTGTACTTCAGGGCATGGCCAAGTCATGCTGTCTATCTATCTGTACAGTGATTCAATAAATTTTAGTGTTTCTAGATTTATTTCTCTCTGTTCAGCACATTAGAATCTCAAACTATGTAAACATCTCACTTGACATCAAATAAGCAAAGTATTCCTTACTGACAGCACAGATGTTTTAAACATTAATTTAGTATCTTTAGCTCTAAAAATCATTATTTTATTATTTGCAAATACTGGTGTCTAGAGTCAAAAATAACCATTGAATTCATTCCTCCAGATTCTTCATTATTTTTTGAGATGTAGGCATTACAATAGGAACAGTTGGTGGTTTATTCCAAGCTATCTAAATGGTAAATGGCAGGATCCACTCTGCTGAATCCTTCTCGCTTAGTTTCTAGCTTGTGTCTTAACTAATGTCTCAAATGATTCTTAAGCATTTGACAACCTCTTCTAATAAGGTTTCAACCTAATTACTCCACATTTTTATGCCATTTTGCATTTCAACATCTAAAGTCATACCTAATCTATTTCCAACTGCTTTACTGAGAAAGATTGAAGATTTTAAGAAAACCATGCCAGTGTGTCCAAAATAATAAACACAGGGTAATAAATGTGAAGGTATTTATAATAAAAAACACTGGACACTATTGAGACACTGTTGAAATCTACAAAATAAGGAAACTTTCTCATAAATTACAAGTATTTGATATAATCAGATATTCTAAATAATTTGATTTTTTTCATTCCACTATGGACATACCTATTAAAGTGTCACACTGTGCTTTATAAATGCACACTATTATTTTTGTTAATTAAAATGAAATGTTCAAAAAACCTTTCTGGTATGCTTAAATTTATTTAGACACAGTATATTGCCAGTTTAACATTTGTATTTTCCAGTATCAAAAGGAAACTCTTTGTTATGCATTAGGCAGGTACTTTGTAAGCAGTGTTGGAGTTACTAATATGGACATCTAACATATATTTAGTATTTGGGTTAATAAAAAAAGAAGAGCTAAGGGAAAGGAATTCTAGTCAAGGATGTGGGTGGGAAAGCCACACTTACATATGTCAGCAGTAGTCATATATAAAATGGTGGTGCTTCACACATACGTATAAAGAGTTGCTAAGAAAAAACTGTTTCTTTCTCTTCTTCAATAAATGAGATTAGGCAGACATTTTGAAGCAATATCTTCAGTAAACTTAGCATCTTATATAGAAATAACAAGTCAGTGCAACTAAGGAGACAAAGGCGTACGGCAGGGAAGTGCATTCTGGGGGCTACCAAGGAAAGCTTTTGTGCAGATATTTTGCTAACATCTGATGAATACAAAAAATCACAATTTAGAGTCTTCTGTTACTTTAAATTCTTCTTTTTCATAGCTAAGAAATAGCATGGATTCATTAGCAAAGCAGCTCTAACTTCAAGGGTACAAACTTAGAATGATTTTAAAATAATAGGAAGAGAATAGGTAGGAAGAGGCAATAGTAGGAAGTAACATTAGAAAGAGACTTGGAATGACTATATTTTTCATTGAGTTTTCATATGAATTCCATGCATTAACTAACTATGCCTCTGGAACACCTTGAGAGAACTTCCAAACCTTGATGCTTTGAACTCAAAAGAATGTGCACAGATAATACTTGCTGTACTCAGTAACAACAGTTAGGACAGCCAACTCATCCCATTCTAGCATAGAGTGGACTTTCAAGAGACAGCAACTGAAGCTAGTATTAAAAGTTAAATTGCGTGAATTTTCAAAGTGTAAAATATACTATAGGCAATTGCATAAACTTTCAATTATTTCATTGGTATCATTTTCTTGAAGTTATTTATGCCAGTTGATTTTTTTTTCATAAAGAAATGTCCATAAGGACTAAAGTGTATGGTAGTGAATGTATCCATGTTTACTCTGTACTATCTCCCAGGCTGGTTGACATTCTCCATATTAGAAATATTTACACAGAAAGATTTGGCAAATACAGCATCTCCTTAACCCAACTCCCATTAAAAAACAGACTTTAAGCATAAGAATCCATTTCTTTAGGGGCTTCTCAGCCATTCAATATTCATCAGTTGAGAATTCTTTGTTCAGCTTGGTACCTCATTTTTTAATAGGGTTATTTGTTTCTCTGGAGTCTAACTTCTTGAGTTCCTTATATATATTGGATATTAGCCCTCTATCAGATATATGATTGGTAAAGATCTTTTCCCAATTTGTTGGTTGCCGTTTTGTCCTATTGACAGTGTCTTTTGCCTTACAGAAGTTTTGCAATTTTATGAAGTCCCATTTGTCGATTCTTGATCTTAGAGCATAAGCTATAGCTGTCTCCTGAGAGTCTCTGACAGTGCCTGACTAATGCAGAAGTAGAGGCTCACAGCCATTCATTGCACTGAGTACAGGGTCCCCAACGAAGGAGTTAGAGAAAGGACCCAAGGAGCTGAAGGGTTTGAAGCCCCTTAGGACAAACAACAATATGAACTAACTAGTACTCTCAGAGCTCCCAGGAACTAAGACTCCAACCAAAGAGTAGACATTGTAGGACTCATGGCTCCAGCAGCATATGTAGCAGAGGATGGCCAAGTCGGTCATCAATAGGAGGAGAGGCCCTTGGCCCTGTGAAGGTTGCCCCAGTGTAGGTGAATACCAGGGCCAGTAAGCAGGAGGGAGTGGGATGGTGAGCAGGTGGAGGGGGAGGGAACAGGGGATTGTTTTAGTTTTTATTTTATTTTATTTTATTTTATTTCTCATTTTATTTTATTTTTCTCTTTTTTTTGGAGGGGAACCAGGGAAAGGAGATCTTGTAAATAAGAAAACACCTGAAAAAAAAAGCATAAGAATCCATCTAGTAAAAGACCACTGCTACAGATCATGTTAAATAATATATTAATTTCAAATTTAAACTTTTTTCCATTATCACTCTCAGAAAAATATTTGGCTTTGATTGAGACATGCAAGCAAAGGATGTGTTCCTAAGTAAGGAGGCATTTTGCTAAAATAAATAAATAAATAAATAAATAAATAAATAAATAAATAAATGATGGTGGTGGTGGGGTTTGTGGTGGTAATAATGATGTGTGAGTACAATCTAGGTGCTTTGATCAACACTTGTTCAGTCGGTTCCAATTAAGGCACTTTTTGGGCCTTAACTGCATGAAGAAACAGTCAAAAATTACTGGTAACAATGTATATTATTCTGAATTTATCTTAGAAGTTTTGAAAATTAAATAAAACCTCATTAAACAGTGATCTATAGTTTTTTATCATTAGATTAAAGTATAAAGGCAACTAGGTTCAAGACAATGTAAAGTTGATTTTTTATTTTTCAATGAAGATCTGATTTATGAATCAGTGTAGTTGAACCAATTGCTTTGCTCTTAAGAATTTAAATTACACATGGGGAGGGAGGGACTTGGGAGGGAAAGTGGATAGGGGATGGGGCGGTGGGGAAAGAGGGGTATTGATCTGGTATTGGATGAGGGAAAATTACTAAAGCTGTGAGAACCAGCGGAAAGAATGGAAACAGGCAACCTCAGGAGGTAGGAGGTTGGGGGAATCCTCCAGAAAGTACCAGAGACCTGGGAGGTGAGAGACTCTCAGAACTCAAAGGGAGGGACCTTAGATGAAATGTCAGACAGTAGGAAGAGGGATCTTATAGAGCCCACCTCCAGCAGAAAGACAGGGCATCAAGTGAGGGAGGGGGTTGCCATCCCACAGTCAAAACTCTGACCCATAATTGTTCCTGTCTGAAAGAACTGCAATAATGGAAATGGAGAGGAAGGAGGCTGAGGAAAAGAAGGTCCAGCAAAAAGCCCAAAGTGAGATCCAGCTCAATGGGAGGTCCTGACACTATTACTGAAGCTATAGAGTGATTATAAAAAGGGACCTATCAACTGCCCTCTGAAAGATCCAACAAGCAGCTGAAAGAGTTTGATGCAGATATTTGCACCCATCCAATGGACAGAAGCTGCTGACACCTGTGGTTGTATTGGGGAAAAACTGGAAGAAGCTGAAGTGGAGGGTGACCCTGTAAGAGGTCCAGCAGCCTTAATTAGCCTGGACCCCAGAGATCTCTCAAACACTGGACCACCAACACCAGTTGATATGAGGCACCCAACACACATACAGTAGAGGAGTGCTGGGCCTGGGTTTAGTCAGAGAAGATGCACGTAACCCTCAAGAGATTGGAGGCCTCAGGGAGTTTAGGGGTCTGGCTGGGTAGGTGGTGGGTGGTGGGGAGGAAGATATCCTTGTGGAGACAGTGGGATGGGGAGGAGGTATGGGATGTGGAACAGTTGGAGGATGGACGGGGCAGGGGGGATAAAATATGGATTGTACAAAATTAATAAGTAAATAAATAAAAGATAAAAACCAACCGATAAAGAAAAAAGAATTTAAATGTGTAGATAAAGTCACCTTAACATGAATACAAACTGAATTAAGCAGTGCTTAATTCTGACCATATATTTAGTTGTAATTTTCCAGTTCAAATTCAATAACATGATGCTTGAATTAGTCTCTGACAAGTAAAAGTTAGCTGACACCTCTTTGTAACTAAAGAGTGTGTGGCCAGCAATAGTGTTTTCCTCTGTCACTCTCAATTAGATTCCAGGGAATGCGTGTAGAGATTCTCCAAGTACTCTGATGTGGGATAATAAGAATTATATTCATGGTATACATGAGAAACAAGACCCTATTAGTTTTACTAAAAATCATGATTTTAAAACCTACTATGGAAATATCCTTAGCAAGTCCATTCACTCAGAATCCAGACTGGACTGAAACAAATTCCTAATGAACTTGCATGATCATGAAAATTATGTAATTCCTTGCTTCTATGCCATTATCTCTTTAAGCACTGATTTATCTCCCTCACATCCTACTTCCCTTTGTTCTTTTGGACTCTGCTCTCCACATTGATATTTAATTAAACACTGCTTCACCATTATTCAGTGGTAGATAGGTATAGCTTATTTTCTAGAGTGTTATAAGCTTTCTTATTGGAGAGAGGTAAGAAATGGAGTCAAGATGATTTAGAATAAATCATTTTCTGTCAATTATGGCACTTATTGCATATGTAGTTTTGATATTCAGCTTTCTTTTGTATGAAATGGACACATTACATCCTGTCTCACTGTGGTCATACATTTCAATAGAAAGGCTGTAATGAGCCTTCAAATGCTGAAATGAGTTTCTGGCATACACTTTATTTTGAATAAATAGCACATCATTATCCCTCTGGGATAGTAACTGCTGAAGACAATATTTTCATATTAAATATGAACACTATGGATATTTAAATTTCACTTATATTCTACTCAGGAATCATATGTTAACCATTGAAAAATGTAAATAATGCACAATACAATCTGCTCCTGTTGTTTCTAATTAAAGTTCATTTAATGTATTTTAGGGACTTTTGAGAAACAAAAACTAAAACCAAAAAACAACAAAACCAACAAAATCCAAGTTTTCATTCTTCATGTATTTGTTCATTAGGATTGTGGCATTTACAGATTGCTAAAACAAACAAACAAAAAACACCATGGGTTTCTGAAATTCACTTTTTATTGGGGAAATGGATGAACACTTCACTCTAGACACAAATACAGGGTTTGGGGAGGTAAGGAGTGTACAGAAAAGAAGCATTGATATCCATTCATGTGCAATGACTCTGTGACAGGGATTGTTTTCCATGAGTATCCTATATCCAGAACTCTTTCTTTACCATCTAAAGAGGGACACAGGAAGATGCAAGGTCTACCCTTACAGAGAAAAATTCAGTACACTTTTATCTTTCCTAATAGCTGGCATGTTAGCCACATTGTTATCTGGGAGAGAAAGATAATGTTGGAAGATTCCTTCCAACATTTTAGATATCTCTATCTCTATCTCTATCTCTATCTCTATCTCTATCTCTATCTCTATCTCTATCTCTATCTCTATCTCTATCTCTATCTCTATATCTATATCTATATATGTATATTCTGCTGAGGCTGTAAAATCTGTATAATGTTACTTGGATGTATGTTTTCAGGCCTGACAATTGGTATTGGATAACAAATGGGTATGTACTTCCCCAGTTCCCCAGGGAAGATTATTTCTGTTATACTCAGTATTCTTCAGTTGTCTGTACTTCTTTGTGTAAGGTTGTCTCTCCAGAATGACTGTCTAAACATGAACTGAACAAAAACAATTGTCATTTTAATGTTGCAATTTAAAAAAGAAGAAGAACATGGAAATAGTCATTTTATGTAACATTTTATACATTCAGCCAATCTATATAAAAAGCAGATAACATATAGGTAGTTAGCTAATGGTTACTTATGGAAACAACAGATTTGAATGCTGTGTTTTCACATGTGTAGTATGTACTTTTCTCTCTATTATAATAATGGTAAAATGTTCCATGACACTGTTTTTCCCAAGTACACATTATCAATAGAATAGTAAACTAACATTGAATGAAATAGATCTTACTTTCTTCCAATTAAATCTATTATTTTAGCAGATGATATATTAAATATCATCATGTTATTATCATTTTCTATCAAATAGTTTAAAATTGGGAATTTTTGTTACTAGGAAGAATGGCAGAAACAATTATGAGCTTTGAAGGACAAGGACACATCAAATACTAATAATGTTAAGGTCATTACTAGTAAGATTCTCATTCCACAGTGGGTAGTCCTGGAGCCATGCACATATGGGCAGCACTAACTGGACCCTTAGAAGGTTATAAGAAGATAAGACATTACTGGGGGAGCCTGGTCAGAGCAATATGTGGAAGTTGTAGAGAAATGGGAGTATACATGATCATATTTCACTGTATTTTCAAGAAAAAAAATTGTATCATAGTCTTCTGCTAGGTTAGAAAGAGAACAATGGCAATAATTATTTAATGATTAAACACAACGAGTACAACTTCAGAGTTTATGAAAAATATAGAATAATATTATCTCAGCACAAATATTTAATCTTACCCATGTGAACTAAGAAAGTATGAGAGAAAACTGCCTGTGATCTCAGAGGACATTATGGATAATAAAGAGTCAATTAAGGTACTATATATAGCAGGAACAATATTCTATCGCTGTTAATTTTGAATGGTATAGAGTGGCTTTATAATTTAATGAAAAAGAGCCTGGGAGGATTAATGAGCTGGTGTCTTCAATGTCCTTTAGACAAAGGTGTTATAGAAGAATAAGAGTTTGGCTAGTATCAAAAGTCTACATATTTTAATAATATATTCTCATTTTGAAATGTACAAAAAGAACAATATTTAATTACTACAGTCTTGACCTCATAATCATTTAGTAATTTACTCAAAATAGTATTTTGAATTCTCACCAAAACTTCAGACTCCTGAAATGAGTATTCTGTGTTTGGTGGCTTACAACTAACAAAGACAAAGCATATGATGTCATTGAGAAAATTCCCTGCAAGAGGACATTACTACATTAACTCAGATTGCCTTCCATGCCACAACAGATCAGCTTAGGGAGGACGACTACACCCAGTAGAGAAGCAGTGGAGTGTGTGTTCATACCATGAGAAATTTGCACTCTTATTATCCTGTATGCCCTTACTAGGGATTCTAATATTATACTGTTTGAGAATGAGCATGTTTAATCAGGAATTAGATCCTTGGTTTAGCTCTTTCTAGGAATGTTCTTTGAGGGGATATAAGGTGGACTTTGGCAAACTTACCAAGAGGATTATGGAAAGAGATACATTCCTTACCACAGGGAAATTTCTTGCAATACAATGCACAGCAAGCCAAGAAAGGAAAATTAAGCAAGCAGCATCTAATTGTTAAAAGTAATTGGTTTCTCAATTGGAGAAGAAAATTTTCAATAAATATAGCTATCCTCATGTGGCAGTGAGGATACTAGAGTAAATTTTCTTTTTCCTCCTTCAGAGATATCTGTGAGATTACTGGCTGTGTTAGCATAAATGTCTGTTAATTTTATTTCTGCTGTGCATGCAAGTTTTTCTGTCTACAGTCAATAATAATCAGCTACTAGATTTGGAAAGGATTGGAATGGCAGGAACAGCTGGAAGGTTCTCACACGTCTCTGAATCTCAGCACAAAAATAGGCCAGATTAACAAGATGGTAAAACTAGAAACCTATGAATAACATTTACAGCAAATCTGTGTGTCAAGCTATTCCTACAAACCCCCAAATGCAGAGCTCTCAGGACACACTATCACCAGCTAGCAGGCTTGTGGGTAATTAGTGCTTTGTAGGACAAAGAAAAAAAAGTCACAGGGTTTCTTACAGTCCTGAGAATCACAGATAATCCAGACACCTTAAGTTACCCCTGACAATGGCTGAAGCTAGGGGTGACTTTACCAGACACATTTATGTAGTTCAGCAGATCTAACCAGGAGCCTCTTGGAGCACAAAGGCCTCATGTTCCTTAAAATTGCCATGTCTGGGTCCCACATTATGCAGCAAGTATTACAGAAGAGAGAAATAACAATAATTATTGACAAGAGAGGTGATGAAAGAGGTTGCCATATAAAATGGAGTAATATACTCCTCCTTGATATCTTGGAAAGCATGACATGTTATTTTAGGCAACTTCAAGAAAATAACAAAACAGAGACTGTGGTAAGAAATCTTATTTAAGTTCTACGCCTTCTTAAAACTGTGAAAGACCATATACAAGATTACTCTTCAAATAAACTCCTCTTAAGAAATATGCTAAAACTTTAAGAGAGATGGCTCAGCAGTTAGGAAAAGTGAGTCTCCTTATAAGAACCTGGGTTCATATCCCAGATACAATGGTCTATTAACTCCAATTCCAGAGTACCTAGTGTCCTGTTCTGGCTCTGTGAGAATCAAGCACGCATTCAGTGCATATATATTTATATATATAT
>NW_022196897.1:49951770-49963157 GCF_008632895.1 Mastomys coucha
TATATATATATATATATATATGCAAAATATTCAAACATATAAAATAAGTAAAGCTTTTAAAAAGGATATTTGCTGCTAGACAAAGAGTTACAGAAAACAAATGAGTGAGGAAAATATTCAATGTGTCAATCAAAAAGTATTTACTTATTTCAATAAAGCTGAAATAGTGGTTATTAAAATATACTAATTTCTCAATAATACATGTATATTTTTAAATTGAGAAGTTTGTTTTATTAGTTCATCACTTGGATTTTGCACACAAGCAAACCCCAGGCAGGAGAATGTGACATTTACCCATCACAGTAAAGAGTTGGGGGAATTGAACCTTGAATACTTTTTATTCACATTAGAGTTTATTGCCGCATCATGCATCATGCATCTGAAATTCTGGAAGATGATGTTTCTCATGAGTCGACAGCTGGACACAGACACTTCTGGTCTTCTTTCTCTGCATTCCTTTCCGTTGGGGAGTTTCTATTTTGTAAAGATCCTTATTTAAAATACCTATTTCTGGGCACAGGAAAGGGAAGTGACTGAAGTCAAAAAAGGGGAACTTCCATTTCTTCCCTGCCACATGACGTCTTCAGAATTACACATGTAAAAATATAAATACTTACATGGCTTCTCTTCTTTAAAAACCCATTTGCTTTTTGACTGTCAGCATATTAGAAAATAAAGGTGACTCCGAGGTTCTTATTGGCTAAGAGAATCTGTTTCTTAGTGGTTGTGTTAGGGGTTTAAAAACTGATGCTCTCAATTTTTCCCCTAACATTTAATCTGTTTCTTTTTTTATTTTTTATTTTTTTGAGTCTGTTAAAGCTTTTTATAACAAATTGGAAAATCATTGCTCATTCAGTGGGATTTAGATTTTTTTCTTTCCTGGATGAAAATGATACAACAAATCTGTTTTGGTGTCTTAAGAATCAATGAATTCTGGCTTAGTCAAAAGTCAAATAGTGATTGCTCATTCCCGGTGTCTGGGTTGTGCTTTCAAAAGTTTTGATCCTGTGTTTCCCCGTTTGCTAAATGATTAGACAATAATTTTAAAAATACATACATATTTTAATAAATTGTCTATTTATGCCATATAAAATTATTTCAATTCTTACAGACTAGCAACAACAGTTTTAACAAGGAGCAAATCCATTTATATTCTTTATCCAATTTATTTAACATTTTGTGGTTGATATTTTTTATTACAATTAATCAGAAAATGAGAACACTGACTGGAGGAACCAGAATATCTAGCTGCTTTTTTGGAAAAATAATGGAAAGCATTTTCTTCACATATCTTAGTCTTAAACAATGCCTTGATATACCCTGAAAAGCCAGAAACTAAGCAAGTTGAAATGAAGTTTGGAAGTCAGGCTCAGAAGTCAGATCCAGATCCAAACTTTATAGAAACTTATAGATCAAATTAATATTAATAATAGACAGTATTGAATCATTTAATGTATTTGACTGTGATTGCTTTTGCATGTGCATGTATATGTGTATGTGTGTGTAAGACAATCTCTCATGTCATTCCATAGTAACATCAATCACCTTAGTTTCAACACTGCATTTCTCATTGGCCCAGAACTGGTCCATTAACATAGATTGGTAGACAAGCACCAGGGATTCTCCTGTTTGTCCTCTCAGTGCTGGACTGGAAGGGTTTAGTACCAAGCTTCACTGTTCTACCTGTTTGGAATTCAATCAGGCATCATGCTTTCTTGGCACACATTTTACCTAATGAGCCATCTCCCTAGAACCCAACTTTCATCTTCCTGACAGTACTACAAAGAAAAATAAAACTATTTCTGGAAGATCACTTCTTTCTTTTTTTAAAAATAAAGAACAGGGAAAATATGAAGCTACATGGAATATTAACATTGTTTGGTATATCATCGTTGTAATTAGTGGTTGTTAGAAACACAGTATTCTCCTTGAAAATCAGATACTATTATACTTCTATTCACTCTCTTCTCCCTTTGTGCTAGAGTACTGAAAAATTTAACTATTATTAATAATCATAGTATGCATAGATTAGACACGGTGCTAAAACAATTTGTACGATATAATTTTGTTCTGTCAGATTAATGACACACTATCAAGTAGAGACATCTGGTTCCTACCTTGAATATCATGCTTTATCTCTACATGGAATCAATGAAATGTTGTCTCTCAGAGGAATATTACTCATCAGTTGTTTAAGTGGATTAAGATATTCTAAAAATAATTGCAACAATTATGCAATGATAGTCTGTCAGAGAGTGCTCTGTAGATATGATAGAAAGAACTCGACATGTGTTCCAATAGTTTAAGGAAGAGAAGTTGCATCCCCAGCTACATTATTATTCATGAATTTCAAATAGCCTGTAATTCTCTTTCTTGCAACTTTGGTTCTTGCAAACAGTGATCTCTGTGCCTGGAACATCCTCTTTCAACTTCTGATTCTCCCTGGACAGTTTCTATTTGCCCTCTAAAATCTTAAAGCATACCTCTTCCAGGGATTCCTCTTCAATTACCAATGCTCAGGCTTGTAACCATTTGCATATTCTATATTTACATTGTGCTCCTTAAGGGATCCAGCTTGGTTCATGTGTGGAAATATAGGTCTCTCTCATTTTTCCTGGAATTTAGTAGGGTTTCTATGGCTGCTGACATAAAATGTGGGCTCCTTGAAACCATGTATATGTAACATCATACATAGGATGCAGGTTGCATTTTTAAATTTAGAAATAAAGCTGGGTGAATATCTAGTAGGGACTAGAGAGAGAAATATGTTTTCATTTCAAAACAAAAATAAATTTCAAAAATGATATTATAGAGGTTGCTCAAAAAGCTATTGAGGAGTTATCAGCAGTGAAGAGAAGATTGTTTTAATGGTGATTATATCCTTAAAATAATTTTGGTATTTGACTAAACACTGCAGCTTGAGATAAATATCAACAATAGTAATAATAGAAAAGCACTCATTATAAAATATTTTTGATCCCTATTAACTCAATGAATCATTATTATCTCTACTGTATGCATGAGACACCTGACTTATAGTTAAATGAACCAGAAGAATGAAACATAAAGTTTCAACTCAATCAGCACAATACCATGGCTGAGATAATCTTTTCATCTTATTTTCCCAAAGTGATGAAGGCATATGACATTAAAAATTTAAGTTTTTGTGCTAGAGCATAGGAATTTGAAATGTCAGAAAACAAATTGACTTGTTATAAATTTACATATATGTATGTAATGTATAAATATGTATACATATACTTATTTTTATGAGTGTGGTTATTGGCATACAGTAAAATGGTAGATTTCAATAAAAATAAATTTCAAAATACACATTTATATTTAACAAAAGCAACTGTAAGCATTATGCATGATATCTAGGTGACAGTCATTCATTATTTCATGGATCAAGCAATGAAAATCTCATACTATTAAATGTCCAAAATTTGGCTTACAACACTGAGTTTTCAACACAGCCCTTAGCAATCACTAATCAACACATTATCACAAAAATAACAAAAATCAGCTGAGTATTGACTTGATTAGCTGCACTAGAATTTCTAACACTTCTAAGATATCATGTATGACAGACACAACACAATCAAGGAATCAGTCTATCAGCTATTCAAACACTGCATTCTTGTTTCTTAAAAAAGAGTAGAGGAAAGAAGAATATAAAATTTCTTATGTGGAAAATAGTTTCAAAAATGTTAGATTATAGAAAATATAGGACTTTTGCTATTTGAATTTTTACAAGGGTTGCAGCAAACACTATGATATTGGCTAATAACTGTAGGTGGAAATAGAATCATTATATCCACTGGTGATACTTTACCAGAGCACAAATATCATTTCAGTTTTCCTAATATATCTCCCATGCCACTGAAATTATATTTGACATTGACTAAATTACATGCTAGTTTTTGTAATTCAGTTTCCTTAGAGAAATGTGCCTGTTTCCAGAATGGGCACATGTTGATACATGTGAAAATTAAAAGAGACATAATAATGGCAAAATATTAATCTTATCTCAATGTGAACAATAACAATAACAAAAGAGTCAACTCAGAAAAGAAATCCAATTATTAAAATCTTAGAGGAAGACATTAGAGATATCACTTTTCTTTTCTCCAATGAATTTAAACTGACTAGTCATGGAACATTTTGTTGTATAGAAAATGTAGCCTTTACGTTGCAAGTTGTATATGTTAGCTCAAGATGAAGATAGGGGTCACTACTTAGAGCACTATCTCTTGAAAAATTATTAATTTGAAATATGTAATTTAAATATCTGCAGCCCCTAATAGCCAGATTTTCTCTCTCCACATGCAACCCAGGGTAGCCATGTTCCTTAGCTCTTCTCAAACTGAATCCCCAGCCTTTGAGCCTGAGCATTGGCCAACAGTCTCTACAACAACACATTGGCTTCTTTAGTGATTGAGGGGAAAATGGCTTTATGGCAACACAGACTATGAAAAAGAACAAAGACATGCAGGAAATATATCTTTGTCTCTAGTATTTAACTCAAAATCAATATTAATGTAGCATTAACTGGAAGAAACTCATGGAATCTCAGAAAGGAGCCTTATATTTGAACAAAACCTTTGATATGACAAAAGTCATAGAGATAATGTTAAATAAACATTTAGTACTCTTAAAGGATTTGCAATATGAATTAGGATATGCTCTGCAAAATATCATATATTTTGTAACCACTTGAACTCAGAACCCAAAGCATTGAATGCACTCTATACCACTGAGCTGTATCCCCAGGCCTTCTACCAAACTTGAGTTATATTACTTATTATTTTATACATACAAATTCCAAGTGTATATGATTATTTAGATCATACCAGGCTTGAGAAAAAGTGATGAAAAGTATTTTATAACATTTATAAAACTTATCCAAAGCTAAAAACAAAATGTATGTTAAGGAATATGTGTATGCGATGACATTGTGCTTAAGACATGCGTCAGCAAGGGATCCAGTGATGTCTCCTGCAAGTACATATCTTACTCCAGAAAGCTGAAATAATCCATTAGCGCAAGAGTAGGTATGGGTTTGCATATTCAAAGGCATTTATAAGTACCAGTCTGTGAAACTGAGGAGTGTAGTGCCAATTATATTATTGGAGTCTTGCTTACTACAGAGTATATGCTTATGAGAAGACTAGAAAATTATGTAGAATTTGCCTCTTCAGAGAATTGATATAACTAGGTGAATTCCATTTGCCTAACTCCTACCTAGGAAATTGTGTGCAAATTTTCATCCTTGTATATTTGCTGTATTCTAAGTCATAAAAATGTGACAAACTGGCCTACTGGTATTGGTTCAATTAATGGTATTCATTGTTCCCCATAGGCTGGTAAAAATGGACGGCTCTGTATTATGAATGACTGGCAAGTTTCAGCTAAAGAAGTTTCAGATTTTAAATTAACCTCTACACAACTAACAGCTTACAGAGAGGAGGATTCAGTAAAATGTTGGTAATTAGTGATGCAGCCAACAACATTGTATTTTTTTTCTTATCAGTGAATCATGAGATCCAAATAACACACATATGCACACACATACACACACATACACACACATCTTAAAATGCATTAAAAATTAAGTTTAAACACTTTAAACCAACTGTTAACTGGTGCTTCCAGCTGGAGCATTCATGATGCAATAAAATTAGAAAGTTGGAAAGAAAACACTGCACAGAAATGTACTTGATTTAAAAGTCAGACTTCACATTTCAAAGTTCCTGGTATTTCAGATGAGCTTCTGCTGTGCATGCCCACAGAGGTACACTTTCAAGTCACAGAAGAACGCTCTGCCAAATGTAAAATCCTTTGTGCTCCATTTGCAGACAGGAGAACTTAGGGGGTTTGCTGGGTACTGCCGGCTGCTGCAATTAGGATGGCTTAACCAACCCAGGAAACCATTTCTAGATCCCCATCCAACCAAAAGAACCCTAGGAATGTAGAACTTTTATAAATGTGAGAAAGTATACTTTCTTTAAAAGAACTTCAGTGATTAGGTGAATAATGATTGTGGTAATGATTGAACATAGGGATGTTGATGGGGAAGATGATAGTTGATGGGGAAGATGATGGTGATTGTGTTAGTGGTGAGAATAGGGATGATCATTGTGGTGGTGGTGATGATGATACCATGATGATGATGATGATGATGACGATGATGATGATGATGATGATGATGATGAGGAGGAGGAGGAGGAGGAGGAGCAGGAGGAGGTGGAGCAGGAGGAGAAGGAGGAGGACGCTTATAAAGTTAGAAGAAAGCCTTATATACCCAATGGCTGCTTTGTGCGTTGGGTGGGGACTTTTATCCTCTATGGTAGGCATGTTAATTATTCCCGTCTTACAGATAAAAATACTGTGTTAGAGTGTTAGATGGTCTGTCAAGGTCTTATCTAATCTAAGGCGGAGCACAGTTAGGAACTCAGATATGCCTCAGTATTGTACCACGCTCTATCACCTTTCCATTGGGCACAATTGAAGGTAGTCAGCTCCTCCAACACTATATCACTGCAGCTCTCGTCTATGTTACACATTTAATTTCAGAATGGATTGGAAGTCTTGATGTACTATTTGCCCTCAAGGACCTCCACTCACAGGAAAGCCAAGTCACCCATCTGCAGCTGCCTGTGGGAGGAAAAAGGCTTTGGAATAATGCTGGTCCACATTAATTGTCTCTTGTCTCTAAAAAAGCAATAACCACAATCAGAGGTTAGTCTGGTCATTTAAACCCACACTTTATGTTTTTGAAGTGTGTGTTACTGAGACCTTTAATGATCACAGTTGGAGTGAGGAGCTTTCTATTTCGGAAAGCCAGGAACATCTCCAGTTTTGTGGTGTTCCCTAGCAGCGCATCAGAATATGTGTTCACAGAAGCCCAAGGACAAAATTTCGCAGCATATCTTTTGGCAGGCCATTTTCCCTTAAGAGGTTCACGTTCAAATAAAGTGATCTTTGCATTTGGAATTTCCTAGAAGATCACACAAATCTGTTTGGCTATAAAACACTGGATTTCATCTTCGTTGTGTTTGTTTTATCGTGATTATAACCTTGAGGTTATGCAGTGCTGAAGCTGATGTTCCTTTTAAACTTGAAAACGTCAGAACAAAACTCATACATTTAAAAGAGGTAAAAACAAATGGAATCCATAACCTTTAAGAAAGGGACCTAGTGTCAAAGTATCCTTCTATGTGAAGGGTAGGGTATATGACTAAGACTGTACTACAAACCTACCGAATACCATTTATTTCTAATGAATATGTAACTGAAAGAAACATTTAATGAAAATTTAAATGTTTTTGAAGAAATCATTTTAGTGATGTATTTTCTTTTATTGCATAAGAATTCATTAAATCTTTCTATAATACATAAACAAAAGTGTATCTGTGAAGAATAAAGCAATGAAGAGCACTAAATCCCATTATAAAAGATATGTGAGATAACATAAATAGGTAAACACCTCAGATACTATTATCAAATGAGTTCTCAAAGGAGGTAAGTTGCATGAATAGATAGGAAGCAGGCATCACTGTGTCTAGCTTTTATACTGCAGGTCCTTGCCTACTAGGTCTGGGCAGTTGATGTTCTTGTGAGGTTTTCAATAGCCAGGTGCATGCTCCCCATGCTCAGAGCCTCTCCACCATGTAGCTCTGCAGGCGGAGACTTGCCCTTCCCTTTTCATCAAAACTGTCCACAAAAGTTACTTCTCAGCAACTCACTTTCTCTCTTCCCTAGTAAAAATTGCATTTCCCTATCCACCTCTCCATATCCTTTGCACCTCCTATTTTTCTTAACTTATATTGATTTCAAAAGTGTTATAGTACTTTCTTATGTATTCTATACATTGTCAGCACCTTCATTTCACTCTAGACTCATTGGGCAGAGCCTTTGTTTCTCTTTACTGCCACTTTGGCAGATCCAACAGTATAGAGTTGGAAAATCTGTGAAATGCTGAAAAAGATGAGGACAAAGCATATACAAGTTAAGTTTATAGTTAAAACATTAACGGAATTCAGATAACGTTCCAAAGTAAGGGAGTTTGGATTTATTTGTCAGCCAGAGTTCCAAACTAGGGGAGAGCTTCTTATTTGGCAGTCGGGGAATATGAGGTAGAAAACAGAGCAGAAAAAAAATAGTGGATCACAAACACACTGTGGATCACAGTGCTGAACTAACTGAAGCATGCAAGCCCAGGGGCAGAGGAAGGATAATTAGATTCCCCTTTAGGAGAACACCTTGTCCTCTCCTTAAAGACACAATCAAGGGATGGAAATTGACAGGGAAGAATAAAGACAGAAGTTTAAATGTGGAAAGAATGAAGACCAGTTAATGAAGATAGCTTATCTCCATGGTGTCTGGGCAGAAAATGGAAGGTATTCAACAGAATTTCAAAAACAGTTGCTAGAAAGGATGAAATGGACTTTCTGGATAGTGCATGTTTGAATACAAGACAATAAGTATCTATGCTAGATTATTAAAAGGAAAGAAACACAGGTATGATGTGCGAACTCAGGGAAATCAGCTCAGGAAGGCAGGTAGACAGCTGTGTGCAAGAAAAGAGAGACCATCTTTGGAACCATAGCTGCCATGTGGTACATACAGGACAGGTGGTTGCACTTGCCATGACTAGAGTCACAATTCAAACGATCAAGTTTATGCTTCTGCTGAATTGAGGGCAACAGTATGCTCATCACTTAAGCTGTCTTAGCAACGTGACTCCAAATGTGGCTCAGGTTTTTGTCACCTATAGAATAGCAATGTGTGTGAGAACCTATTTCATATGCCCATGGATGACTAAATGTGGTTAATTTTGAATCTAGACAAAAATATGGTAGTTTAAAAACTGAATAAATTTAAGACATTGTATCTAATACTTCTAAAATAGAACTTGAACCAGTATACGCACTACCTAATAATCTGATGGGTTTTCCTGATCCGTATGCTCATTCTTGGCTGTTTTGACAAGGTACTGATGACCAAACTGTAGAGCCAATGGACAGCAAACTTCTGCCACCCACTCACAGAACTGAGAAACAGTACAGGTGACCATCTGTAATAGAAGTCTACTAAGGTGGGAGCTCTTCTCAGTTCCAGTAGGAGTCTGGCACTCTCTGTACCTATTTCTCATAGAACTGACTTTGAAGATTTAGGCACAGCATTTAAGTTTTGCTACATCTTGTTCCCAACTTTTGTTCCAAAAATCTCCTGCAGCCAGATTTATTTGAACTTCTTATAACAGCTGAGAAAACAGGAGGCTTTTGTTTTACATGCTGTCTGTATCACAATACCTTTCCCCATCCTAACCAATCATCACTCCCTTCTGTTACTGCGGCACACAAACAATTCCTAAGTACTCATCTGTCTCCCAAGTGCTAACAAGCATCTTTCCACTTCGAATGTTCCTTGAAATTAAAATTACTAACTTGAAGTCTGTTGAATATGTATCTTGAATCCCCAGACATGCACAATGCTAATATAGTAAATGATACAGCTAGGTTATTAGGAATGGATACTAAACGGCATTTGTTCTGCACATCCATGGCTGTCAACAAGAAGATAATATGGGGAAGAGAATAAAACAAAAGATATATACATTACTTTCTAAAGGTGACAGTGAAAGTCTTGTCAATCACATGAACAGAAAAACTCCAAAGTTAAAATAGCTTTGATCTGTAGTTTTGTGAAATAAATTGAACATATAAAAATTTCCCCCAGAGAATCAAAAAGGACTTTGAGAGCCAGTTGTTCATTATTGGACCTTCAAACCCTTTACCTATCCTATATAAGTAAGATTAATATTGGGACAGCTATAGTAATTTAAACATAAACATTTATGTATGATACAAATAGAATGACTTAGTTTTAAATTTTTTTTAACCTGGCCATATTTTTTTATTAGATATCTTCTTTACTTACATGTCATATGATATCTCTTTCCCCAGGGTCTCCTCTAATAAAATAAAATAAAATAAAATAAAATAAAATAAAATAAAATAAAACCCAAAAAACAGAAACAAACCCCTCTTCCCTTCCCCCTCCCCCTGCTCACCACCTCACCCTCTCCTGCTTACTGGCCCTGGCATTCCCCTACACTGGGGCATAGAACCTTTATGGGCCAAGGGTCTTTTCTCCCATTGATGACTGTCTTAGCGATCCTCTATACATATGGTGCTGGAGCCATTAGTCCCACCATGTGTACTCTTTGGTTGATGGTTTAGTCCCTAGGAGCTCTGAGGGTACTAGTTAGTTCATACTGTTGTTCATCCTAAGCGGATGCAAGCCCTTCAGCTCCATGGGTCCTTTCTCTAGCTTCTTCATTGGGGACTCTGTACTCAGTCCAATGAATGGCTGTGAGTCTCTACTTCTGGATTAGTCAGGTACTGTCAAAGCCTCTCAGGAGACAGCTATATCAGGCTCCTGTCAGCCAGCACTTGCTGGCATCCACAATAGTGTCTGGATTTGATGACTGAATATGGGAAGGATTCCCAGGTGGAGCAGTCTCTGGATTGTCCTTCCTTCAGTCTCTGCTCCATAGTTAGTCTCTACAACTCCTTCCATGAGTATTTTGTTCCCCCTTTTATGGAGAAATGAAATATGCACATTTTGGTCTTCCTTCTTCTTTAGTATCTTGTGGTTTGTGGGTTGTACTTTGTGTAGTCTGAACTTCTGGGTAATATGCACTTATCAGAGAACGCATACCATGTGTGTTCTTTTGTGATTGGGTTACCTCACTCAGGATGATATTCTCCAGATCCATCCATTTCCCTAAGAATTTCATAAATTCGTTGTTTTTAATAGCTGAGAAGAACTCCATTGTGTAGATGTACCACATTTTCTGTATCCATTCCTCTGTTGAGGGACATCTGGGTTGTTTCCAGTTTCTGGCTAGTGTAAGTAAGGCTGCTATGAACATGGTGGAGCAGGTGTCCTTATTACATGTTGGAGCAGAGCATCTTCTGGGTAAATGCCTAGGAGTGGTGTTGCTGGGTCCTCAGGTAGTACTATGTCCAGTTTCCGGAGGAACCACCAAATTGATTTCCTGAGTGGTTATACCAGCTTGCAATTCCACCAGCAATGAAGGAGTGTTCCTCTTTCTCCACAACCTCTCCATCATCTGCTGTCACCTAAGTTTTTTATCCTAGCCATTCTGACTGGTGTGAGGTGGAATCTCTGGGTTGTTTTGATTTGCATTTCCCTGATGACTAAGGATATTGAACATTTCTTTAGGTGCTTCTCAGCCATTCCATATTCCTCAGTTGAGAATTCTTTGTTTAGCTCTGCCCTGTGAAAGTTCTGTGCCCCAGTGTAGGGGAATCCCAGGGCCAGAAAGTGGGAGAGGGCGGGGTGGCAGGCATGGG
>NW_022196897.1:49964291-49980706 GCF_008632895.1 Mastomys coucha
CACACACACACACACACACACACACACTTCTTTCAGGAAGTGTAACCAATTAGCACTATCTTACATTGATTTTTAGCAGAAAACATCCATCTACTGTAATGTTCTGTTAGAACAAGGATCCATTTCTCAAAAGCCTGTGTAGAAGGTGGCATTGAAATGTGCAGGGAGGGAAAGCTCATACCTGGCACATACTATAAGATGCACGTAGGCAGCAAGGATGCTGGCTCAGTTTGAGGGATTCTCAGAGGAGTGCCCGTTACTAAGCTTTGGGTAACTTTTTGTTCCCCGTGAATGTGTAATGCAACAACATTTTCCAAGAGATCAGGAGGAACTGCAAATCATTGCCTTTTAATGACAAATATAAATTTTAAAATTTAACCAACATTCATATAATATCATCAATTAAACATTTGGTATGGCCTGAAAACTAACTACCCCCCACCCATGGATTTATGTGAATATCCTCGTCAGTGTAACTTCCATTCAATCACCACAGAGGTGTGAAAAAAGTCACCTGTAAGATGAGGAAAATAACCATGACTACTTTTATAGTATAGATATGTATGGCTGAATAAAATTTTTATTAAAACAAATGAAAGAAGGCTCTAGGGTGATATGTTGAAGCCACGAGATAAGGGGTAGATATTCAAGGAGGATGTAGATATTTTTGGCCATGTTTTATTTAGCACATGCCCTCTGGGCTGAATATATTCCTAGCACAATAATCTCGATGTCTTCCCTGGGCCTTCATGTCAGCAGAGACTTTGAAAGGTATTGTATTTTTAGAACTCTTTCATGAAGGCTCCTATTGCCACCATTAATCTATTAGCCTCCAGATTTTCCAGGAAGGCTCTTGAAAATATACTGTAAGCACTAACACCTTAGTAGACTATAAATGGGAGAAAGTGCTGGCTTTTTGGGAACTGGTGATATTCTTTATTTCCATGCCTTAGTCTATGAACACCTAGAACTTGTATGTGGTGAATGAGTACTCTACCAGCGAGTGGGAAGCTCAGTGAGCAGCATAGTGCTAGAAAATTTAACTAGAGGCACGTTTGGTTCTTAGCAATTCAAAATAAAATAAAACAAGAAGGAAGTAGGCATACACTTGAAAGACCTTCTTAATAAACTAAACTAAAATCTAATATGAACTAAACTAAACTAAACTAAAGCCATGATATGGCCTACTTCTACTGACACTGAACATTTCCCCTAAGTGACTTCAAAGGAAACTCAGTTCATATAATTTTTCACTGTGAAGTGTACAGTTTTAACTATTTTATGTCTATGCAATAGCACAGAGTATTGTACTGATGCTTCAATGTCATTTTTCTCCATTGACAGCATATCTCCAACATGAGAAAGGGTGAAATTGTCAATTTAGAAGTTAAACAACTGGAGTAAGTTTTGAATACTTCATAGAGAAAGCATTACCTCATTCCATACTGCAGATATCTCAGTTCTTACAGTAAAACAGTTTTACAATAGCTATTACCTTCAAAAGAAAACCGAAGAAAAATGGGAGAGATTAAAACAGATAAGCCAAAAAATGTTAAAAGCAATAAATATGAATAACTCTGAAAGGGTGAAGAGCTCTAGATGACAAAAGGAGAGGAGCTGCCCAGTCCCCTCTTCCCATCTGCTTTTATCCCAGCTATCATTGTTGTGCGTTTAGGATGTTACATTTTCTCTTCAAAGCTTCACACCGGAGACCCCATGCTTTGATCAATGTGTGCTTTGCTCTGCTGTGCAAGACTCTTCAGAAGGCATTTTAAATGGTTCAATTTTGTCTAGAGTATGGCTCTTCCCACCCTATTTTATAGCCTGCAGAATTAAGACTCCAACTGCACAATTTTAACGTCAGCTGAACAAAAGCAGATTTTTTTTCAAGACAAAAAACAATGCTTTAATATTGTTTCCTCAAAAGACCTAAGTATACCTGTTGGTGTTCTCTGTGAGAACTTCTCAAGCTATGGTATCAACATTCTCTACAGCTCATCTCTCCTCCAGGACAAAAATCAATTTTCTGGTATCTCCAGTGCAATTCTGAGCCTCCTCTGCAACCAGCCACTCAATCTCTCATCCAGTTTGTCATAAACAGGGAGCTGTCTCCCTGCTGTGCAAGGGAAGAGTGACTGAGGTAAATTATTAATCTAAACTGACAATGGCTTAAACTTTTTGGGGTTTTGTACAGGCGTCTCTTAAGCATTCTTTAAATAAAGCACAATGAAGTAATAATTTAGTTTCAAAATGTTCTTGAAATAAGTTCATTTGTATTTTCTCAATCCCAGTATCTTAAAAGAAAGATGTATTTATTTTTGTTTTGTATGTGTAGGTGTTTTACCTGCTTGTATGTCTGTTTAACAAGGGGCTAGTTCTCACAAAAACCAGAAACAAGCATAAGATTTGTTTGAGTGGAAGCTATAGACAGTTATTGGTTGTGGGCCTTGGGAAGTGAACCTGGATCCTCTTCAAGAGCAACAAGTGCTCTTAACTGGAAAGCCATGTCTCCAGCTCCAATTCTAGCATTTTATTTTTTTCCCTTTTATTGGATATTTTCTTTATTTACATATCAAATGTTATCCCCTATCCAGGTCTCCTCTCTGGAAATCTATCCCATCCTCCCACTCCCTGCCTCTATGAGAGTACTCCTTCCTCTGCTCACTCCTGCCTTCTCACCCTGGCACTCCCCTGCACTGGAGAATTGAAGCCTCTCAGACACAAGGGTCTCTCCTCTCACTGATATCCAACAAGGCCATCCCCTGCCACATATGTGGCTGGAGCCATGGGTCTTTCCATGTGTAGTCTTTGGCTGGTGGTCTGGTCCCCAGGAGCTTAAGGAGGTCTGGCCAGATGGTACTGTTGTTCCAACTGTTCTGAACACCCCCTCAGCACCTTCAGTCCCTTATCCAAACCTATCAGGAATCCTGTGGTCAGTCCAATGGTTGGCTATGAGTGTCCACCTCTATATTTGTCAGGCTCTGGCAGAGACTCTCAGGAGACAGCCATATCAGGCTCCTGTAGGCATGCACTTCCTGGTATCCACAATAGTGTCTGGGTTTGGTGTCTGCATGTGGGATGGATCCTCAGGTGGGGCAGTCTCTGGATGACCTTTCCTTCAGTATCTGCTGCACATTTTATCTCCATATTTCCTCCTGTGAGTATTATTTTCCCCTTCTAAGAAGCACTGAAGCATCCATGCTTTGGTCTTTCTTCTTTCTTCTTTGGTCTGTGAATTATATCTTGGGTATTCTAAGCTTTTGGGCTAATATCCACTTATCAGTGAGTGCATACCATGTGTGTTCTTTTGTGACTGAGTTACCTCACTAAGGATGATATTTTCAAGTTCCATCCATTTGCCTGTGAATTTCATGAAGTCATTGTTTTTATTAGCTGAATAGTACTTCATTGTGTAAATATACCACATTTTCTATCTCTATTCCTCTGTTTAGGGATACTTTAGGCCTGGATGTATGACTAACTGAAATATATGTAAAAAAAAAATCCTGGTAATAGTAAGAGGTCTCTGAATGGCCAATGATGCAATTTCACTCAAAGCACAGAACATAATACATGGAATGTTTCTGACAGTGCTTGCCTGACAGGAATTCTATACCTCCAGCCTTGCTTCTGAACACATTACCACTGAGAATAGGGTTGAACCACGTAGTACCAATAATGGCTGCTCTTCCTAGCTCAGCTCAGACCTAAAACCATTAGAGGGCTGAGTTGAATTATATTTTTGCAGGACATACAGAGTTTTCTGCTTTTATAAAAGATAATTGTTTAATTTTGGAAGCCAGTGCTTTAACAGTTTTTAAGGTCACTCCTCAGTATGTACTAATCAAACCCAATTAGATTATTACAATATTTAATATGAAACTTTCATTTTGAGTTACTGACTTGAGTTTCATATAGACAAGTATTAAAATAACTTTGGCTTGTGACTGGGGAACACTTTCTAAATGACTGTAAACATACTGCTGCTATTTTATACCATATATATGGCAGTATTGATGAATACTGATCAATTATTTTAAAGGTCCAATGGTCATCCATTACATCCTGAGATACATGATATCTAGCTATTACTAAATTCTACATGTAAAAATGAACAAGTCCATCTATCTTATTAGTATGCATATTTGAACTTGTCTTTAATGTGTGGTTGAAGTATGTGTATTCCAAAAACTGTTTTTAAATAAATATATTTGTAATTTACAATTTAATTTGCACACACTTTTTGTACACCTGTAATTTCAGGTTCACCTAACTTTTCTGAATTCTAAAGATGTGGCAAGTGTTAAAAGTTGAAGAAACCCAGTTCTAGAAGACATATACTATTATTTTATAAACAAATGCCCAGGTCTTGCCCTGCTAGCAATTTTTTTGCTGTTGACTTTCAAACAAATAATTTATATGGCCAATTTCAAAGGATAAAGGTGAGTTTAGCTTTAATATTGCAAGTGCCATTTGTCCCAGTGGCTCACTGAGTTTGCCAGATCAGGGGTCAGTTACTCTTACTTGATTTAAATGAAGAGGAGAAGAAAGCACATGAGGTTGTGAAGTGTCGGCCGAGTATGGTGGTTGCAAGATCTAGGTGCCTGGCTATAATCACTCTTGATTTCAGTCATGTAGGGGACGAGATGTGTTCAGACTTGAAACAACTGCTTCCAAATATTGGAACGGCAGTTTTTCATGTGTGGAGACAGACTTCATGGGTAAAGCATTCACTATGATAGAGGAAACACGTGGAAGTGCCTGTTTTAGCTATTGAGATGGAGAGTGACTAAAAGGTGAATTTTGAGACAAGGAAGTGCTAAGAAAATTGCTGTCTGAGCCTGAAAGTGTCTGTCAGGCCGAGAGCTTGCCTTGTAGCTGGCAGCTGTGAGCAAAATCCAGGGTGGTTTGATCTGCAACTTCACTTAAGACTTCCTCTTTACAGAAACCTCCCAAGGTGAAAGGCACAATCAGGGTGAGAGTTAAGAAGCAACTTAATAACCATATTTGATGAGTTCCAGAAAAATCACTCCCCTTAGCTTACTGACTACTAACCACATCAATTACATAGATTTGTGAAAGCAGCTAAAAATGAAAAAAGCTAGAGTACTTGAAGTCTTGTTAGTGCTTTAATTCTGCATTCTTTACTGATTTGATGAAAAAAAATACACTTAGTTTCTCAAATGACAATGAAGTAGAAATGTACTGCTAAAATCTAAGGGATGTTTCCATAGCATGATACAATGTACAGCATCCATAAACGGAGGACATCTGTTCATTTGCCAGCTACCAACTCATTGCTAAAGAGTCAGGTTTATTTGAGCTTTGAGTCTTAGGTCACACCAAAAGGGATTTGCCTGAGAGGAGCAGCTCTGGCATCCTCTGCATAGGCATAAGGTGATTGGATCATCTCAGATATGGTTTTTTCCCCCCTTACCAAACCTTATAGAGTATTGGCCATTGAAACGCATAAAAGAAAGCTGTTCTAAGCCAGTGAAAAGAATACGATGTAAATCCATAGCTAGTGCATGTGACTATAAAGACTATAGCAAAGAGAGCAGAGAGGGAAGGAAGATGACACATACTCTAAGTCAGAAGTCAGGAAATAGCACTCCTGACATCTGAAATATTTCCTGAAGACTCTCAAAGAAGTGACCAAATCATCAGACTAAGGCTTTTTATGGAAATGTCTATATGGATCTGTGAAGTGATTCTGATAAAATAGGAGGGCTAGCATGCTTTTGCTGCAATGGGACAGATAGTAATCATTTTAGGCATTTCAGTCCACAGAGTTCCTATTGAAAAAATCAGTCCAGCCATGATAGAGTGACAGCAACTCCAGAGAAGATACATGATATATGGACTGCTATGCGCCCATAGGTTTTCCTATGGACATTGCATTCTGAATTCTACATGATGTTTACTCAATACAAAATGCCATTAAAATTGATTTGTTTTAAAATGTTTATACCTAGCTCATGCCTGTGACTACAGAGTCAATGAGGGACATTTGACCAATGGATGAGAATTTGCTGACCATTACTCTAAATCTGTAAGTTAGATGAGGTGTGTTTGAAATGCCATGGTAATTGTGAAGAAAGCCACAATTACAAATTTTTTAAACACATTGTAATACTTAGTGCAGATTTTCAGGGTATTTCTTTATCTTCCTTCAACCCCATGTTCACTATTGGTATGTAAATTACATGGCACCTGATCCTATAAGTGCCTCTAAATTCTTGAATTAGCAAGAACTACAGCCTCAGTAAGTGGAAAAATGGGTGACTATTCCTCTGTTTCTTATACTGACTGGGATATGTTATTCCACTTGGTTAATAGGATGCTAGAGGCAGAGATGAAAGCTGAGACTTGAACCAAGCTTCAATGTTTCTATCAAGTGCTTTTATTCAAACATTGGTGTGAGACTCTGATGGGGATATGTGAGTGACAGAGCTTGAACTCCACAATGCTACACAAGTACATCACAGGCAGCCTATGCATGTGGAAAACTCAGTACAGATCCACAGACCAACCTTGCCAATCGAAAAATAAGCTTTTTGTGCGATATTGGCCAAGCTCAGCTAATCCACGTGGATATTTATAAGAGCACTGAACTTCAATTTTGTGTATGCTTATTTTATGACATTCTCATGGCAAGATGCAACTGATATGTTAGGGTAGGTATTCTCCTTGATGTTCTAGAAGGGGCTAAACTTGGCCATGTTATGAAATTAATTGTAGAGGAGAAAAAACAACTCTATTATTTAATTCTGAAGAACTTTTTAAAGGAAATCTGTTGAAACTGGAAATGTGGATTGTCCTAACCTGCACAACTACTCACAGGTATGTCAAAGAAGAGAATTTCTTGTTTCTACTTGCACATTTAAATCAAAAGGAACAAAGAATATAGCAATTATAAGGCAAGCACACTGACTTTTAAGAAAAAATGCAAAAAGAAACAGCATAAAGAAACAAGAATAATTACTTTATTGAGATAGGAATTTGCTTATATTTATTACCTTTAGAAATGTTTTGTTCAAAAAAAAAAAAAAAGAAATGTTTTGTTCAAGGCAAACTATATCTACTTATACAAGTGATGTCCTGTCTAGGGATTGCTAATAATTTTAAGTTTTGGACTGAGGAATCAATAGAAATACTTCTGAAGTTCTATAAATGAAAGTTAATGTTAAATATTGTGAAACCAGATCACATAAAAAGCTTTGTAGCCTTCCAGACAGGTTTTACTGAGATGCAAAGGTTTAATTTTTAAAATGATTTTGTTGTATATTCTACATCATAAAATGAGGCATTTGAAAATGTTATCTCAAAAATTGTTTTATTTATTTGTTGTAATTTTATTATATAAGGAATCATTCTTCAAATGCCATTGAACAAAGTATGTATTAGTTTAAAATATATTGCTTTAGAATGTGTACTGCCTCATACCATTGGATTGGTATTTACTTTGGTTGGGCTACAAGTTGTAAAAAGATAACCCAGATTATCATTATGTAAAAATCATATACGAAGGCTAGTATAGTCTCATGTGGGTTATGAAGTTAGAAGTAGGTTTAGAACTCCATTATGTCAAAAAGAAGCTTAGAGAGGGACAAGGGAGAGAGTGTATGTATAAAGTTATTTGGCAAAACTTGGGTTTTTATTAACTATTTTATTTGAGGAATATGTATCATCATAATCAAATAGTAAATAATAATTTCCAAGAAACAGTGCATGTATGTGTCTGGAAAAAATTAAGCTTTAATTTTTATAGGAAAAATGAGACTTATAAAAGGCCAGTGAATTTTATGAGTTTTAGCCTATCACTAAATGGAAAGCCTGAAGCAATACCGACCAACTGCAAATCTTAATCTTACTTTACTCTGTATTTTTAAAAAAATGCCTGAATATTAGAGTGTCCAAGAACTTTCAAAGAGGTTTACTCATCAAGAATTCCCTCTGATTAGAGAGCCCTGATGCTGCAAAATATATTTCTTGATTTCCCTATATACTGTTTCAGTTTTCATAGTAGCTAGTTGGAATTTTATTACAAAAACATCATATGTTCTAAATAGTAATCCTAGAAACACAAAGGTCAAAAACATGGAAATGATATTACTCTTTCGAGACAGAATTTGTGACTTTGAACTGACTGGGAGACAAGAATTAAATTAATAAAATCAGAGATTTTTTTTTAAAAAAATGAGCATTACAATAAATATTCTTATACCAACAATATACATGAAATATTTGAAAACCTATTTTAAAATAAACTTGGGAAAATCTAGAAGAAATAGAAAACTTGACAGACATACATGAACAAAAGAATTAAACCAAGAGGAAGAAACTAAATACATATACATACACACATACACATGGCCAGCCTCCCAAACTTGATCAAAAACATAAAAGAATTTAGTAAAATTTAATACAAATGAAATTCAATTTATAACTTCTATTTTTTTATTTTTAATTTGATTTTTCAATGCTACTGAGAGAAGGTCTTGCTAGACTTTTCAGGCTGGTCTAAAACTTATAGGTTAAAGAAAGCACCCATTAATCCCTTAAATAGCTGGGGCTGTAATTATGTATCACCAGGACCTGTTTAATGCAACATTCTATTTTGAAGTGATACAGTTTTTCAGGGTCTTATGAAAAAATTTAAGCAATATCATGTATACCATTGACCTAGTTTCTCTCCCAAGCTAGCAGCTTGAAAAGCTATGGTACAATATCACAGTCTGGATACTGTGTGACACAACCTGGACTCAGTCTGTTTTCATGTCTATAAGACCCCTCATGTTTTTGCAGACACCTCTTCACTCCTACATACACATCCTCTGTGTCTCCCATGAATAATAATCTGCTTCCCATACCTACATTTTCTCATTCAGGAATATTATACTAAAAAATATTATACTAATGAAATAATATGGTGTCTAATCTCTAGGGGATTAATTCTTTATTACTCAGTGTAATTAATCCCTTGGACCTTCATCTAGATTATTGAAAACTCCCAGTTCATTTTGTCTTTGCTGATGAGTAGTAGTCTATGTTAAAGACCATCACAATGTGCTTAACCACTTAGCCACTGAAGGACATATGAGATGTCCTTCCTGTCACTGACTGTTATAAATAAAGCTGTCATAAAATTCCAGATGATTTTATATGAACCTGTCTTTATTTCTCTAGGATAAAGGGCTCAAGAACTGCTGCCTCATTTGGTATTTACATGGTTAGAAAAATTATGAGCTCTTTTCTCAATGGATGGTACCATGTTTTTTTCATAACAACAATATATGAATTGTCCAACTTCTCCGCCTCTGTCAATATTCTCTGGTTTTCATTTACTTTTACTTAGTCATTCTGAGCTCTGTATGGCTACAATCTTCTCTTGGCTAAATTTGTGTTTCTCTAGTGTTTAGTGATATTAAATGCAGGTAGCAATAAAAGGAGTAATTAAATCATTGACACTGATTTACAAATGACTAAGATTTTATAAAAGTTCTAAAGCTCTCTCTCTCTCTCTCTCTCTCTCTTTCTGTTTGTATGTGTGTGTGTGTGTACACACACACACACACACACACACACACACACGTATATATGCACAGAGATAGAAGAAGGGAGAGGGGTAGGGAGGGAGGGATGGAGGGAGGGGGAAGAGGAGAAGAGAAGGAGGGATGGAAATAGGGAAGAAGAGAGGGAGAACGATACAGAAAAACAGAGAGACACACATAGAGAAACAAAGATCCAGATATCATAGAAAGAGAAAGAGAGAGACAGAAAGACAAAGAGAAAGATGGACAGGCAGGCAGGCTGGCAGACAGACAGAGGCTTGATATTATGGAAGAATTTTAAACCAGCAACCTGGTGACTCTGGCAAAGACTTTCTAGATTTTTATGATCTAGCTGGAATGCAGATATGCCCTGGATTACAGTATGATCTGGCTAAAATATATACACACCCTTAGTATATACCTTTAATATCTGACAATTAAGGTAAGGTTTGTAGAAGGAAGCACCTATATGTGAAAATAACATATAACTTAGGGGCAAAGTGACAAGTCAGAGGAAAATTTCATAGAATGAGTCAGAGATAAGATATGCCCAACACACATAAGAACAGCACAAGAATATTAGAACATATTGGCAAAGTTAGTATGAGGCCAAGCAGATCAATTCAGTCAAAAGCCAAAAGAAGCTAGATTGAATCAGTCATCTCTGAAGATTAGATTGTAGGGGGGCTAGAAGATTCCAGGCCCAGGCCTAGGGAATAGTTAGTACAAGGAAAGAAACTCTGGGTTCAGTCTAAGTTGTGTACAGCTCTCATCATCTGAGAAAACAGAAGCAACATTTACATTAATATGATCCAATCCCCTATGAGAAGGCTTTTCAATCTAAATCCACAGACTCATGCATAAGTTTAATATACTACTGATTAAAATTAATCTAATACTTTTGAGCTGTATAAAATACACCAAAGTTAACAGACTAATAGTAAACAAGAAAATTGTATTGCAAAGCACTAATGTACAGCAAATTCTCTACAAGGCATTTAATATTCTCAGTATGCTTACAAGCAATATACATAATTTAATCTGAAACACTAAAATATTACCTTCATGCCAAAAAAAGGAGAATTTAAAATGCAAGAATCTAAAATCAAACCCAGGTATATTTTATACACTTAGTTTTAAAAGTGATTGCTTTCTAATTTCATAAGGATATAATATTTACCCTTGAGAGAAAAATGCTAAATACTAATTTAATTACTAGAAAAATAAATTCAGTTCCTTAAATTTTTGGTAAAAATTAATTCATGATGATTGTCTTTACATTTACTATAACAATGAATCATTAAAACAGTTTATTTATATTTAATAATTTCTACTTCTCTGATTATACTGACTAAATTGGTATGTCCTGACAGTGTAACTCTGCTTGACATTCCCCATAGGTTTTCTAAACAAGTGACTTTGTAATATTCATAGAGATATTTTAAGCCTTTTCTATATCAGAAGAAAACTATTCACTTTTTTCCTATTATATTCCCAATACTGGAAGGGATAGGTGAACAGGATGCCCTCTGTATGAGGACTAAATCCAAAAGTACCTAAGAAGGGTAAGATCATAGAAGAATGAAAACCTTTAGTGGATACTTGAAGCTCTAGAAATTCCAAAAATTATTATTTAGTTTTAAAATGGTAGACCTTATTTAACTAGACTTATTATACTACAATTTAATTTTAAAAAGGCATACTGTATTTAACTAGATTTATTGTTACATAAAGAAACGATGTAATTTTTAATCATCTTAATCTGTGGCGCTCAAGTGGTATCTGTCCTTCAGACTCTACCTGTAGGAAAATGGGACTCTTATTTCAATGACTGTCATTCTCCAAGCTTCTGCAACAACTCTTGGTAATTACTTTCAAATCTTGTAAAAATTTAATTTTAGTATAATCTGTAATGGATATGTTGTATATTCTGTAATGGTTACACTGCATCCAGTTGAGAGAGGACTTGGTTTTAGAAATAAGAAGAAGTCATTTCATGCCCATGGCAGGGAACAGGACACAGACAAAACAGACCTCATAAATGTTTCATCAAAAACTGATTTGAGTGGAACCCGATGAGACTCTCCTTTTCACGCACTGCCTATCTAGTTTCTGTGTAATAACTGCCAAAACAGGATCGAGATTTATTTTGAATGACACAGTAAAAAAGAAATGAGTTGAATGGAAGAATATACACTTTGTTGTCTCTGTTATGACAAACTTGATTTATGTTTAAAATACACCGGTTCATTTTTTTACAGGAATATACACAGAATGTAAAATGAAGTATTTATCCCTCCAGGTTCTATGAATCCTGTAATTTCAAGTATTTTTGATCCTGCATCTGTATGCCTTTGGGTTGCTTTTTAAAAACAATCAGAAAAGAATTTGGATCCAAGAAGTCCCAGCTGTGTTCCAATTCAGTGATCTTTCTCTCTTTGTGGAAGACAGTACATGGAGGCATAAATGCTTGTCCTCAGTTAGGTGTGTGACAGTTGAAAATTTCAGCCAAAGAACCAGGTGCTATTTATATTCTTAAATATTTATTTGAATTTTATTTGTGGATGTGTCTGAAGGTGTTTGTGTCTGAATGAGTGTATGGTGTGTGTGTGTGTGTCTATGAAGGCCTAAATTAAGTGTTGTATCCCCAAGAACTGGGATAAGTAATTCTGAATTGACTGATGTTGGTGCTAGAAAAGGAACCAAGGTCTTCTGGAAGAACAGAGAATTTTCTTAACCACTGAACTATCTCTCTAACTCCATTATGCCTCAGGTTATATTGATTCCAACATGCATGGAAGACTGATCTCTACCATATTTTTCATGCTAACTATGTTTTTATTCAGGGCATTGGTGAAAACAATATATTTCACAGGATGTTGTAAAAATGTCTCACAGAGTGAATATTTATAGTTACTCTCTCAGGAAAACACAGTAAGCTTACATACACCATGGTAGACTAGTATAAGCTATTTCCAGTTACATACATGCTGCCTACATAAGCTGTAGATTCTATTTGTTTATTCTTAATGAATGAGATTATAAACCCTTGCTTGCATTATGAAAAGGTTGCAATGTCAAACTGCTGGAAGCAAGCAAAAAAAAAAGTAGAAAAACTGGAAATTCTGAGAATACTTGTTTTAAAGTGTTTAAAGTGGATTCTTGTTCCTTTTTTTTTGGTTTTTTGTTTGTTTGGTTTTTTTCGAGACAGGGTTTCTCTGAGTAGCCCTGGAACTCACTCTGTAGACCAGGCTGGCCTTGAACTTAGAAATCCACCTGCCTCTGCCTCCCAAGTGCTGGGATTAAAGGCATGTGCCACTATGCCCGGCTCCTTTATTTTCAAGTATCCACAAAACATCTCTTATTTCTTAGGAAGGCATAAAGTCTCTAGCACATTTTAGCAAGAAACAGTCATTGTGTATTATAGGAGAAATCCCTGTCTATGCAAATAGCAGTTTTAAACAGATGGAGTAAAACCCCTAATTTTTGCAACTTTGTTTTTAAATAGGAATATGTGGGCTACATACCAAATACTAAAACATGACTTCAACCTACTCAAAATCTCAAATTGTTCGCTATTTTCAATCAACATCATTAAGTTCAGTTAAAAAATAAAAATAATTTAAACAAGCAAACTAATAAGAATGCCAAATTAGAAGAGGTCACTATAATTGAACAACCTGGTTTGACATACTTCTCTCCATTTGTTAACAGTTTTTGAGTGGTTTCCTGCCTATTTATGTGTAGCATAGGCTAAAGTTGTACATACATTCTATTATGTTTAAATAATACTCCAATATATTTGTTGTGGCAGGAAAAACTTATATAAAGTCCTTGATCCTGCCGCTTCATGTTTTTGCTATCTTGCAAGTAGCTGGAAACTGGACCTAAACAAAGGTCCTTCATCTTCATTAAGCCAAGTTTCAACCTAAATCAAGTACTCTCACTTGCATGCTTACTCTGAGTCCAGTGGAATTTGTATTTCTGCAACTATTGTTTTCAGAAATATCATTCTTTAAATAGCTTTACAAAAGATGACTACAAATAAATGACATTCATAAAAACTACAAGCAAGTGCCACATTTCAGGAAGAACTTTAAAACTATTATGAACATATGGACAAAAGTTTAAAACCTATGGGGGTATAGTTCTCCATCTTCAAATTTTTAAGCTGTATGAAGTAATAGGGCATAAAACAATGAATCATTATTTAAAATAGAAATGATGAGTACATTTTTCCTACAGAGACAATAAATGTAGAAATCTTCCCCTGACTGTGGCACTATTTATAGTATTGGTGGTTTCTGGGGAAGGGTGAATCAGTTTTCTTTAAGGGTCTGGCCCCTGGATGATCACCTGTGCTCCAGTAGATTATGCCACATTCAAGACAATGTAGGAAGAACAAAGTGGATTTAATGGGTTGTTAATTAAAATATGAAAGAACAAGAAGCTGGAATGGGTGGGTTGGTGAGCAGGGGGAGGGAGGATAGGATATGTAGCCATCTTGACCATTTGCCCAATTTTTAATTAAATTTTCAATTTAAGATTTATGCTGTTATTTTTATTATTGTTTTAAGTACATCATAACTCTTTCTAGTAGTCTTTCATCAGAAATAGTAATTCTTCTGAAGTTCTATCAGAGATGACCTCTGTGACTTTAAACAAATAAAGGATATGAAAGGAAAATGATAATTATCAACATATGATTGGTACTCGATACATGAATTTAGCAAAATATTAGTCTGAATTTTAGTGGCATGTATTATCTACATATGTGAAGAGGTAAAGAAGAGAACATAAAAGGTCAAAAGCGTGATGGTTGTAATCATAACCAATGCCCAACTGATAACGGTTTTAGTTCCAGGTTCTGTGAGATTTTGTATTCGGTAAGTTGGAAAGAAAAATTCTAGAAACTCTAGTTTGAGTTGTGATTGTGGAAAATAAATTAGATAAACTTACCAAAGTTTAAGTAATAAGCCACAGAAGAGTTTGAGCTTGACAAATTCACCCTATCTAACAACTTTCAGTAGATTGTACTCATTAGCATAATTAGACCTACTATGCATATATTATATAGTACTAAGAAAATTTTAAAATAGACATGATGAGAATGACCATTATCAAAGAAAATGGTTGCTTTTTAAAATGTCATGAAAAAAATCTCTGAAAATTGCTTTTTATTTCATGACTCACTGAATGTGTATTTATTTTTGATTTTTTCTTTTTTTCTGAAAAGCTAAGGTCACATTAGCCAACTGCTTGCTGGTGGACATTTCTGTAATTTAAAAATCAAAGTTCATATTTTCAATTTTAGCCATACCAAGGGCTCTCTCAACTCAATTTTATTTAGATTAGAGGATTATTCAAATGTTTTTCCTAGTATAATAAGATTAACTTACAAATTGGAACTTGATTATAACAAATACAAATTCTTTGTTGGTCATATCCATGTATGCGCTTCAGCACTACATCACTTGAAGGGGCTTATTCCAATAGATTACTGTGGGGTTAAGGGGATCTTATTTGAAAATGTCCAATTGCTTTCAGATTTAGAGAGGAATTATTTATGGTCACTTCACATATACTTTTACAATTAATATCATTTGGGGCAGTATTAGTTTCTAGAAAATTACTTGGTCATAAGATTACGATAAATGGTCTGAAAAATAAAACAAATGTTCCCACAACTTTAACGCAATGACTTTTGCTAAAGGAACTCTGTGTCATCTAATGTTTAATTATATGTTCCACTATAAACCTTGTTTACTATAGTCATCCAGTGAAAACAGAGCCCAAATTACCCAGAAACCCAGTACTCAGCTCATGTGATTTTCCAGTCATCAGTAATGTTACATTTACATTTTTATCCACATTCTCTAAACATCATATTATTTTATAAGAGAAAATCCTTTAATCTTTTGTTTGTACATATTTCAGCATGTAAAAGAGTATATTCTTTCAAAACCAACACATAACCAGGGTGCTTTTTCTTTAAAAATATAAGCAAAGCTTCTTAATACTATTATTAAATAAAAGTGTAAATTTCTTTGCAGTTTGAAAACCTTTGAATTGGGACACAGTAAGATCCACTAATTGCATTTGTCAGTAAGAGAAGACATAAGAACACAGATAACTAGTAATTGAAGCACTGAGCTTATAGCTTGAAAGCTCTTTAATTTTTTTTATATAACTTGGCCCCCAAAATGCACCAATTATGACCAGGTGATTTTTGAGGAATCTCTCCCAATCTTTCATAAAGCTAAAAATAAAAGGAGAATCTCAATAATTCATTTAATTGACTTGATATCAAAATACGACAAAGATGTGGAAGAGTGACAATACTTCCCAGTGTTATTCATGAACACAAATACATACATTCTAAAAAGTACAGAAGGTGCTGACTGCCAAAATAATTAGGTCTGACTCTGTCACTTCACTCCACAGAAAATTAAATAGCAGGAGATTATTGACAGATCTGAAATTTTATTATATATTTTAACAAGCATTTAATGTCTCGAAGAAAAAGTATTTTCTTTTGAAATAACATCTTTCTATGGATGATGTCCAGCCTGGCTTTGTGCTTGCTATATAGCCCTGTCTGATTTTGTATTCATGATAACCCTCCTGCCTTGGGTTCCTAAGCACTGCACTTATTGGCATTTATTACCACTCATGGGGGTAAAATTATATCTTAAGATTCAAAGTACAAAAGAAAATAGTTTGTAAAATCTGATGGCTAATAGAATAAGAAGCAACTTTCTCATGAAAGGAACAATTAATTTCCATGACAAACAATATGGAAAGAACAGGGATACTAATTTGACTCTGACCTATATTAACTTTCAGGGTTTATCCCCTCCT
>NW_022196897.1:49980716-50028575 GCF_008632895.1 Mastomys coucha
ACACCAAACACACAAACGTCCACACATATATAGAAATAGCTCTACTTGCTTGAACTTTGACATTTTTTTGTTTTGTAATCAGAAATTCATTAAGTGTTAGTTAGCATGTACCTGAAAAGATTCTAGTGAAGCTCAAGAACTTAACTTGGAATAATAAATAAATCCACAAAAAAATTAGAATTAAAATATGAGATTTTTATGAACATGGATTACTCATGCCATTTCAGCAAAATGCAGGGAGCCCTCTATACATCACCAATATTACTAAAAACAACAACAGACATCAAAACAAATAAACAAACAAAAAATCTTTGTTGTCATTGAGCCAGATTGTGCCCCAACTAAAGTATTACGCTGCTTTGTATGTATAAATCATTTGTTGACATTGGGATATCTGGTGAATTAAGAACACGAATTCCATTTCTTTCAACCTGACAGATTATTCTACATATGACCTAAAGGTCTGGGTATCCAAGATCTGTCCAGGACCCAGGCTTGCCTAAGGGAACTGAGCAAATGTAATCACCAGCCTTCAGATTCTTTTGACAAAAATAACTTGGCCAGTAAGTTTCCAACTCTGAATGAAAACATATGAAATCCTCTGGATGAACCAGTAACCAATTTCTTCCCAGTTTTTCCCATTTTTTTAGTTTTTTTGCATTTTGCCTTTAATGTGTACTTTGCCCAGTGTGTTAGGTTGAGCCTTTCTCCAAAACATAAACTACTGTCCAAAACACAATTCTTTCTTCTGACAGTATTTCTCCCCAAGTCACTATCCTATAAATAACTTTCTTTGGCCATTAACCTAGACACATACCATGACCAAGCAAAAGCTTGGCTCTGCCTTCTGTATTTGTTCATCAGCCTGTAGATCAGGATTTCTGTAGATGAGAGCTCCTGCCTTTGGTCTAGACCCTGGACAAAGATGATACAGAGGAGGGCTAAAACAGACTCAGGCTTGTGTGTAGCAGGAACAAAGCATAGGGATTATTTCTGGGGGATCCTCAGTGTCGCAGGTTCATTTTTGTGTCATTAAACCCAGTCTGTCCAGTTTTTTAGATCTTCTGGCTATTCCAGTTGTCAAACATTAGAGCATCTTTCTGCTACCCTACAATGAGAGGGTTTTTGATATGGTGATTTCAATCTATTTTGCTTGTTTGAAAGGGAAGTACCATGATACAAGGGTGAATTTGTTATGCAGAATTTTGTAACTGCTTCTGCTTGACTTTCATGAAAACCAAAGCCTTACCATGTACTAGGTCTTGTTTTATACATCACTCTTAATAAAACATATAACAGTATCACACTATCAAAATGTATTTCACAGCTCTAGAATTTTTCTTTTCAAAAGAGTAAACAGTGGTTCAAACATTTTGATAAAAATTAGGCATCCCTGTTAATATATATGAAATATATAGAAATACTCATACACATATATTTTAACAATGTTCTTTTTGGTGAAGCTCAATACATTATTGAAATGTGGATTCTAGGAAGTCTTATTCATAAGTTCCATATAGTAATACTGAATTTCCTAGTTGGATTTAATACATTTCACGATTAAATTTAATTTATTTTTCATTCCTGGACATCAAGTATTGTGATGCATAGGAAATATGAGAATGAGTCTTTTTCATTATGTTTCTTGTTATCCCCAAATAATGTTTTAAAATTAAAGTAGCATACTTTATTATTAGATTATGACCTTTCTTTGGTTTGATGATTAAATATGTTTTCCCAGGAGAAATGACTGCAATCACAGATGTGAATTAGGGCTAGAGTTTCATATCAAAACATTAAGACACAATACCCTTTTGTGGAGGTTTCCCACTCAGGTGTCCAGCACACATTCTTAAATAAACATGCCTTTCCCATGTCATCCATCTTAATTGAAAATACCCCACTTCCTGTTTAAGCTGAATAAATGAATGGCACCCCAACCAGGACAGTTTGCTTAAACAGAAGTTGACTGCTTTCAATTTCAAACTGGACTTTTCCAACTTACAGCATATAGAAATGAAGCATAATTGTTTGCTTGTTTGTTTTATAAAACCATGATTTTTAAGTCTCTGGAGTCAAGTGTAACTCAATATATAAAAGCACAAGACAGAATTATAGGAAAACAGGATTAATCAGCAGTAACTTTTCTTAATGTATAAATTAGCAAATAAACTGTGTGTGTATGTGTTTGTGTGTGTATGTGTTTGTGTGTGTGTGTGTGTGTGTGTGTGTGTGTGTGTGTGTGTGTGTGTGTGTGTGTGTGTGTGTGTGTGTGTGTGTGTGTGTGTGTGTGATAGAGGTTTGGGAAGTAGAAATTGTTAAGGGAAGTGATGGCCAGTTTGATGTTGACAGACATTAGAACAAGAGCTTGTACTTTTGTCTTTAAACTTCATTGTCCTTAAGCCTGGTATTTGGAGATAGACAAGCTAATAAAATGTCTGTCTGAGATATGGTAAACCTTATGAAAAGTAAGGCAAGACTTTTCTTGTCACAGCAAGAAATAGCTGTGACATGCATGCAGACATGCCCAGGTAAAGCTTCATAGAGAGCCTACATCTTGCTTTGTATTCATTGTTCTTCAGAGTGCCACCTGAGAAAGGGCCAGTCGAATGAATGGTCTTCCAAATAGGGATACAGGGGATTCTCAGTGAATCGGTAGATCAATGACTTACTGACAAAGGAGTATTTTTGTGTCAGAATTGATACTAGTTCATAAAAAACAATATAAATGGGTAATTATGTTGGGTGATGTTAACAAGTAATGAAAAATGAGGTCCTCCTTTTTGTGTTTTCTCTTTGGGGTCATAAACAGAGCTCCAATGAGAAGCCTCATACTGAATAAAACTGAGTGACAAGAGAACCTTGAACACAGTGAACTGATCCATGAATAAAATAAAAAATTCTGATAGAAACTAATTTTACTTAAAGAATAATCCATCACATAAACTCTAAACTTTTGGTTATCTAAGTATTTTTCTGGTTCATAATCCTTTATGAGTACCTCTATAATATGACTTTCAACCAAACACAATATCAAGGTACAACATTATTTCTCATGAATGACTCCAGGTGACTTGACTTTAATCAGTAAAGAAGAGATACCCTAGACTGAGCAAAAGGCTGCCACTTGGAAGTTACCCAGAAGGTAAATGATCCATGTGTGGTTAAGGGACATTGAAACAGCTCACTCATCACGGGTGGAGTGATGTGTTCCAATAATAGAAATTATTGTAATATCTGAGGGTAACTGAGATCCCAGAAGGAGATGTGGGAGTTGTAGAGTCTTGGTTACTTAGAGACAGACAGAGAACATGAGGCAGAGCCTTCATAATGTAAACAGTAGGAGATAGATTGAGCTTTCCTAGGCAATGCCAACCCCAGGAGACTCTGTAGGAAGTTTCCTATATCTCCCAGTGTTTTTATTATCTTCATTGCAGGTTGTCATAGTGAATGGAAATTAGCACTTTTTCCAATAAATTCTTGTTTTGCTTATGAGTTTTTGACAACTATGGAAGGTTGCAGTGTGGGTATAGCTTTTTTCATGAACAAACTATATTCCTAAAGCAGACACATAGAACAAATTTTAGTTTTGTAATTATAAGTCTTTAAAAGAATACATTCCATTGCCCAGTGTATAAGAAAAAGAGGTATTATAAAAGACCTAGGATTTAATCAGTTTATACTGTATTGTAACCATGCTTACAACTTCTCAGCAATGCACAAAGCCCATTCCTAACTCCTTCAAGATTTATATCTTGAAATCAGGAGGCCATGAAGTTATAGCTGTTAAGTTATTTTGTGGGGCCTGTTTGGTGTGGCATGTGTGTATATGATTTCAGGTATGAGCATTCTGTATCAACTAACTAGAGGATTCATCTCTGGGAGAGGCTAGTTTTTCCCTTAATAGTCACTCGTTGCTTGCAGTTCTTTGTCATGGGTTGGGACCCTGTGAGTTTCCCCCTTTGTGTAAACATTGTTGCAATCATTTTCAGCTCTTGTTTAGGCAAAATATTATTGAGATATTTTGGAAGTAACTTCCCTGTTATTTATAGGGTACATAGTCTCACAGCCAACTCTCTGGCCTTCTGGCTCTTAAAATCTATCTACCCCCTCTTTTGGGTTGTATTCTCATAGTAAGAACAGTAAAAAGGAAGCCAACAATTTGATAGAAAATGGGAATGCTGTACAGACATTGGAAGAAAGTGATATGAGAGGGATGGGAAAGAGGATAGGCAAAGAAATAATGGAATTATATTTTAATTAAAAAATACAAAATTTACTATACTTATAGTAAAATTATTTTACATCAAATAAAAATTTTCTTGATAAATTTAAGTAGGTAAAATAGTCTTTAGTCTTTTGGGAAATATAACTTTTTAGAGGGCTACCGTGATTTTTCTCTTGTTTGTTTATACAGGGTATGAATATATAGTTTTGGTTACCTTGTAACTTGCTATGAAAAGGAAAAAAAGACTGGCCTTGAACTCATAGAGATCTCTACATTTTCCTCCCAGGTTCTAAGGTTAAAAGGATACACTATGCACAATTCAACAGTAAACATGTCCACATTATATGTGGGCATGGCTGGTGCTTGATGAAACAGGACAAAGACACGTAACTTGTATTTTCTTTAATACAATGCAAGCAATAAAATATGGAATAGTGTGTGTCAGACTTTTTTAAAGCCTGAGATTGTTTTCTGGGTCTGCAATATTCGACCTTTCTGTTTGGAGTGACATTGGAGTGAGCATTAGATAAAGACATGAGTTTTAAGAGGCACTTTAGTGCTAATGGATTTGGAGAGGCCCCTGATTTTGTCCACAGATCTGAGTACTCAGAGCAGCCTTGTGACTGGCATAAGGTATGGAGAGATCACTGGAGCAAGAAGGAGGAAGGCAGCTTGCCTGCAAGGGCAGAGTAGAAGCCAGAGTAGTCCAAGTATTCTTGGAAGGATTTAAAAAAGGAGACAGGTTCTACTGTAATTATGTGGTAGGTAAATAAGAGCCAATAAAATCCTTTGTACAGAAAACATGCAGACTCTGAAAGGTCACATTTAATAAGACCAATAGTATCACTTGCCATATTTAAGATAAATATTATTGATTGGTAAACTCTAACCTGAACACAAAAATATAGTGGATAAGCGTACTTTGAGACTTCTCTAACTGTAAAATCATTGGTTCCTTTCACCATTTACTGAATTCTCTTGCCAGTGAAGAGGAAGACTAAGAAAAATTATAATGACATGAATTCAGAAAACCATTGAAATAAGACGGTGACCTCTAATTCTTACTAGAATGACATAACATCATCATATGACATTACTTTAAAAATTCTAACCTTTAAAGTTAAAACACAGTCAGATGATGATGATGATGATAATGATGATAACCATGATTATGTACATGGGTTCATATGGTGCCATTCCCTGATATCTATTTGGAATTGCTTCTAAGATCCTACATATTAATTGTAGAAGAGTCAAGTTCTATCTCTAAAATGGCTTACTGCTTATGTATAACCTTTGTATATTTTCTAATTGCCAGTTTAATTATTTTAATATAATATAAATGTTTTGTAAGTAGTTATATATATATATATATATATATATGTACATGTTAATATATTGGGTTAACTAGCATATGACAAAATCTCGGATAAAAAAACACTTATCCTATTTATGTGCATCTACACACATATGTACACATGCAACCAAGAAAGAGAGGTAGGAAGAGAAAGAGTTGCTATCAGCTCTTTCTTGGAAAGATTCCCACCCTCCTCTGTATACAAACCCCATGTTGAATGAGATCCTAATGAGCCCCACTTGCTGACTGAGAAAAGGCCTGTCTGTCAAAGTTGTTTAGCACACAGGAGCACAGCCCTAAACGTTAATATGATCAGTGCCATAATTTGACATTTTACAAAGGACAAGTTTCCTTGGTGGTTCTCATTTATTTAGGATTCTCCAGAACTTGCTGACAGAGGCATTCAGCCCTGGTCAGGAGGCTTCTAGACTGGGAAGCTTTGTGCAGAATGCTGCCTAATCTGACCTAGTTCCTTCAAGAGAACACTGCAACTGAGTGAATGCCAGCAGGCAATATGAACAAGTGCTCAAAATAAAACTCAGACCCTTCTCTGTCCTGTGTCTCTGACATCAGTCTAGCTATTAGTCAGTTTCTTATCCTTATTGAGATGAATCTATAAAATGAGCATAGGATTAGTTAGCATTATAAAATAGTCATAAAAATGAGGAGTTCCTATTCAATCTTGGTTCTAGGAGAAAGAAAAATTTTTATAAAAATTGTTACCATAAGGTCTAACATTCAAGTCATTGGTCATGTCTATTATAAATAAAAGCCATTGTTATTCTTTCCTTTCTAATTTTCTCCTGTGACCCCTACAGTGAAATTCTGTCTCAGCCTGCATTTAAACCTACGTTAACACTACAGCAACTCAGACAGTGTAATCCAATACTCTCCCTTTAGTTGTTTAAATCTGACTCAGAGTTAACTTTATCCAAGGAGCCTCATCACAAATTTTGTATTTGAAACAACTGATTTTATATTGTTCCTAAGTACTAATTGCAATTTATCTTTCACCTGAGAGTTTAGCTTCCCTCAGGTTCCTATTTCTACTCCTACTATTTGCATCAAACTCATCTTGTGGTCACCTAGACACCCTAGTACCCGTGTAGTTCAAGATATTTTACAAATAGGCTTTCACCTTGATGTTCATTTTCAAATCCTCTTCTTAGAACCTCTTGTCTCTCCTATTGCTTCTACTAAAAATAACGTACAGCCAATAGGCATCTTGAAAGACAGCTAATGAACACCTCATTTAAGTGATAAAACTATGAGATTTGGATGTTAGAGTAACAGTGTGTGACTAAACAGGGCTGCATATTGATTGAGGCTGATAGGAGCTTACTTATTAAAGTTTTATATGCAGAGAAAATTAACTGGACTACAAAAATTAACCCAGGCAAGAGGAGGCAAGTAGACCGTGGGCCAGTGTCCCAAGGGAGTGTGATAAAAAGAGTGCTAAACATGTCATAGCATGTCAGTATCTAGGGTTGTTACAAGGCAGTGATGATTAAGTCAAGGTGATTATGCATCACTTTTTAGGAAAATCTATTCCTTGTATAAGAAGCTCAACCGGAAGTGGAGTGGGTTAGTAGGTATGCATGTATCAATAGGACAGAAGGGTAAACAGGAAGTGAGGTCCAAATATCAAAGGAAACAAGATATACTATGTAAGAAGGATGTTGTATGCCCGACAGTTGTTGGTGTAGACACTCCATAGGAATTAAGCACATTGCAAGTAAAATGTCACTATGAGCAGATGGCTCCCTCTTAAACACAGACGACATTGATTAGAGGTTATGTCACCTAAACTATTGCTAGTGGCTCTTGGAGAGAGGGAGAGGCCAGTCCATTTTCTAGGTTGGAAGGAAGCAATTTTGAGTGTGAAGTCAAGATTCATAAGAACAGTTAAGTGAACAGACTCAGGCTACAGCAAATAGTATGGAAGTCATACCTTTCTCAGTAACTTTTGTGAATTTATCACAGGGAATTGAGACTGAGCCAATCACAAGATATGCTCCAGTCCTCTCAGGCATTGTAGAACCTTGTTGACAGCCACAAGGCACATCAGGATGTGTCACCTTCGAAGCCCTCACACTAGCTGAAGTTTCATTCTGTTACTTTGCTCTTGTTTCTCATCTTTACATTTGCCTTTCAGTCTCTGATATATATTAAGGTACTACAACCCATCAGTTATGTTTCACCCTATTTTCCTTAAACACCCAAGAAGCACTGCCATGGACTTTCTGTAATTGGCATCTTTTTCAACATCATTAGGACAAGCATTCGTTTCTTATCATTTCTTGAAATTCTCCATTACCCATGATTCCAAACTCTGTACAAAAGAAAGGCTTCAAAACTAGGTGATATAGGCTAATTATCCTGGACTCCTAAAGAGAAACTCAACCAATGCTATATATTAGGACACTTTAATTGACTTCATGCCTTACCTAGTGTGCTAGCACTATACATAGATAGGTTTCTTTTGTCTCATATTTTCATGATGCTTACAGCAAAATTGAGAGCCATTCTTCAGTTACCTCAGCTGGTGGGAGCACAATATGAGGATAGAAAGTGTAGCTGAAACATCTCCAGAGTGATATATTCAGGTATTAGAGACAGGGGAATGGCATTCTTGACTTTAGCAAATCGGTACGAGGTCTGCAGCCTGAGATACCCAGCACAGGGCAATGCTCACTGTACAGGGATACTTTCCTTTTGAGAGTTATTTACTGGAGCTTCCTGCTGTTTTACCAATCATTCTTCTCAGCTTTCCTCACTCCCTTCTGTTCCTTACTTTACTCCATGTGCATGTTTCTCATCTGACAAGTAGGATTATGTGGCTAGGAACTACAGGGGAAAACTCCTTTGCACGCCAGTTTTAGTATTTTAAATATTGTGCCTTGTGAAATTGTTTGAAGTTATTACTTTAGATGGAGCTCTGGAGGAAGCCATTCCAAATGAAGACATCACTAAAGACAAAGAGAAGAAAAAGAAAAGGGACCCAAGGAGCTGAAGGGCTTGCCACCCATTAAGATGGACAACATTAACTAACCAGTACCCTCAGAGCTCCCAGGGACTAAACCACCAGCCAAAGAGTACACATGGTAGGACTCATGGCTCCAGCTGCATATGTGTAGCAGAGGATGGCCTAGTCTGTCATCAATGGGAGGAGTGGCCCTTGGTCATGTGAAGGCTCTATGCCCCAGTGTAGGGGAATGCCAGGACCAGGAAGGGGAGAGGGTTAAAATAAAGTAAAATAAAACAACAAAAAGGAAATGGAGAAAAAGCTTTGATGTGTTTCAGATTAAATTAAAAAAAAAGACAAACCAGGGCATATTTTTAAAAGGAAAATACAAGATAACAAAAGATGTTAGTTGAGGAAAAAATTTTAAAATAATACAATGACTTAATTAAGAATAGGAATCTGAAGGAAAGGCCATCCAGTGACTGTCCCGCCTACGGATCCATCCCATATATAGTTACCCAACCCAGACACTATTGTTGATGCCAACAAATGCATACTGACAGTAGCCTGATATAGCTGACTCCTGAGAGGCTCTGCTAGTGTCTAACTAATACAGAAGTGGACGCTCACAGCCATCCATTGGACTGAGCACAGAATCCCCAATGGAGGAGCTAAAGAAAGAACCCAAGAAGCTGAAGGAGTTTGCAGCCACATAGGAGGAAGAACAATAGGAACCAACCAGCATCCCCAGAGCTCCCAGAGTCTAAACCACCAATCAAAGAGTACACATGGAGGGACCTACAGCTCCAGCTGCATATGTAGCAGAGGGTGGCCTTGTGAGACATCAATGAGAGGAGAGGCCCGTGGTCTTGTGAAGGCTTGATGCTCCAGTGTAGGAGAATGCTATGACAGAGAAGCAGGTGGGTTAGTGAGCAGGGAGAGGGGAGATGTGATGGGGGTTAGGAGGGGATTAAATGTGCAGTGTAAATAAAGAAAACATCTAATAAAATATTTAAAAAGAATAGGAATCAAGATGGAATTTGCTACAGGTGAGAGGACAGAATTTCTAAGAATTTCTGATATGAAATTTCAGAGGTATGTCAGATGTAAGGAAGCACTACTTGAAGTGAAGATTTCAGCATATTGACAGTAAAAACCATGAAGATGTTTGAGAAGATTATCAGAACTTGACTTGTGCCTTTCTGGAATGTCAGTTCTTGGACCACTGTCAAAACATTAATCATAGAATCATAATTCAGAAACATTATAAATATATGCATTTAAAGAGCAATGTATTTTCCTCATTATTCCTTTAAATACTTTATTATTGGACAAAAAGAAATTTTATTTTCAAAATAATTAATATATTTAAAGTCATTTTAATGCTGGCAAAATATATCTATTACAAGATATTTTTCAGATGTATTTGGGAAAATATGCTGCTGCTTCAAAATAAACATAATGCATAACAAGTTCACCAAACCAAAAATGACCCAGGAACCATTAATTAAGGAGCTTGCATCATTTGTAAAGGATCAGGATAAGAATGATCCATCCATACATAGCTTGTCGTCTATCAGATTGTGAAAAACCCAACACATATGCCTGAATTCGTACATCTCAAACCATGGAGGGTTGATAAAAGTCTGCCAGAGGAGAGTTTATAAAGGTCTACCTTGCTAAACACAATCTAAATGGTCCCTCAGTACTAGTTACTAAGAAAAAGTGGACAGAATTTATTATCATGAGAATTAAGCAAATGTTAAGTTTTGATCGTTTCTCTAAGATACGTAATTACTTCCAATAAACTCCTTTAAGACTAAGCAAGAGCCTTTTCTTCCCTCCTGCTTCGGTTATTTTCTCTCTTATTCACTGTAATTAAATTCTCCCCAGGCAAACAGGCTTCCCTACCAGGCAGGTATTCCCAATTCCTCCTAGCCCTAATCATCACATTCTCTCCAGCTCCACATTGACGATTTAAATTCTACACATACAGTTTTGTTCTAATTTGCCAAACTTTTAATTACCCCTCTAACCTCTGATTCTACAAAGGAGACTCAATGTGTCAGACCTTCTGGTACTCAGACCCCGTCTAACCTCTTGGCTGCATCCTACGCAAGGAACTGAACATTTTGCAAGAGTCATTAAAGCACTGGCTGAGTGCTGTTTACCTGTCTACTTTTTGATAACCCAAGCAGTCTTCATGCTCAAAGACATTTTGTTCCTGCAAGGTATTAGGACTCTAAACTTTAAGAATATCTTTCCATGACTCTATAACTTAATGTGCACTTGACTAGTGGAGTTTCTAGACCACTCTAGGGAGAGAAAATACACATGGAACTTCTTAACAATCACAAAATATAAAACAATAAAATATAATCATCTTCCAAATAAACCTAAATTCTAATTCATCACATGCCTTACATAGGCTAAGTTACTCATACTCGCCCAGGGCATTGAACCTCCATGCAGTTGACAAATTAAAACTTGTAAAAGCTCTCTGACTTTTAAAGTCATGGTTTAAAGAATGACAACAAATTACAAATGGGTAGGAAGCATCATAGACAATTCCCTTTAGTTTGAACACAACCCCACTAAGTTTCCTTTATGAAAATGTAGTATGACCTTTATTGCTTTTCCTTAAAGATGTTGTCTGAGAAAACAACACTACCCACAAAAGTGTTTTCCAACTAATAAAACTGATAGTAAATACAACAGCACAACATATATGGTGGTTCACAATTTTTATGTCTGACATATTTTACTTAATGATAATTCATAATCCTCAAAGTCATACATATTTAAACTCTAAGCCTGTGTCAGATTAAATGCCTCAATAATTGCCTTTTCTTTCTTTTTTTTTAAAAAGTAAAGGTTTCCATTTCCATCTTACATATGGGTAAAATTTTATTAAGAAACCTGTGCATGTGTTTTGTTTATTTTCATGTAGGTCCTTATACATACTATTATTTTTATGAATGGAAGTTCAGAGCATTAGTCCCATACACTTGCTATATTATAAATCTAAAGTAAAACTTTATTATAGTTCCTACATCAGAATAGCATTGCAGGTGCAATGTGGTGACTACTTTTCTTTAGTTCCATTGTTTTATACTATTTTCCTTTTCAGAGTATTAAGTTAGAATGGCAATTAATGCAAAAATAGCATTGGTGGGAAATGGGCTTAAGAATATCAAGCTCATTTTGCTTTGTTCAGAAGTATCATTCTTAGAAAGACTATGGTAACACTTAAAATCTGTAAATATTAGTTTGTCATCCTAGCTTATAAAATGATGGATATGGGAAACAATGTAATAAGTGTTAATATATGAAAGAGTATTTGAGTTGTAGGTCAGAAAGTATTTTTATCCTGTAATATTTATAGTGAATTCGGCTTCAGCTCCTGAGCCCTCATCCCTTGAGGTTTTCTTTGAGATCCAGGCTTAAATGAACCAGAAAACCTCAAATCCAAAACTCATCTCACATTGCCAAGCTTTACATGGTTTCTGCCTAAAATAATAAATCAAACTTGAAATTCATCCCAGATTTGTTGAAAACTCTAATTTCATGAAATCACCAAGGTCCTGAAGCCATAATGAGACTTGTGATAAACGTCAAGCATATACGACAATCAGAAACCAGATAAAAATAAACAATAAATTCATACAGTTGCAATAAAGCAAGGTACTGGCAAACCATCTCTGCTCATCTTGGTCTCTACAAAGAAAAAATTATAATAATAATGGCATAGGTAATTAGTTTCAGAAATATAGTTGACATCACAGTTGATATTAAACATTTGTGCTGTTTGTTCACAATATCTTCCCTCTTGGACTAGACGAGAAGCAGAGGCAGAGCTAGCAAGGAGCCTGGTTTTTATCTCTCCTAGTTTGCCATGAAATTCAAAAGATCTACTCTTTAGTCATTGATAATTAAAAATGTGGGTCTTCTTGCTCCCATGAGAATGATAATAGAGTCAACATGAAGACCAAAATGTAGAAAGAATCTATTTATTACAATTATATGAAAATTCTCTCCAAAGGATGATAAAGGATGAATCTTCAGACATTTAGAACTTCCAATACTAGAGAACAGCAACTTTCTACAATGAAGGAAGATTTAGTTGGTGTGAGAAGACCAAAAAACCAAAAGCTCTCCGTCAGCAAAACTGCACAAGAAATCTATGACTCTGAAAAATAAGCTTTGTCTTAGTGGAGTTTAGATACTCAAATGTGAACTGTAATATATGTCAAAAATCATAAAGGTAATGATCAAGCACGTTGATCCAGTAGCAGAGAAAATGTTGGAACACAAATTTTAGTTCCTGGGAATTTCTCCCAGGATGTTTTCAAAAATAATCCATGATGCACTTGAAATGTTATGAACAAATTGGTTATATTCTTGTTAATTCTAGATGTGTATAAAATGCTGCCTATATATATATATATTGTTTCCTATAGTTTATATAGTTAAACCTTTGTGTAACAAAAATATATGAATTCTGTAAGAAAACATGTATGAGAGAAATAGAATTCCACATATCCTCTAGTAGACTAGTTCAAGGGCATATAGTATTGTGTTAACCAAAAGTATTATACCAGATAAACTCCATGTAAAGGCTTCTTAGAAAATGAAATGTACAATGGAATTCACCCAAACTACATAATGGTGTAATGTGTCTGATCATATCATACAATTGCCAATTATTTTGTGACATTAACACATAATTCATTTTAAAGAGATCACAGTTTTATATAATAATTAAGATGATTCTTAAGAACTCCTTCTACTACTTCCACAAGGGAAGAGACAGAATGATGAACTATTTCATACATTCTGTCTAACTTCACTATGCTTCATTATGATTTTTCATTCTTACCTCTCATGACAGCCTGCTGCATAGTTGAGAGGTAATACCATTGGTATTACCATGGCAGCTGCATGAAAGTCAAAGCAAATATTGAATACTGAAATGGTAATCTTTGAAAATCAATTTTAAAACCACAGCATTCAAACAAACATTTAAAAGGCACTATCTATGGTCTGTTATACAAACAGAAAGCAATGCAAATATGCATGCAGGTTCATTGTTCACAACTCATGGGGAAATCCGGGAAGGCATCATGGCTCATAGCATACAGGAGGACACCACATACCTAAGGATTTATTTGTAGCTTCTGTATAATGTGCTCTTTGCTGTTATCTTTAAATTCATAGGAAATCCAGTACTACCTGAACAATATTTTTCATGATTTGCATATTTTTAGACATGGCAATGATCCTTTCATTAAGATGAGATATATTATGATTTTGTGCCCCTTTCCAAACTCATTAAATACCTCATTGTTTATGAGTTATACTCAATGCTTGTGTAGAGACAAAGATAAAAGACCAATCAGACACTCTTTATCAACTCTTGTGCAAGTACAGCATCTCTCAACACATATCTATCCATTCACTTTCACTTTCTTAAACATGTGGTCCTATATAACATCTCTTCAAGGTATATAAACAAAATAAGGGAAACTAAGTGAAATGTGTGTGCATTCAAAATTTATACTATAGAAAGATAATCGTAGCATAAGATTAATATATTAATGCATCTAATGTATTTTAGAAGCAATATGTAAAATTTATGTTTGGGAATATGAGTGTGAAAGATAAGGAGAGTGAGGAACAAGTGACAATTTTAAATAATAAGTCTTCATAAGATATGACATTTGGGGAAAATATTCAAAGAGTTACCCTCAAGTCAGGCAACCACTAAAACTTTTGAATAACACTTGGGCAGAAAGCACATAAGCAGAAAATGCCAAGAAGAAGCATCATAAAGAACAACTTAGAATATAACATGTCTTAATGGATGCTATCAAATATATAACATATACATTGTTAGAATCTGCAGATGATGATATGGATATTGATTTAAAAAAAGAGAACAGAATAAGTATGCTGAGAACCTTGAGTAGCATGAAGGAATAATCAACTTCAGTGATTGGCATGAGTAAATCTTTTTTAACGAGTAAACAATGTTATCCTACCAGTGACCCAGAGAGACTTTCAAAATGGAGCTTCTCTTGTTGAAGCATACACTGGGGACTTATGTGATCTTAGGAAGGTTAATCAGATTAATTAAAAGGCATGGCAATTCTGGGTTCAACCCATTAACACAAAGAACATAAAAATGAAATTTTCAAAATTATTAGTGACAGAAAATTAGCCTTTAGTAAGCCTCAGAGATAATGTAATATACAGGGATATTAACATCAAGAAGATATGTCACAAAGAAAGTGAAAGCTGGATAGGCTTGGAGAAGGGAAGAAACTGTGAATAATTTATCTATATAATTCATCGTGCATGGCTTGTATAATAAAAAGAGAAAAGAACTTAGTAAATGGGAGTAGGCTCAGAAAGAAATAACATATTATTTATAAAAGATACTTTTATATGGAAATGGATACACCATTATAAAGCTCAGAGAATTTCTGAAAATCCACAGAATTTCTGAAAAATACATTAACAAATTTCATAAAATAGTTTCCTAGTTAATAATTATATCAGATGAATGAAACATTTAATATGCACAAACTAGATTGTTTCTAATTAACAGAGGAAAAAGAATGCACATTAAGCAATTACTGTTAATGGGTAGAATAATAAATATACTGATCATTAATAATTATACTTAAGAAATAAGATAAGTATTAATAATTATTTTAATTAATAATAATTTTAAGTATTAAAAGTTAAGAATAATAAAATTAAGAATAATAAAATTAGGAACAATAAATGTTAATGGGTAGAATAATAAATATTCTGAGCATTGTTAGATACAGGTTTATGTAGGTTTTCTCATTAGTTAAAACTTGCCTCCAGTTTTGTGGGGTGTATGGGAAACTATGTCACCTTAGAATTATTTTTGTTCCAATTTTCACGTGTGAGATCAAGGGACAGCATTCTTTACCTAGCCAAATGTAGTCTCAGAATCATAGTACTTTGACTAATATTTGGGATCCCCTGATGTTTGACGGTCTCAAATTTTATCTTCTACTTGAGAGCATTTTAACTGTGTCTCATGGAGTCCATTATCCTTGAGGAGAAACTTTTCCATCATGGTGTCATTAAGATGTACTCTGGGATTTCTTAATGTTTCTTTGAAGAGCCAGCACTATCTTCTTTTTTGCTATGTAGCTCCTTGTTCACCCTGTGGCTGACCTCTATTCCTAACTCAAATATTATGGCCTCACTATATCGCTGTCATCTTTCTCTGTGTCTCTGTCTCTGTCTCTGTTTCTCTCTCACACTCTCTATTTCTCTCTGTGTGCGTGTGTGTCTCAGTCTTTCTCTTTACCCATAAGCCTATAATAAGCTTCTCTTTAAAGCTTAAAATAGTTGACAAAACAAAAAATTTACCATTTTATTATCAATAGAAATTAATATAGTTTCATATAAAGTGTGCTATTTCAAGATGAACCAAGCATTAGCTTCACATGCTATTTCTATGCTCTCACCATGCACCATCTCATGATATATTATTGAAGGAACCAGAGACATTAATATGTTTTAAATATTATTAAACAATTTACTTTTTGTTTTTCGAGGCAGGGTTTCTCTGTGTATACCTGGCTATCCTAGAACTCACTTTCTAGACCAGGCTGATCTTGAACTCAGAGATCTACATGCTTCTGCCTTCAGAGTGCTGGAATTAAAGACCTGTGACACCATTGCCTGCCATTAAAATATGGTTTTTTATATACTAATTTTAAGGACTTGAAAAGTTACTACAATACAGATTTTAAAGTCTTCAGTCTACTGAAGAAACACATAGCATAGCAGATAATTAAGAATACCAAATTGTCACTTTTAGTTCTATCTCTAATCTAAGAGTTAAACTCTATCAAGAATGTTTTTAACTAGCAAGAAGAAACTCCAGTATAAAATGTTCATAGTTTCCCTAATATCTTCCTTCTTTTCTCATTATGATGAGAACATTTTGGGAACAACACTTGGGGACATGATCTAAAATTAATAACAATTATGTGTCTTCCTAGATGCATCTATGTCAATAAAAATTTCCATCTTTAATCTGATTAGATGAAGAAAATGGTCATTTACATTCTTAAATCCTTCCCATACAGTTTTTAGTCACTATATTTTCCAGATTTGAAGCACAGAATTTTGTTTGTTTGTTTGTTTGTTTGTTTGTTTGTTGTATACAAACCCTCACAGGTTAAGAGCTATGAAGACAGGCCACTCACTTTCTGAAATCTGAATTATGAGCAAGATTTTCAGTAGAAAACAGAGTCTACAAATGCTGTGTCTTCATTCTACTCATAAGGGACTTTGAAGTGAAAATGACCACAGATAAGAGTGGTAAACACTCAACAATTTATAAGTAATGTCTTTCTCATCTGTAATCAAGCATTCTGTTGATGTCCAAACCATGTTTCCATCATCTCCTGGCTGCTTTCGTAGAGGAACTGTTGCAAAATGGACTACTCTATTTGTAGAACTTTTCAGTTAGTTATTCTGTATAATTTTAAGTTAGACGTTGCTGAGAATATATCCTAGGTGAATGACTTTGTATTCAAGAGCCATTAGTCCTTCCTATTTAGTTTCGCTTTTTACCTCATTTTTCTATGTAATAGATTATCAATATTTAGTGGGTACATGTTCAAATAGTGAAGGAAACACAAGTATAGAAATCTCCTCAGTATGCTAAATTGATCATTCGTATTTGAATATGAATTTCAAATGTCAACATAATTTAAATAAGTGGAATTTACTTTTAATCTTGAATATCTTCTATAGAGATTGTTAATGTGACATTTTAAAAAATAAGAGCACAATTCATGTATAGTGTGGGGCAGTGGGCTATTCTGGCAGCCTGGTTCCAGTTGAGTTACTGCCTTGGAAACCCAGAGCACCCACTGAGCAGAGCAAATTTGTTCACAAGGGATGGTAGGAGTTCAGTGGTAGCTCCTGAGACCTTGGCTCAGATTTCAGCCCCAACCCCCCTCAAATCCCCACTACACACACACACACACACACACACACACACACACACACAACAGCCCCAGCAGGAGAGGTGTGTAATATTGGTCAAGACCTCTTACATGCAAATAAAGATTCTCAGCCCAAACCAATGAGAGATAACTGCTGTCGAAATCTGAATGACCCCAGGGATGTAAAAGGTAAGAAAGATCTACTCAGCTGTCTGAGCCTTTTGTTTTAAGAGCTGTAACACTTGGGAAGAGCTCTGCTCTCCCAAAATGCACTCCTCACTGGCTAGTCAGCCTGTTGGCCCAGGCAGACCCAACTCAGTATAAGGCAGTTCAGAGAAACAGAGCAGAGATGGCTCTGCCCATGCTTGCTCAATTCCCTTCACTAGGGCTCCTGCACCAAGCCGGGGCCAGAGATCTCAGTGGAAAGCCTCCAGCACTCAGGCCCACAGGATAGCAAAAATGAATATCTTTACCCAATTTATAATTCCACTGAAATGTCATTACATACTCAAGCATTGTGCTAGGTCTCAAAAAGTATAAAAAGACAAAAAAAAAAAAAAAGAAGGGGAAAACTGAGAGAGGTGAGAGGATACTGTCACAGTAGATCAAGAGTTGGTCATCCTAAACTCTATGACATAAGAAATAATAAAAGAAAAGGAGAAGGGAAGGGAAAAGAGTTCAAAACATGAATGAATGCAGGTATCAACTGATTTCATAAGAGATGCAAGAGACAAGAAACTATTAAAAATAAGTATGCTGTGGCATGGGGTAGTAACTGTAGAGTCAGATTGTATTTTGGAAAAGGAAGCCAGAAGTTGATACTTGGTACAACTACATATCAGACTCTGGAAGATGAAAGATGTGGTATGGTCTGTGTGATAGCTAGGGTGGTATTTTTACTAACATTTAACTTTTATTTTTGCTAAATGAGATAAATTTAGATCGTCTCAAGTATTTTTGTTAGATTGGTTTGCTTTGCTTTGAAAACAGGGAACCATGTAGCTCAGGCTTGCCGCAGATTCTCTATGTTAGGATTACTATGAACAGCTCAAGGTTGCTGTGAACTTCTGGCACTTGTATTTCTACTTCCCAAACCCTGAGAGTAAGAACATGTGTCACCATGGCCAGATTGATTTAAAATCTGATTATTATTATCATCACATCAAGCCAGCATTTCTTAATTCAGTGTTTCATATATATTTTTAAAGGGGCTTTGCTTCAGTCTAATTATAATGACTAAAGCAAAGGATTCTATTTTGAGTTACAAGCTATCTATTTAGCACACTTATAAAATAAACTAAAAAGAAGTATTGGCTTCCTTATTCAGTAGACCCCAAGACACTGATTTTATATATTTCCTTTTCAAAGTAAATCAATGTTTTAGCAGTATGAATTAAACAGGAGGCCTATTTATTCATAAAAATACTGGAAAGATGTTCAGTTCTACTAGAGGCCATAGATGTACATACAAATTCTGTGAGTCCACTTGCTTGGACAGCATGTTGTATTCCCAGAACCTTATAATGAATCTAGGAGTGCCAGAGGTTCTAATAAATCCATGTTGCTACTGGGGTATGTCCCTTCTATAGTCTGCTTCCTCTTACATCTGAAGAAAGCTACACCTCTGTTCCTTTCAGTAGAAATTGATACCTAGACTAAATATTTTAACTTATATATAGGATGTTTCCAAAATGGAGATTGTGCTCAGAAAAAATGCACATTGGGAAGCATGTATCAGGTAATCATTTAACAGATAAATAATCATATAAGTTAATGACTCTTGAGTCAATCAATTAAAAAAAAAGAAAAAGAAAACCTCAAGTTAGTCATCAAAACATAAGCAGTATTAAAATTAGGTTCTGTTTACATTTCACTGTGAAATTTACTTTCCACCATTTGGGAGTTTACGAAGAAAAAAAAAACCTGTTGATTTAAGAATATTTTCCCGAGTTTAATTTTAGTTGTACATTTTTCATTTTTAGATTATTATTTTTTATTTGAATCTGTAAAGCTGCTAGAAAATGTGGAATACATTACTGTGGTAATCATCTGCTGTTTTACCATTTCCTTCTGGTGTCAGCTAAAATTAAAATGGGAATATCAATGTTTAGAGATTTAAGTGTTAGGCATGATTCAAAGAGCTTCTGAAAGGAAGGCCTCCCAGAGAAACCTTTCCACACACACTGAACAGGCAACCAATTTTAGATGCTATTCCTTCAGGTGCCCCAACCGTTCTGTTTGATATATTTTTCCTTTACAAAAGTTCAGGTTTAATTAGAGCACTGATGGAATAAAGTCCTATAGCTTTGCGTCTATAATTTAAATATGGAAAATACAAAGCAGTTCATGATCTCCCCCAAATTATTACAGGGTTAGCTAGTTTCCTGCTCAAGTGCCACAAAAATTTTATCATCAAAGAGGTATCTCATTTTCCAAAGTTTCTAAGTAAATGAATGAACTACTCTGTAAAAATAATTTCTTATTATAATTATCTTCAGTTTGATCCAATGCTTTGCAAAATATGTCCTTCTTAATGGTTTCCTATCATATATGCCACAGATCTGTTGATGGACATGGAGGTTGATTCTGTGTCTTGATGGTTGTGAATATTGCAGACAAAACAAACAAATATGGATTTGTCAGATTCAGAAAGATGTGTAAGTTTTTCTCATATGTGAAATAAAAGGAGAGGGAGAAAGAGAAGAGAAGAAAAATGGAGAAAAGTAGAATGAGATAAAGAAAGAAAAAGTCAGATAAAAATAGAATAGCAAAGTATTAGAGATACACTGGGAGGCAGTGGGAGGTCTGACAGGAGTAGTGTGAATAAAAAAAGGAATAAATGCTATAAAAAATAAAAGACAATTAGTTTCCTATAGTTCTCAAACACCATAGGTTTGCTTACATAGTAGCAACAAGGACACCCATGTCTAGTCCCAGTAATTGCAATGAAGAAGGTTCTATGCTTCACCAATCATAGTCAGGTTAATAATTCTCAAATAACTATATACTTGCCAGCTATAAGGCCTTTGAATGCTAGGCTTTTATGAACCATAAAGTCGATGTAAGCTGCTGTCATACTAAATGACATTCCTAGATTCAGTCCATTCTTTGTATTTGGGTAGGAGAACAGAACAAAGGCTTTAGCTAGAATAACTATGGAGACTGAAGGTTTTGTATACATGATCTGTCTGTACACAGGAGATGTGATATATACTAAAATTTACTAAATAAGCAAAGGTATATTAAGAAGTTTATTTCAAGTAAGCACAAGACAGCAACCTGGAGCTAAGACAAAGTCAGAATAAGTACATTGCAGGGAGCAAACTTTCTCTAAAGTCTTGGAAATGTCATATAGGCTGAGCAAGATTCAGTGTAAACAGCTAGCTTATTATTGGGGAACAGATTGCTAGACAAATGGCATCACAAGTGTTTATAAAACTAAGCAGTAGAATAAAGACATTGAAGAACTTCACCTTTAGAAACTAACAGGTTTAAATATGCATATATGTGCATATGCAGATTTGCACAGATGCATCTTTATTAATGACTTAAATTGCATATAATGTATATAACGTGTGTGTGTGTGTGTGTGTGTGTGTGTGTGTGTGTGTGGTGCGTGTTGGGGGAATTTCCCCAATAGAGATAAAAAAATGATAAAAACTGAAAGCAACCAGTAAAAACGCAATGGCCCTTCAGTTAAGCTCTGATGGCTCAGCATTTGGTGTGCACAAGACAAAGCTTAAGGATGACATTAGGGAATCAGTTTGAGGTCAAGAGAATAGGAAGGGGGAAGTTGACAATTATTTTTAGAAATAAGGAATAGTGAAAAGCTATTTCAATTACAGTTTAACAGACTGATGGGATAGTATAAAAGGAATCAAAGGAGAAAGTTTTATTTCTTCAGGAAAGAATTAATACATACTCTACTACCTACTAAGGACATTCAGTATCTGGTTGGGGTTTCTTTCATGTTAAATAGAAACCAGTCCTTGATTTGGGGAAATTTACATCCTCAAAGTGATCGTTCCACTGGGCATATAAAAGGAGAAGAGAAACCTTGAGGTTCATGAACGGCAGATAATTGGCCTAGACACAGAAGTAGATGGGATTCCTATCTCTACTGTCCATGATTGAGATCCTCAAACTTTCATCCCATACAAAGGCAAGACTGGATTGTACTTTGATGAAGGAGAGAATGGGTATTAGTTGACCTCAGGAAACCTGCCTAGTCTAGCACTAAGAGAATGAACTTTGAAAGTCAACTTCAAACAAACTACCCAGTAGCCAGTCACCAAACATTAATGTATATCAATGAGTCTATGCAGCCAACATTCTTAGATGTGGAAGCCCTAAGTCCTCTGTATTATGAAGAGTAAGAGGACATTGCTCTTAGACTTATCATTGATGTTGTAGGATACAAAACTACAAGTCCATTCTGTCTGCATTGTGTTGAAAAGATAAAGCAGGAAAACTGAGCAGAAAGGGAAGAGATGAAGCGAAAGGCCATGGATGCACCAAAGGGAGAACACATGCCTGGCATAAACAAGGCCATAGATTCTAGCCCCGGGACCACAAATTAAGTAAATAAAACATCAAGGAAAGTTCTTAAATATTTTGAAGCTAGAAATTTTTAAAGCAATTTCAGCTTATTATAAACATATCAGTAAGGTTTCTAGATGATAGATATTTCCCCCACTAATTGTTCTCAACTTTGTCACTTATGTTTTTAAATTAGTTTTATGGCTGACCTATTAAAAAAGTCAAAGAAGGTGAATTCCTGAGGAATTGACATGAGATAACATTGTATATAATAAAGAAAAAACAGCATGAATGTTGTCATGTTAAGTAATGGTGTGACATTCAATACATAACAACTTAATGCTAAAAATAAGTACAGCTATGATAGCTGGTCAGGATATCAATTGATCTTCAACAACCTATCAAACCCAAGGAACTTTCTTTGTTTGCATTTTGTTGCATTTTGATTTGGGTTGGTTTACACTATTTATAAACCAAACCCAGACTCCCAGATCATTCAATAAATACTTAAAATAAGCGTTTTTATCATACTCATGTCAAGTGCCATTTTGTCATTTTGATGCTACACACATCATACATAGATGTGATTTGTTTAGATTTCAGTCAACAGTACCTGCTGTCTTTCATTATCTAAAGTTCCAAATTGCTGTTTTGGATACAATGAGCTGCGTCCCCAACCCTAACACTTATAATAAACAGTTAAGTTGAAAATCTGGTGGAAATTGAGCAGCAAGAGCTTGTTATCCCCACTGATGATGAACATCCCACTGATATGAGCAGGAAAGAAAAGAGTGTTAAGAAGCTGTTTAGAGGCTGCCAGGGCTTTGTGCACAATGGGGGTGTGGCTTGAAGTATGAGGAGCACCTGTTAGGCAATTAACCTGGAAAAAGTATTTGCTGTAGGAAAGTTTCACAGGATTTAGATCATTGTTCATTCATGTAGGCTGTGTTTACCGTGTGTCTACCACCGTAGAAACATCTAGGGATGAAAATGTGAACTTTTTATTTTTCTTTAAAGAGGTAATATGATAAAACAATAAAAAGAATTCAAAAAAGATGCATTATGAGTATTGTCTGAATGTGTGTTCATAAAATGTATTTGTGTTGTTTCCCTTTGAGTAAAGGATAGATTTCATACAATGCTTGCAATCTTCTTTAGTAATTTTTCCTGTTTTCAAATACTTTGTTTTTTCTCTTGTTAGTATTTCTTATATGGGACATAGATAAATATTCCCAAACAATATAGGATCCCCTAGGTTCCATGAAAATCCCAACAAGAGAACTGCAAGTCAGAAATTGAAAAATTTTCAGAACTTGATACCTTGAAAATTTTCATTTTTCCAGTAGAAAATTATCTGTGTCTACAGGAATGGTATTTACAAAATATCAGTATCTACAAGAACACTTTGTTATTATGACTAAGAAAACATAAATATTCAAAAAGTGGCACTATTATATATACATAGTAAGAACAAAATGTCCACGGGAATGTTCCTTTTTCATTCGGCTTCATGAATAATCACTTAGCATGTTTTCATCAATCATCTAAATATTGAATACATGGGTAAGCTGTACTATACCCTACTCAGAGTATGATACCTGATAGATAGAATTTGCTTACAGATACATGACAATGAACACATGTTCAAATGGTCAGAATAAGTTAACTTTTCCCAGTAAAATTATGACTAGCATCAATTGTTCCCAGGACAGATTCTCTCAAGTAAAATAGCTGGATCAAAACTGACAGGAAATAGAACATCATTGGTTTAGGTATAAATTCCAAAGACATCAATATATGAATTATTTTAAAGCAAACATTTATAAAAGCACCTAATATAAACATAAACATCTTTACATAGGTGCAGTTAAAACTTAAAATGACTCTTTAAGCCATGATGCTCCAGCATGTTATAAAGCATTTTGCATTAAGTTAATGCTTCACAGAATAAATTTACTTTGAATAAGCAAAGAGAGCCCAGGCAGCATTTTTTTTTTTTTTTTTTTGGTTAGCTAACATAATTTTTAAAGCTGTTGTATTTCTAAATTGTTTGACATATATAACCATATAAACACCAAATAGAGCTATAAAAAGAAATCCAAAATATATTAAAATGTCACAGTGCTCACATGAATATTTATGCCGACTTCATTTATTTGATGCAACTAGGAGAGGTTAAAAGGGAAGAAGAATACAAGCAGGCCCTAAAGAGATATCAAAATTCAGGGATAGTTTTCCTCTTCACAGCACAATGTAAAAGAAAAACAGAGACCTTGACTAGACCTGAATTCAGAAGCAGGTAGGGAAAGGACATGCCATGATAAATGTCAAACCTTCATTTATAGGTGACTGCTGGGATCCCTCTGTAATTCTCAACCTTCCTAATGCTGTGACCCTATAATACAATTCTTCATGTTGTGGAAACCGCCAACCATAATTATTCCTTTGCTACATCAGAATTATAAGTTTGGTACTGTTTTGAATCATAATGTAAATATATGAAATTTAGGATAACTCGTATGTGACCTCCAAAGGTGTCACAATGCACAGGTAGAGAATAGCTGAGTCTGTGTGATCAAATTCCAAAGCACATACACCTCTTTATTTTTCTCTGTCAATATTAAAATCCAATTTTCCAGGCATGGTAGTGCACATCTGTAATCTTAGCACAGGAGAGGCTGAAGCAATGGGGTTTCTGTTAGCTTGAGGTCTGGTCTACTGGGCAAGTTTCAGGACCCAGAACAGCCAGGACTACATAGAAAGACCAGAAGAAGAAGGAGGAAGATGGGGAGGAGGAAGAAGATGATGATGATGGAGGAGGAGGAGGAGGAGGAGGACAAGAGGAAGAGGAGGAAGAGGACAAGAGGAGGAGGAGAAGGAGGAGGAGGAGGAGGAGGAAGAAGAAGAAGAAGAAGAAGAAGAAGAAGAAGAAGAAGAAGAAGAAGAAGAAGAAGAAGAAGAAGAAGAAGAAGAAGAAGAAGAAATATATTGAGCTTAAATGTGCGAATGTTCAGTCCTATTTTCCATTAATTATGCAGTTCCATGAATTCAAGAGTTTTGGTTCTTAGTTCTTTCCTTTCTGTAGGAATGGGGCTGAAGTGAGGGCACAGAGATTAAGAGCACTTCTTCCTATTGTAGAAGACTGGGCCCTGTTCCCAGCATCTACACAGTGGCTCACAACAATCTGTAACCAAAGAGATATGGGAGTAACACTTCTTCTGGCCTCTGCAAGCACTACATGCATATATGTGGCACCTACATTCATGTAGGCAAATTATTCATACAAATAAAATAATTTTAAGACTTTTAACCCATAGTATTTCTTTTGCATAATTATTTTCATAAGGTTTGGAGATGCCTACAACTTTACAAAAGGAAATTCCAACTATATGCTGTAAAGATAATGGAACTGATTATAAGATGTTGTGAGGTCAACAAGTAGGAACCGGATCTATAAATGTCTTTTATAGAGATGGATCAATATCTAACAAAATATATAAGAGCTGAGTTAATTTTACTATATCTTTCTGACAGAATTCTTTTTATATCAAATATCCAATTTCAAATTCTTTAATTCTAGTTTATCTATTAAGTTAACATTTTACTTGATCACATATTACATTAAAAGAGGGAGAGAGCCGGGCAGTGGTGGCGCACGCCTTTAATCCCAGCACTTGGGAGGCAGAGGCAGGTGGATTTCTGAGTTCAAGGCCAGCCTGGTCTACAGAGTGAGTTCCAGGACAGCCAGGGCTATACAGAGAAACCCTGTCTCGAAAAAAACAAAAAAAACAAAACAAAACAAAAAAAAGAGGGAGAGAGACTGAGAAAGGAAAGAGAAATAGAGACAGACAAAATGAGCAAGGAATATTTTCTGTCTCCTTTGGTAGAGAAAGTATCCTCAGCTCAAGTACATATTTCCCACAGTTGGCAAAAGCACTGACCCCATGTGACCGACTGGGATTCAAATCCAAGCTCCTTCTTATGCTAGGCAGTAAATTACATACCTTCCTATAGTTTCAATACAAAATGCACCCACAAAGTCTCGAGTATTGAACGCTTGATTCTCAAGTGGGAGTTCCAATTCTTGAAAGGATTGTCATCTTTCTGAACAAATCAGTATATTTCTCTGGTATTCACACTTGTATGACTTTATTTGGAGGTACTGGAAACTTCCAGAAATAGCACCTAGATGGCAAATACAGGTCACTGTGGTGTGATTATTTTTTTTGGGGGGGGGGAATGCAACTGATCCCTGACCTCTATAACTCTGCTCTCTGGATGCTGTAAGGTGAGAAATTGTTCTTTATCTCACCTTCTTGGCACAATTTTCACCATTACTATAGCTGGATTAGAAAGAGTTGGGTCATTCTAAAAAAAATTCTGAAATTACCACTGAAATGAATCTTCTTCCAGAATATTTTTATATAAGGTATTTTGTTCCATCAATGAAAGCCAAGTAATGCCTTGACATAGAGAGCAATTAAGATTAAGCCAAATAAAAGAAAGTCCAGTTGTGAGAAAGTGCTTTTGAGTAAAATTTCATCTAATAAAGGAGAATGGAATTCCTTTAGTCAGTCTTCAAGACTGGCCGTCATTCCTTTGTCTTCACACTGTCTTCTCTGAAGGTCAAGTTCTTGAACTTTCAGAAGGTCATTATATTCTCCAACAATGCTCCAAGTGGTTGAACTAATACAACCCTGTTTTAAATTCAATCCCCTACTAGTCACTGTAGCTTAAACTGGTCTTTTGCCCATGTAATTTCACTGTTTACATATATGCCTAATGTCTGAATAAGGGGGTTAAGAAATCTGTGAAGAAATTTGGGGCAAGCAAGATGGTTCCTGAGTAAAGACACTTGGTGCTTAAGCCAAGTGACCTGAGATCATCCTTGGAACCAATATAAATGTGAGAAGAGAGAATCCTTTGACTTTGACAGTATTCACTATGTCCTTGCACACATTCCATACAAATTATATATAGACTCACACATGATTTCTGAACAAAAGTATACTGCTTAATACTTTGTATTTCTGTAGCTTTTTGTTTGTTTTGTTTTTTGTTTGGTTTTTAGGTTTTGGATTTTTGTGTTTTGTTTTTATTGTTTTATTTTTGGAACTGAGGGCTGAACCCAAGCACTTGTGGTTGCTCGGCAAGCATTCTAGTACTGAGCTAAATCCCAAATCCCCATATTTCTATACTATTAAAAATTAAAAATGGTTGGTCTTTGAGACTATTCCTTGTACAGTGATATAAAAGTGATTTTCATCTCCTCAAATAGACTGAATAATATTTTACTAACTTTAAATTTCTGAATGCCAGTGAGGAAGGAGCAACAGCTGCTGAAAGATACTGGATTATAGAAAATAACTTCTGAATTAGATGAAGCTGTATATTTTAATGATGTTTTAACATCAGAATAGAAGTCAGAGAATGTTTTGTGTTGGGAAAGAGGTTTTGTCTATATTTCCAGAGGTGATGAAAGACTATGTTTTCCATCAAAATTGATAAAGATACAATCTGAGTAAGGGACACTTCCACATGAAAGGCACAAGTCAAGGAAGGAAAAGACAGAAATATAGCAATTCTGATGACACGGAAAGCTGATCCCTCCCCCACCCACCCTCACTCCCACATGAGGACAGCTGAACATGTCAGCTGAAGGACAGATAGTCAGACTGGCAGATGTAAAACCTTGATGCTGAATTGGACATTTCCTGAAGGACGGTAGTTTTGAAGGATCATCAGATCAGTGAATATTCATAAGGACATTCAGACTGTTGTTTAGGAGACTGATGATTGTTTCTGTTGTAACAGTTAGACTGTGTGTATTTTAGCTTAAATGGAAAGAGGGAAGTTGAAGAGTAATTTTAATCCAGAATGCTGGTGCTCTGGCAAGGGATCACATGCAAAGACCTTCTAGGACTGTTGGAACCAGCTGGTATGCCATTTATACCTTTAATTCCTCTAGCTGGAATACAAACATGCCCTTAACATACATCTTTAATCCCAAACAAAATAAGGTTAATTTATAGAAAGATGCAGTCATATTTGCAAGTGATGTCTAATAGAGAGACAGACAAAGTGATGAATCAAAGAAAGATTTTATGGAATGAGTCCGCAATAGGATATGCCTAACTCTCACAAGAATAGCACAGGAAGGAGAGAACTTAATAGAGCAGTGCAGGGAGAGAGAAGCAAGAAACATTTTTTTACTGGGACAGTTTTACAGAGACAAGTTGCAGAAAGAACAAGTTCAACACATTTAAGGACAGAAGGAGCAAGAGAATGAGAAGGAGCCAGAAGATTAGAACAGATTGCCAGACTTAGTCTGAAGCCAAGCAGAGCAATTTGATGAGAAGCAGAGAGAAGTCAATTTAAATCAGTCAGATTGTAGAGGAGATTTGAGTCTGAACAGATGAGTTAAATCAGCAATCCAGAATTAGAAAGAGCGAGCTTATTCAGCAGTAAGCTTCAATGATGACAATTACATTTTACATTCATAGGTGTTACTTCTATCTCTTTTTCTACACTGAGTACTCATATAAATCCTATATTTCCCAATACATCTAATTGTGCCTGTAAGGTACAATTTTGGGACTGAAAATTTCACTTTAAAGGTATATATTTTGCAACTTTTAAAACCTGCACCTGAACTGGCCTTTGTATTTCTACCAATAGTAGATGAGAGAGGCATTCCCACACCCTCATCAATATCTCTAGTGATCTGGTCACTATTTTCCACATGGTAAATAGACAAATTATCTTTCAGTGTTCTGTCTTTCTTTTTGAAAATATGTCCTTTTTTAAGTTATTTTAGTTTTACATTTACATTTAATTTCTCTCTTTGGAGTAAGATATAATTATCATTTATGTTAAATCAACATTTTATTTATATATGGCTACTAAAATGATACCTAAGCCATTTATAAATTATTAACCATTCATATGTGTGTGTGCATCTGTGTGTATGTGAGTGTCTGGGGCACTGTGTGGGGTACATATGAGCATGTATGTGGAAGACAAAGTAAAACCCTATGTGTTCCTCTTTAGGTAATCTCAAACTCTTATTGGTCTGGAGCTCAGTAAGCAGGCGAGATTTAACATCTAGGAATATTCTTATCTCTGCCTTCCTAGAGCTGGTATTATGAGTGTGTACCATCTCCCCTAAATTTTTTTTACCTGAAGTCAAGGATTAAATAGATTGGTAAAACTTAATCTATTACATATAACTGCATAAACAAATGAGCTTTTACTGACTTTTATCTTATATTGATAGCTTTTACTGACTTTTATCTTATATTGATATGCCCATTCATGCATAAGTAACATCACCATTTATGAAATATTTTAAATATGTTTAATAACTGATAAATAATTTTTGATGTATGGAACTTTTAGTTAAAATTTTAATTTTACATGGACAAACTTTATACATTTTAACCAGCCAGTTAGCCTAATTTCAGATATTGATGAACCTTAAAATTTACACAGTGCCAAACTGTCAATCTAAACATACAATGCCACCTTGCAGAATTCCACATACTAAAGATTTTTCAATGACATGTACAATACATATATTAATTAGCAAAATGTCTAACCTCTTTTTTCTGTTGGTGAATATTGGTAATATGTACATAAAATAATTCTCTAAATTATTGATTTAAAGACTAATTTGTGAGTAGGAATTGCTTGTAAACTGAAGGCTACCTGCCTAAAAGACATTAAAAAACTTAAAGACATTATTCTTAAAGCTAATCTAAACACATATTTGTAGAAACATATGGGCTGGAAAGATAGTTCAGCAGGTAAAGGGACTTGCTTGCCTAGTTTTGTGTGATCTTTGAAACCCAAATAGTAAAGGAAGGAACCCACTCCTACAAATTGTCCTTTGGCCTCTTACTGTGTGCTATAAGACACAAGCAAGCACACATGTATATGTGCAACAACAGAAGCATGTACAAAAATATTTAAACACAACTTTGTAAGAACATTAAAATACGAATGAAATGGCTGAAATTTTAAAAATTGTGACTAGTGTTCTGACGAAGATCTTAATTTGATAAACTGACTTTTTCTTCTATCCTTCAGGCAGACAGACACACACACAAAACAGAGAGAGAGGGGGAGAGGAGAGAGAGAGGGAGAGAGAGAGAGAGGGAGAGAGAGAGAGAGGGAGAGAGAGGGAGAGAGAGAGAGAGAGAGGGAGAGAGAGAGAGAGAGCGAGCACATCATGAAACATTTGCCAAGTGTCCCATCTTTAACATGAAACCTGAAACCTGCAACTCCCAAAGTAAGGTTTGCAGATTTCTCTGAGCTAGCTCCCATTGACTTTTGGACCTACTAAGAGCTATAAAGAAAACACAGTAGGAAATCTAGAGGTGAGAGGGACATCATTATCTCATCAAGCAAAGGAGAATGAAGGAAAGTCGGTACACAGCAGCCAGCACTCTACAAATGTTCACTTCTCCAGTGTTCTCAAAATCTTTTGCCAAGAACAAGACTATCAATTCCTGCAAAGTGTGACAACAGTAGTCACCCTGGCCCCCTCTGTGCTGTCAAATCACTCAAGTGCCTTTCCAGTGTAAGGGCAATCTGCTGGCACACAAAAGGAAGAGGAGAGATTGGCTAGTGTTAAAGAGAGGGAGATTTTCCACAGGGTTCTATGGTTGCTATAGAAACCGTTTCTTTTGTTTGTACATATTGAGAACAGCTGCTTCTTTTTGGCTTCTGGTGCCAGTGATGGCATAGAGGTAACTGAGGGGAAAAGGCTCACCACAAGGCTGACACAGAAACTACTTTCCTGAGCCAGAGTACTTTTATTTCACCTGGTTTAGCTTTTAGGGGTTGGGTGGATTCAGTGTGGCTTCTGAATCTTGGTAAGGAGCTATAAAAGATAAATTCCAACAAGGAGAGATCAAGGTGTTCTTTAATAGTCCAGAGATGTTGTGCTAATTTGAACAATACACCACCACTCTTTTGTGCTTTTATACCATGCTATTACAACCTCAGATATATGCAAACTATTGCCAGCCCTCCCCCAGCAGGTGGTTTTATATTTTTTTAAAACCAGGAGAAAAATATCCCTTTCAAATGCACACAAATCCCTCCATACCTTTCCAAGCCCTAATTAATTTCTCTAATTAGAGCCTTTTCTGGCTGCAACCATTTACTAAGTTGAATGGCTACGCAAAAACAAATTTAATGAATATGCATAAACTAATAATCTTCACTGAATTAACACTCCTGTTGCCCACATACTGCTATTGAAACCATCTTATTAGAGTCTTTAGTAGACCTCACAGAAGGTCATCTCCAAGGAGAATGCAGAGCAAGTCTCTCTGTAGGACAGACTCTCCAACAACTTCTAGTTTATGTATTTTGTATATGCATATGGAATATTAGCATATGTAATATGTATTTTCATATGTAATATATTCATTTATCTATCTATCTATAACCCACATAGACTTAAGTAATATGGAATAAAATACTCAAGGGTTTAAAATAATTGAAGCAAAACAGTAAAAACATCATCTGAAAGGAGAAGTAGGCAAATAGCACAATACACAAACTTAGTATGCAAATCCTCAGAGTACAAGGCACAGCTGTCCTTACAAACAAATTAATATTGAACATAGGTGTATCATCATGTTTCTGGCCCTCTGAGACTTTACAAAAGTGCAATATGGAAGCAAATAATGCATCTGTTTTTAAATGGAAATGTATTCATCATTTGTCCAACTAGGGACTTTTAAGGCTCGTATTTGTAGTTAAAATCCAGGTAACATTTGGTTGGTTTCATTTGGTAACTGCAGATTTTCACAGGTGCTGTCTCTTATTACTCAGCCATGGCAATTTAATTACATATTTGCTTAAAACTTCTCATATCAATCAATTCATTTTATCTTTTTTAATTGCATCAAACCTGAGTCAACATATTTGGATAGGTTCAAAATATATTTAAAAAAATAGGCAACAGCTTTAATGTTTGTTTTATTAAATAAAAATAAAAATTTCTGAACATGCATATTGTATCTCATGCATACTCATTAAATTATTCAAATATTGCTATATTAGAACCAAATATTTTCACATCAATTTTAGTTAACTATAAATTACTAAAGACCAGAATGACAGTAACAAGTGTACCCATTTCTCCAGCTTTTATCAGCATGATTTGGGAGAAATGTCCAATCCCTTTAAAGATCAATTTGTGTAAGACAATGATACCAACCCTTTGAGGAATAAATTAAGGCAAGATATCTAAATGCATATGGAAACTATAAATGTTACATGATTATGTTATGTTAATAAATAATTTTTTTCATTTCATTTTATTCTGATCCCTCATAGTTTTCAACATTATCAATTTCCTAAGCATCAGATCTTGAAAGCTCCAAATAGAATAACTTAAGTCCCATTGTACTTGATTTAAATTAAACAGTTTAGCACATCTCTCAAACAGGAGTTTTATTGTTACTGTACTAGGAAGTGTTGTCGCTCTAAAGGGAGAGGTCTCCTGGCAGTAGGGAGCCAAAGAACATGACAAAGTCACAGAGCACAGCAGACCTCACACAAGAGGATTGTCAGGAGGGAAGAAACCCAGGACGGTAGGGCCTCTGCTCAAGTGAGAAGACAGCTGGGAACTGAGAAGGAGCAAGGCCTTGTGTAGGTTTTCTAAGGAGGCAGAGCTTTCCAAGGTGGAGACTTCCCTGGAAAGGATTGGTAGAATTTCAAGTCCTGGGATTGGTGGGATTTGGTGGTCAAGGATTGTGGGTCTCGGTGACAAACCCAAGGATTTCCTGTTCACAAATTGGTGGGATTTTTTTTTCTTTTAGCATGGCCCTAGCCAATCTCCAGAATCAGGGCTTAGAAAAACTCTTTTGATTATTATGGAAGTCTGAGGCCACTAGAAAGCCTCAGGGTGTGTGTGTGTGTGGGGGGGTGTCGCGGCTGCTGGCCACTTTTCTGCCTTGAGGGTTTACAATGTTTACGTAGTATACAAAGTTTACAAATAAAATCTGAACTGGTGAGAAGCCAACAGTATTCTATTGACATTAATTTCCATTGTAGAGTTTCCAGTCTCAGCTAAGTGTCTACCAGGCCCCTTGCTTACATTCCGTCATAGTAATTGTGCATATACTTTAATTTCATTCTCATTCTTTTCATTCACATTCGATTTCTGAAGAAGTTTCCATGAGTTCTTGCAAGATTACCCAGGAATCCAAGATTTATTTCTTCACCACTCTAGAGATCAATTCTTGTCCTTATGTATCATATAGATTCTCTCAAATATCGGACAGGTTCTGCCTTCCTACTGTACAGTTCACACTTCTCCCTGACCCATAAGATATTTCATGTTCCAACATGCTGTTATAGTTTGATTATATATATATATACATATATATGTATATATACATATATATGCACACACATATATATACATATATATAAATATATATAAATATATATTTGATTATATATACATATATATGGCGTTTAAATGTATATTTTGAAAAGTTCTTCTAATTAGTATACAATGTACTTTGGTAATAACTAACTACTTTTACTTTATCCTTCAACTCCTCCTGGACCCCCTTCTGCTATGTTACCTACAAATTTAATATCCTATTTTTAATTTTTCTTATTAAATCAATGAGCCACATTGAATACTTTTTACCACATTAGTGTTGCCCATATGTGCACGGTGTAGAGTCACTCACTGGAGCATGAGAAATCTCAGGAGATCTCACAACAAACCTGACTTTCTTATTACTGGAAGCCACCGATGAACAATAGCTTCTTTGCCAGGGGATAGAGCCTCACACATTTTCCTTATACCAGTGACTCTGCTATCTACAGATCTTTGTTTACCATTTGGCTTTTGTCCTAATTTGTTTCTCAGTTTCTGTAATACACTGGTCAAAGTCAACAGGGAAGAGAAAAAAAAGGGTTTGTTTATGCTTATGAGTTATAGTCCATCATGGAAATCCAAGGCAGGAGCTTGAAGTAGAAACCATGAAGAAATGTACTTTATTGACCTGCTTCTAGGCTCTTACTCAGCTTCTTTTCTCATAGAGCCAGGGGTCACCTTTCTAGGGATACCAGCCACAGTGGGATGGACCCTCCTACGTCAATTAGGAATCAATAATATGCCTCACAGATATGCCTAAAGGTCAGTCCATTGGAGGAAATACCTCAACTGAAGATCCCTCTTTCCAGGTTGACAAATGAAGCTGATATGGCATCTTTTATATACAGCTTTGTACTGTTCCAATTACTAGAGATGATGTGGTACATTTTATTGAAGATTGACTTAATTCATTTCATTTGTACCAAGGTAAAGCACTTTGGTCATTCCTCTGGCAGGCACTGCTAGCCTAGTGACATTCTTCCTTTTGTGTCTTTGTTTGCCTTTGCTAATTTTCAATAATTATTTATTCAGTTTAATAGTCATTATAGCAGTAGTTACAATAAACATGAATACTGAAGGTATTTTAAATAGTATTTATACAAATAAATTTAAATATGACTATTCATAACTTTTTACCTAATGATAAAGTAATTTTCATGGTAAACATAGGCTCTTTCTTTTTTAACCTTTAACCTCTTCAAAATCTTGTTACTTCATGCTGCTTTTAATATTTCATGAATACCACTGTTATTAAATAATAGTATCTGCTTCATAAATAAAATTCTTTCTAGGGTATGTATAATCACTACTTCTTAAAAATAGGCCAGAGTTTTTCTCATCATTTTAGATGGCATCTGCTGGTGAGAATGAAGTGACTGTTTGGTATCCTTTGTATTGCACTACTGGTACAATAGAATCTACACTGAGGAGAAGTGGCTTGATTATAAGAAAAAATGGGATTATAGTGTTATAGTCAAACAACTGAATTGCTATCCTCTAAGAGACCAAATATATTACTATATTCTGTTGCCATGACTATAAGTTCTTAAATTAAATATTAATATTAATCTCAATTTTAAAATGAAGGAAGTAGGAATGAAAAGCTCAGGGTTGTAAAAGGCTTGTACCAGCCAGTGAGAACTTTGAATTTGAACCTACCTATTCTGCTTTATAAAAAGGAGGTTTTTATTTTCAATACATTTTATCCTTCTACTGTTTACAATGTATTGCTTACTTTAAATCTTCTATATCGAACTTGTCAAGCAACACACAAACTGTATCAATGTTTAGCTTCATAAAATAAAATAATTTTATGGATTTTATCCTATTTTCTCCAATGCAGTATTGTGTACTTTCATACCTTGCATAATTTGTTGCAACTCCTTGCCTCTTCCATCTGACTTCCATTGAGTAAAAGTCTTGTTAAAGTCAAGTGAGCATCACAGCTCTGGGCTCAGGAATGAGTGGAAAAACATCAGTCTATACTAAACATAACACCTTGAAAGCTCCATCTTGATCAAGCAGAACCAATATTGGAGACCAATTAAGGCAGTAATTAAACTAAATATAACTTCAAGCTTTATACCTCTATCATTTGACTAGCCCTCCCCTCCATATCATCAAATTCGTTGCATTAAATATTCATTTAATAGAGGCCAATGTGAGTAAGCTATCATCTCATTTTCAAAGAATTACAACAGAGGGAAAAAGAGACACAGCTCAGAGAAGACATGCAAAATGTTATTTTCCATAAAGAGTAACCCCTCAATGCCTGCTTATAGTTAGATCAATTCCTGTCCCTGGAGTTTGTACCTGGATTTTCTCAAGTGACCAGCTGCTATGTAGTTTCACCTTCCCTGGTTCAGTTCAATGCTCTCATGACTCTTGGGAGAGTGCATACATACAATAGTAATTAATAGTCATGCTGAATTAGTACCATTCTCTAGCAAGATAAGTCAGTATTTCCCTTAATTAATGATTATCTATAAGTAATCTGATAAAGCTTATGTTTAAGTATCAAAGAAATAGCTTATAAACAGACTTACAAATAAGAATTTAAAAATGAAAATGGTTCTGAAATCAACACTTCACAAATCCTATGCTTAAATTCCCAATGCTGGGAATTTAAGAGATTATGAAAATGTTTGCATATACTAGTACAGACACAGATGTATACATACCATTCACATAATGAAAGCATGCAAATTTCTGATCATATTTTATGAGTTATTAATAGGCCTTGAAATACACAAATTATAAAGATATTTTAGGGTCCAGAAACTTATAATTCCTTATAAATAAAGAGAAAATTCATAGATGAACCATTCATAAAGATTTTAAGTATTGTTTCTTATACATGTGTACCCTTGTATATGTAATAAAAGGAATGGTAAACTATAGTCAACATCAAATCAAACATCAGTTAACTGTTACAATCACAACCTAATATAACTTTAAGGAGATATAATGATGTAGAGGATTTTGTGCTAGGGTAATATGAACTAAAAATTGTTGGAAACTAGGAAATAAAACATATTAAAGAAACCCCTACTGATGTGCTAGCTAGATTTTTGAGGCAAATGTCCTGACTTGCACAGTTTACTATGAGAACTAAACTCTGCTAGCTAGATGGCAGAATACATACAAAGGCATGGAAACATTAGATAGGACCATGTAGTGTTCTGGGAGGTAAAATCACTTTTGGTCCACAGAATGGAGTTGATCATATAGAGATGGACTTAGCACCAATGACATCCCACAAAAGAGACCACATAGAGGCAGACCTAGCACTTTCCTACTGCTCTAAGTGTTAACTTTTTTAAATTTATTTTTTCTTAGATATTTTCTCTATTTATATTTCGAATGATATCCCCTTTCCTGGTTTCCCCTCTGAAAAAAAGAAACCTATTCCGTCCCCCCTCCCCCTGCTCACCAACCTACCCTCTCCCGCTTCCTGGCCCTGGTATTCCCCTACACTGGGGAATAGAACCTTCACAGGACCAAGGGCCTCTCCTCCCATTGATGGCTTACTAGGCCTTCTTCTACTACATATACAGCTGGGGCCATGAGTTCCACCATGTATACTCTTTGGTTGGTAGTTTAGTCCCTGGGAGCTCTGAGGGTACTAGTTAGATCATATTGTTATTCTTCCTAAGGGGCTGCAAACCCTTCAACTCCTTGGGTCCTTTCTCTATCTCCTTCATTGGGACCCTGTGCTCCAATGGATGGTTGTGAGCCTCTACTTCTGTATTAGTCAGGGACTGTCAGAGTCTCTCTGGAGACAGCTATATCAGGCTTCTGTCAGCCATCACTTGTCTAGGTTTGGTAATTGAATATGGGAAGGATTCCCAGGTGGGGCAATCTCTGGATTGTCCTTCCTTCAGTCTCTGCTCCATACTTTTAATTGACATTTACAGATCTTATAAGTGACAGAAGTCTCTGACTGCTGTATCTTATTCTCAGTTAGTTGCTAAATCATGTAAGTAGGGAATGCGCCATATCCCTTTGGACTTCAGGAAATGAATTGATGTATATGTGCTTATACTATTTGCCCTTTTCCTCTCCTCCTCCTAATTCCCCCCATGTGTCAAACCACCACTCAAATTCATAGCCCTTATTTTTAATATTATATACAATATATTATAAGTATTTACACCACCTGATGAGTTCTCTTAGAATTGTTCATATGTATGTGTGTTTGGGGCTGACCACTTGGTATTGAATAATCTATCAGGCTACCCATTTTTGGAGAAGACTGATTCATTCTCATAGTCTCATAGTCTCTCTCTCTCTCTCTCTCTCTCTCTCTCTCCCTCTCATTGTTTTAGCCTACCAGCCATGTTTGAATATTATGTATATATATATATGTATATATATATATACATATACATATGTACATACATATACATATATACATATATATACATATATATGTACATATATATGTATATTGCTTTCTCTTTCCCAATATTCCATGAGTCTTAGGGACTGTACTGTGGACATATCCTTGAGCGATGGGAAATCCCTAGTCATTTATTCTTTGAGTTTTGAGAAGTTGCAGCTTTCAGTAATACTCTGTGACACAAAGAAGATTCTTTGGTAAGAGTAAAAGAGTATATATCAGAGGCAAAGGTGACATGTCTTTTTAAAGCTTTTGTTTTATATATGATTTGTAGAAAATATGGAAATTCATGCAGAGTGATGACAAATGGATAGGTAAAGGAAAAGGACCAGAAATCTATCTTCTGCAGGAAATCTTCAATAAGCATCTAGGTAGGTATGTAGAGTAGAAAACTGAAATCCATGACAATTCTTTCTTGCACCGAAAACATTTTTCCTTATCATTGACTCCACTTGTCTTTCTTCTCACATCTCCTTCAAAGTGCTTTTGGTAATGCCTGGCCTTTACTGTGCAGTGTAATGCAAACTGAATTAAAAATTAATTCATATGGTAATACCAGCTATGAGATTTAATGATCAAGTGGATATGGATCAAATGAGTTATCAAAGTAAGAGTGAGATCTATAACCAGAAAGAATAGAGAAAGTGAGAAAGAATATAAATGTTAGTAACAACACAGCTGTACTCTGTAACTAATCACTGCCACTACGGACCAGAAAAGGGTTTAATTTCATTATTTTCTATAAAGTGGCTATTGTGTATCTCCATCCTTATTTTTATCATTATACAGTGTCATATACCAGCAACAGTATGTTCATGCATACTTGCTTTGTTAATGCATACTTTGTCTGCCACATAATGCATGGGTAAGTGTGTATGGTAGAGTTGAAGTACCTCAGTATGCCACTTGGATGATGGAATATACACTGGACAATGTTTGACTAATGATAAAGACTCAGCATATGGTGGTTATCAGTTATTAACAAAGCTAGTAAAGCTGTGAATAAGTTTTAAATTCCTAAAACAATCTCAGCCTTTGTGTCATCTTATTTATTCAGCCATTATTTTGCAAGCACACACTGCATTCATGATTTATGCAAGAGGCCAGGAGTATATCATCTCCTCCCAGTGAGCTTGTCATACTATGACCTCTGAAGGGGAAGCTTAAAATAAGTAGCACATGCACACAGCCCCTGTGCTCATCTTTACTTCCAGGAATCAACCCATTGGCTAAAATAGGCAATTTTGGCCAATTCAGTTCCTTTCCAAGAAGTGTAATTAAAATAGTTGGAGACCAAGCCAATTATCCTTGAGTGTTAAGCTAAAAGAGTATATTGATTGGAAGAATGCATTTTGGATGAAATCCAGTCAGGAAGAGCTGGTGGAAACAGAGGAGAAAGGAGCATAGAGTAAGAAAGAAGAGAGTGAAAGAGAAGAGGAAAGTAAAGGAGAAAGTAGGGGTCACATTGTTAAGTGACTGAGAGATGAGGGGACATTGAGACGGCAGCCTTTGAAACTGTTCAGCCTTTGGAAATGGCTCAGTAGTCAGTAAAACTTTAGCACCCAAAACCTATCTTGGCAAATCACAAGAGAAATTCCTACAAATGGAAATCCCTAGGATCATTTAGCTGTCTATTTAACATGACCATAAGCACACTGCTTCATAGCAGTAGCCTTCAGGTGGTGAGTAACTATTAGAATTGAGGAGATCTTATATATTTTTAGGCAGTATGCTAAGTGCCTTCTATACATTCATTGCATTGTTTCTTCTCCCATCAGCTTTGTGAGGTCCCCATCATTCTCGTGAGGACCGCACATACTGAGTAAAGTGAAACGCTTTACTGACCATCTTCTGGTGACTATCAGATGGAGGTTTAAACCAGAGTTACAATTCATGACTCTGATTAAATTCATGAGAGTATGTGATTCACAGGAACACACTGGACAGTTGTTTTAGAGTTTCTATTGCTGTGAAGAGACACCATGCCAAAGGCAACTCTTATAAAGGACAATATTTAATTGGAGCTGGCTTACAGGTTAAGTGGTTCAGTCTATTATCAAAGCTGGAGCATGGCAGTGTTCAGATAGACATGGGGCTGGAGGAGCTGAAAGATCTACATCTTTATCCAATGGGAGCCAGGAGCAGACTATCTCCCAGACAGCTAGGAGGAACATCTCAAAGCCTATCCATCCAGTGATACACTTCCTCTAACAAAGCCACACTTCCTAAAAGTGCCACTCTGTGGGCCAAGCATATTCAAACCACCACAGCAGTCACACTTCCTAAAAGTGCCACTCCGTGGGCCAAGCATATTCAAACCACCACAGCAGCCTTGTCTTCTCTTTTTCCGTTTGTGTAAAAGAGTAGCAATAAAATCAGAATTGACAGCGTTTGCATCACAATATTTAATAGAATATAAATAATCAAATTATAACTTATTTTTAGAACTTGTTAATAATATGTTTAACATACTAGCTTTGCCTATTAAGAGAGTATATTTTGAGACGTGTTAAATAAGTAAAACAACTAAATATAATCTATATAATGAGGAGTAAAAATTCAGCTATAAACTTAAACACACTTCCATTGCTTAAAATGAAAAACCAAAACATGCTAAAGACAAAAATAAACACTTAAGTTGAGACTATGCATGTTACGTGATCTCTCTGAGTATCTATGGATAAAAGCCATGCTACAGATGAGTTTTGATGCATGAGGAAGCAAAGATCTGTTATGAAGAAAACAGCTACATTGACAATAAGGTCAAACATCAGAATTCAGGATAATTGAAAGTATCTGAAAATGAGGTGATGGTATAGAGAAAGAGGTGCTAAATAAAGTGCTCCAGGGAAACCTTAATCAAATAGAAATGCTGGGATAAACACCAACAAATTTGCTTCAGAATAACCTAGAGGCATTCAGCCTGCTTCACTTAGACATGCTTCATTGTAAGAGGTAATTTCTGTACTTGCAGTTCTTTCATGTGGAAGGTTCTGCAAGATTAACACACTTGATTTCTGACCCTCTCTAAAGTAAAAAAAAAAAATGAGCTCTATTTTAGTAAGAAATAATAAAATGCCCACTTACTGTCATCATAACCAAGCTGACCAAGATTGTATCTAGCAGCATAATTGAGCTGACTCTTACTGTAACTAATTTCCAGTTGGTTGCCATGCTGGATAAGTCCAGAAGGAAACATCATTTTTATCTTCATGAAGGTTTAACCACTAAAACAGATTACATACATTGATGTTTGCTATGTGCATGCTTGGATGTCTCTGTGTATGTCTGTGTATGGACACATTTGTGTATGTGTGTGTGTACGTCTGTGTACATGCATAAGTCTTGTGTATGTGTGTATATGTGTGTAAGAGCTTATAAATGTTTAAATTGAGTATTATGATGATTTGTGATGCATGGAAATTTCTTCATTGAAGTATGCCTCAGAGCCTTATTTTAATCTCATTCTATTTTGATGTCTGACTTCTGTGTAATATTACATATAGATTTATCAGTAGAGATTAGAATATCAAAGAGGAAATAATATATTGAGAAAATTATCAGTGATGTAGGTACATCAGTCTTTTCGTGTCCTTTGATAGCTCTGGAAAGAAAACATGATAGGACTTAAGCCTTCATGAAAAATAAAAATAACTAAAATTAAAATACAAATTTTTCAAAAAAATACCCTGATTGTATTATATAATTCCACTAAAATTATAGTACTTGCAACAAATGCTTCTCTAATGTTAGTTGATCCTGTTCATTTATTCTTCATTACCAAGGAAATTGATGTTATGCTAAAAATTTCCTACTTGTGTGTGAACAAGATAAATTGGCTGTCTATTAAGGAAGTATAAAAAGGTGACTGAGTGAAAAAGAGGACAAAGCCAAGCTAAAGGTTCACTTTAGACTCCAGTGACAATGAAATATGCTTGTTACATAACACTTGGAGTGGCAGCCTTGCTAATGCAGCGTTTTGCAATATAAGAGCTACATAGCCAATAAAAAGTTAGAACATGGCTGCTGGAGTCACTTAACACAGTCCAACCACACTGCTCAGTATGTAATTTCTTATTTTACTCCATGCAAAGGTTCAAAGACAGGCACCACCATCCTGTATATAAGGAGCCAGGCTGGAAACTGATATTTTCTCAGGGCCATTGTTGTACAACTGTCATGATGCTCTGAAATCTGTATTCCTTCTACTTTGCCACCATAGAAGCATTCCACAGTTCTAAACTAAAATTCACCATCTTTTGTGCCACCCCATCCTGATCTCTTTCTATCCTCCTGCCCTCAGGCTCTCTGCTGCAGCCTCTGACCCATGCCATAGCTATTGTAGTCCATAAATCCCCAATACCACATGGCAATGTCTTTCCTGCTCTTTCAGAAACTCTGCTGTATTTTTCCTGGAGCACATTTTCTCATAAATCTTTCCTTCCTGCAGATCTACAACAATCTTTTTACATAAGAACCATTTAAGAGACTCCTACAATCCACTATAGTTTGGTCACAGCTGAAACTACTCTACTTTTCCTACCAGATCAGGGTAAGCAACATTTTATCCTGGAAAGGAACAGATAGGAAACATGATGGTTTTGGTGAGTCCCACAGTTTCTGATGCTGCTGCTCAACTCCCAGGACAGATAAAACCATCCCTGGAGATAGGTGAGTGTATGAACATGTCTGTGTTCATATAAAACCTCATGTGACAACTGTGGACCTATGCTGGATTTGCCCAGAAGTTTATTTTCTGTCCACTTAAACTAATGCTCAGCTAAAAAGATCTTTCACTGTTCTTTCCTGTCTTCTTCCCTTTAGCACAACCTAAGTACTTTCTAAAGCAAATAATTTATCATCTCTACTCAATAACTTTGTTTTTACATAGTGTAAAATTTAGAGTAAAATTTCCTCAAAGAAGTGTGTGCATAAAATATTCCTTTCTGTCCATTTTCATCCCCTTCTTCAAACTATATTCTATTGTAATGATCACGTTTGGTAGTCACTAAGAGTTTTATCGTTCCAGGGAACAGAAAAATCCTCCAAAAACACTATTGAGTTTGCTTTTAAATTTGGATGTGGATAAAAAAGATATTTTTCTTTTGCAAAATTGGGTTTGTAGTAAAATTAAATGTCAGAAAAATCTATAAATCATAGAAAGGAATTTCATATTAGTGAAGACTTAAATTTCCCTTAGTGTTATGCCAAGGGTCTCTATCATTTTATTATAATGATTGTTTGTTTTCATTAAATTACCTAAAGAAGTTAATTTGCAAATTCTCCCATATCAAGGATTTCTGTTATATTCAGTGCTCATGGTCTAACTATAAACTGGAAATATGGGATTCCCCATGGGTGATCCTCCACAGGCAGTCAGAGAGCTGGATACTGTCTTACAAAGCAACAATCATTACAGCCTCTGTAGCAAGTTGACTGTGCCTCCAGATAGGTCCCTTACTTTTTACATCATCCCATACAGTGAAATCTGGAACTCTGGAACTTTCCATTGTTTTATGATAGTTGGGTGCAGAGACTGCAATAACATAGCAAAGCAGGGAATATTCTTGAATAAATAATATGGCAGAGTTTTTCATGACTCAGAATGCATTACAAATATCCATCTTATGATGTAGCAAAAGTATCTCAGTATTATTACATCATACACATGAGATTACAGGGAGCAGGGAGGTGGGATTCCTTCTTGCCTCTTTGTAGAAATTATGCTTTAGATGCTTAAGGTCCTCCTCTATTTACATTATATTAGACTTTTTGCAACAAGCCTGGGACATATTGCTACTGGAAGTATTCATCCATAAGGTGTATATATTTACTCTCTGGCCAAGGAATCTATCTTAGTGGAGGAAATTGTACCATGTACCACTGGCTCGCGTTCCAACACCTCTCCAGTGAAATGTTTGTGAACTTCAATGGTTGTAAGCGTTGCATTCACCACCTAATTCTAACTTCAATTTAGGAGTTGCTTTCTTTTTTTTAGTTTATTTTTTGTGTGCTTTATTTTTCTGTTTGTGTAGAAAATTTAAAGCCACCGTTAGATTTATAATTAGAAAACCAATAGCATTTAAGAAAGATTCAACTTTCATATATACATACAAAATAGTCTGGTTGTTTGAGCAATGCTCTCAATGTAAGAACTGATGTTAAGTATCTATAGATACATAAAGGGACATAAGACCTAAAGCTATTGCTTATCAAACCTCTGAACTTGCTGTCATAGTGATTACTGTGTGCATTTCACATATTCATCGCTACGTCTTTATTCTTTATTATGTGTGTTTGTGTATATGTATGTTTGTGTGTGTTTGTGTGTGTGTGTGTGTGTGTGTGTGTGTGTGTGGCAGGAGGTATAGCTAATTCCATATCTTGCATCTATTTTAGATACAGGGTTTCTTTGTCATTTGTCATTGTGCAGTGTGTACCAGGCTGAGCCAAAGCTTCAGAGGATTCTTTTGTCTGTGCCTTCCTTCTTACCATAGGGGCACTGGGATTCTAAATAATGGTTATTTAGCCTGGCTTTTCATGATTCATGGTGATTCAAGGTCAGGTCCTCTGATTTATGAAGCAAGCACCTTAATCACTTAGAAACCCATGTGGCTGCATCTAAATCCAAAAGCCTTCTCATTTTTACCCTCTCTCTACTAACCCACTTTTAATAGCACCCAAACTGTCTTGGGTTAACACTACCACTCACTGGCAGCTAACTATATGAGTCAACTGCACTCCCTGAGGGCCGCTCTTTCTTCCTCCGAATAATCTTGTTTAGCTCTGTCACACTGAATCAGGTCTCTTTTACACCTTAATTAACCCTGCTTTAAGTAATCTCTCTCACATATGTTCAGATGTATTTTAAAATCTTCATCTTCTTCCCCTATCCACTGTCTCCATTCCCTCATGGTATATGTCTGTTATTCTTCACTCTCCTGCATCTATAACTTAAAACTCAAGCCCAAATGCATCATCATCATACCACATATTGAGTTCTAGGGATACATATGTGTCAGAGTAGCTGCAAAACACAAAGCTAAGTAGTTCAATTGTGAGTTCATTTTATAAGGAAACTCAAATCTTAATCTTCCTCCTTCTCCAAGAAAAGTGACTTTCAAATATGCACATAAAAAATGGATAATAATACACAGATACATATGTGGATGTATCACCATCCTTGAATTGTTGTTCCATATTTAAAACTCTCTACCTGTCATTTCTGTGATCACATAGTTTAGTGATATGTTCAGGCATATCTTAAAGAGCTGTGTTATTTTTAGGAGGTGCATCATAGTCCAATTTGTGGGGCTGTGCTGTAGTTTGTGGAAAAATGTTCTGTCTTACTCAGAGAACCTCCCCCTACTTTCTTATAATTATTAAAGTTTGTATGTCCACTAAAATGTTAAAGGTAGAGTAGATATATAGGAAATATCAAGAAACAAATGAAGCCATTAAGATATGAACATGTACGTTAGAAGGTGGAACATTTTTGATATGAAAGTACTAAGCTAAGAGACTTATCTTTGATGGCAGTGTCTATCATGAATTGCAGGACTTTGAAAACATTTCAATCCATCCCTTTACATTTTCCTGGGTATACAAACCCTTTCTGGGTCACGGTAGAAAGCAGCTCCAGTTTTAACTTCATATAAAATCCTTTGTATGTTATTGGCTTTGGTATTTCAAACAACTCTCTTGTAAGAAATATGGGATTTTCTCAATTTCTTTGAACTAATTGTTAGACTACAAACCATTTGAATACCTAGTTTGAAAAGCATATTGCTTGGATTAGTAGCATTTGATTCCTTTTACCTTCAGAGAAGGTGTTGAATTGTAATGACTATTAAAATCCACTGTGGCAGCATCAGGGCCCATTCCTTGAGGTCATTATTATCATTAATTCATTAAGGGAAATTTGAAGTTATAACATAAGCTTACATACATATGAACATGGTCATTTGTATTCTTTGTGTGCTAACATGTATGTGACATTTAGTCCGATGTGGAGATATAAGGCACAGGGAATTTATGTTAGTATAATGTCCTCCTTACACTTTAAAGACTCACTTTACAGTACATCACTCTCCTGTACACAAATTTCTCATAAGAGCCTTAACAGATAGCATCCATTACAAGTACCTCCCATTATTGCTCATATTTAATTTAACAGATGGTAGTAAGACATGGAAAACATTTTCTCACAGTACCGAGTTTCATTAAGTGATAAACCCAGCACTGGATTCTGGTAGCCTCACACTAGCTGTATTTCCTAATGAGGAAACTAAATAATTGAGTTTATTGCTTTGTGTGCACCTTTTAAGCTGAATTATTGCCTGTTGATAGCTAAAGGAAAAGGGATAACCATTGAGTCTAGCTGTGTACCCACTGCTGTGCAGACCAGACTCCAACCTCAGGGCCATACAGACAACTTTGGTCAATTTCCATAGGTCAGAAAACAAAACCCATAGAAATGAGTGGGAGAGAGATTTGAAGTAAGGTTAGGAGATCAGGAGCGTGGAGGATGAGAATGGTCAATGTTAGTTGTATAACTGTTCAAATTGTGTTAAGAACAAATCCAATTTTAAAAACAGACTGAGAGAGTAGGAATGAAAGAAACAGTGGAAGGAATGAGAACAGTGGTGTGATCGTGTGAAGAGTGGGAGGCCATGCTCTGGACATGCCTGAGCAGGAGGCTTGAAGACCAGTCTCCTTATAGAGAAGAGTGTGCAAAAGGAAATGTGACATTTAGATGTTGGACTTCCTTTCATGAAATCTTCAAGCCCAATCTCTTAAGAGTCTAATGGAGGAGCACACAGCACTCTAAGGGTTTTGAGAGGAGAAGGAAATCACGGAAGCACAGAAGGGTGCAGACTCTATCCGCACCTGTTAAGGTAGGAATCATGGAGGTATGTTAAATCATTCAAGATTTCGTGACACTTCAGGACTCATTACCAGTGAGATGAAAAACTCCACAAAGTAATCATGGGAGGTTTTTGGGGGAGGTTGACTTCAAAACCAGAAGGAGACAATGGATTGAGGCATATGGCCATCTGGAGAAAACCACTCTGTAGTAAGCAGTGAATGGGAATGTTTGCCACAGGCCGGCCGATCTGGGCCTCCCTCAACCTGCGGTAGAAACGGGGGTCCTAGTCAGGTCGACAAGGCGTAGGCGAAGAAATGAAGGCAGAGACAACACATTAAGTACAGGATCTGAATGTATTTCTTAAAAATGGCATCAGACTTTTACAGTCGTTGTAAAAGAGAGATGGTAAATCTGGCAGCTCAGCAGTTAAGGTACATCTGAGGCCATCTAAAACACACTGGGTTTAAAACAGTAGCTATCTCCTCTGAACTGGTGCTGCATCCCCCAGGGCCAAAGCGCTCTGGGCCCGGGGGACTGCGGATTGCATGAATCTGAGTCCTAGCCCATCTAAGTTCTAGTGCTAGTCCTGCATGCGAGTCCAAGTCCTTCTCCTCCTCCTTCTCCTCCTCCTTCTCCTCCTTCTTATACAAAGTGACAAGCAGGCTTAAGTAGCATACAGCAAGCAGGGCAGATGACAAGAGTCACGTAGGCAGGTGACACATTAAGGTTAGTGATCTTACTGACCAAGATCATGTATCTGGTTGTGAAGCAGGTGGAAGAGCAATGGTGCCCCTCCCTGCTGGGGCTAATTTGGTATTCCTATACTAACTCTCTGGTTCTTGCTGGAGGCAATGACTAGGAGGTTTTAATCTAACACTTCTAGCTAATGTCTTTGGGTGGAAGCCCTTCATTACTCTAGTATGTAAAACATTTCTAACTATTATGAACTGTCTATTGTTCTAAGGAATGTGCTTGACCTCTGTTGCTAGCTGTGGCAGGGCAGATTTCTTGAAAGAAATTCCAAGCTATGGACAGCTTGGTATTAAACTAGGATAGGTTGGTAACATTGTGTTGGCCAGGA